>NC_091439.1:102012291-102612291 GCF_964237555.1 Oryctolagus cuniculus
TGAATCTGTGCATCTAAAGCAAATAAAAGTTTGACAAAGGAGATAAAATCTCTCCTGAGGAAAGGCAGTCTCTTCTACAAAAGGTGTAGGGGAAATTGGATCTCTGCATGCAGAAGTATGAAACAAGACCCCTACCTTACACCTTATACAAAAATCAACTCAAAGGGTCAAGTGTCTGAATCTCCTACCTAATACCATTAAATTACCAGAGGAGAACATTGAAGAAACTCTACAAGGCATAAGCATAAGCATATGCATAGGCAAAAGCATATGCATAGGCAAAGTCTTCTTGGAAAAGATCCCAGTAGTGCAGACAATCATTTGATACTCATTTTCTGTGCCTAGTTGATTTAGTTTAACACACAGCCTTCAGTTACATCCATATTTTTGTGATTGAAAAGATTTTATCCTTTTTATGGCTGAGTATTATCCCATTGTACAGATGTACCATATTTTCTATATCCATTCATCACAGAATGTATAGATTATTTCCATATCTTGGCTATTTTGTGAATAGTGCTGCAATAAACATGGGAAGGCAATGTCTCTTGAATACTGATTCCATGGATTAATACCTCATAGTGGAATGTCTGGGTCATATGGCCTTTCTGTTTTTAATTCCTGCAATCATCTCCATACTGCATTCCACAGTGGCTGAACCAATTTACCAACAGTGTGAAAGTTTCCCTTTTTGCACATAATTACATCACTATTTTGATGATGTAAAATCTTACTGGAGTGAGGTGTTATCATGTTTTAGTTTTGATATCAAATTTCCTGATGATTACTGAGGTTGAGCCCTTTTTCATGTACCTGTTCACCATTTGTATGTCTGCCTTTGAGAGATGTCTGTTTAGATCTACCAACCATTTTTAACTGGATTTTTTTTTTTGCAATTGAGTTCTTTTTTTTTTTATTTTTTATTTTTTATTTTTTTGACAGGCAGAGTGGACAGTGAGAGAGAGAGAGACAGAGAGAAAGGTCTTCCTTTGCCGTTGGTTCACCCTCCAATGGCCGCCACGGCCAGCGCGCTGCGACCGGCGCACCGCGCTGATCCGATGGCAGGAGCCAGGAGCCAGGTGCTTTTCCTGGTCTCCCATGGGGTGCAGGGCCCAAGCACCTGGGCCATCCTCCACTGCACTCCCTGGCCACAGCAGAGAGCTGGCCTGGAAGAGGGGCAACCGGGACAGAATCCGGCACCCGAACTGGGACTAGAATCCAGTGTGCCGGCGCCGCTAGGCGGAGGATTAGCCTAGTGAGCCGCGGCGCCAGCCAATTGAGTTCTTTTATTTCTTTATATACTCTGGATATTAACCTCTTCACAGATTAATAGCTTACAAATATTTCCTCCCACTCAATATACTGTCTTTTTATATTGATGACATTCACTTTGCTGTGCAGGGTCTCTTTAGTTTGAGGAAATCTCGATTGTCTATTTTTGCTATTGTTTGTGCTTTTGTGATCTGATCCAGAAAACCCTTTCCAATTCCCATGCTCTATAGTATTTTCTCATGTTTTCTTTTAGTAGTTTCAAAGTTTCAAGTTTATTTTTTGTTCATGGTGGGAAGCAGTGGTCTAGTTTCATTCTTCTACTGGTGAATATCAATTTTTTTCTTGTATAATTAATTGAACAGATTATAATAAATACTACCTTTTTCCATAGAACAACAAAAACAACAGAAAAACATTACTAAAACTTGTATGAAAACAAAAAAGACCCAGAATAGCAAAAGCAATTTTGAGTAAAAGGAACAACTTATGAGACATTACATAACCTGTGTTTAAAATATATGGCAAGGTTACAGAAAATAAACAGCACTGTCACGGCATAAAATAGATCTATGGACAAATGGAACAGAACAGAGCTCTAGAATTAGACCCAGGCATCAACAGCCCACTGATCTTTCACAAAGATGCTAAGAACATGAATTGGAAAAAAGGATAGACGTACCATTTTAAAAGCATACTATTAGTGCTTTCTTTGAATGTGTAATCCACTTTGGATTGTAAGCACATTTTAACAATAATGATTCTTCCAATCTATGAACATAGGGGATGTTTCTAATATTTTATGTCTTCTTTAACTTCTTTCATCAATACTTTATAACTATCATTGTAGAAATTTTTCACTTCTTTGGTAAAATTTATTCCCAGGTGATTAACTTTTTGTAGATGATAGAAATGGGATGGCTCTCCTAATTTCTTTTTAAGATTACTCATTATTGGCATTTAAAAATGCCAGTGATTTTTGTATGTTGATTTTTGTACCTTGCAACTTTGCTGAATTTTCTTTATTAGTTTTAAAAGCTTTTGGCAGAATCGTTGGAATTTTCTAAATATAAGTTAATGTCATTTAAGGACAATAACCATTTGACTTCATTTCTGGATTGAGAAGATTCATTTTATCTAAAATTAAAGCAGACTTTATAACTATAATAATAAAAAAAGTGTGATTCTGAGGTATGGACAGGCAGTTAAATCAATTGACCAGAAAAAAGGATGAAGGAACCTTCAGAACACTCATGGTAATGGATATATGTATATTTATTTATATTTTACCTTTTTTAACTTTTATTTAATAAATATAAATTTCCAAAGTACAACTTTTGAATTACAGCAGCTTTTTCCCCCCATAACCTCCCTCCTACTCGCAACCATCCCATCTCCCACTCCCTCTCTAATCCCATTCTCATCAAGATTCATTTTCAATTATCTTTATAATTTATCTGTGTGTAACACATCATTAAGCATCTTTTGCAAGGCTGGATGAGTGGTGTCAAATTATTTCAATTTCTGTTTGCTATGAAAAGGTCTTTATATCACCTTCATTCACAAATGAGAGCTTTGCAGGATATAATATTCTGGGCTGGCAGTTTTTTTCTCTTAGTACTTGGGCTGTATCTTACCTCCTAGCCTGAAGGTTTTCTGATGAGAAGTCTGCTGTGAGTCTAACTGGAGATCCTCTGAGAGTAATCTGATTTTTCTCCCTTGCACATTTCAGAATCTTTTCTTTATGTTTCACTGTGGTAAGTTTGATTACAACGTGTCATGGTGAGGATCTCTTTTGGTCATGTTTATTGGGGGTTCTATGTGCTCCCTGTACTTGGATGTCTCTGTCCTTCTCCAAACCCAGCAAGTTTTCTGCTAGTATCTCACTAAAAAGGCTTTCTTTCTTTCTTTCTTTCTTTCTTTCTTTCTTTCTTTCTTTCTTTCCTTCTTTCTTTTTAACAGGCAGAGTGGACAGTGAGAGAGAGAGAGAGAGAAAGGTCTTCCTTTTGCCGTTGGTTCACCCTCCAATGGCCGCCGCGGCCGTCACACTGTGGCCGGCACACCACACTGATCCAATGGCAGGAGCCAGGTGCTTCTCCTGGTCTCCCATGGGGTGCAGGGCCCAAGCACTTGGGCCATCCTCCACTGCACTCCCTGGCCACAGCAGAGAGCTTGCCTGGAAGAAGGACAACCAGTACAGAATCCAGTGCCCCGACCGGGACTAGAACCTGGTGTGCTGGGGCCGCTAGGCGGAGGATTAGCCTAGTGAGCTGCGGCGCCGGCCACTAAAAAGGTTTTCTAGTCCTTTCTCTCCATGCCTTCCAGAACTCCTAGATCCCGAATGTTGTTTTTTTTTTTAATAGTATCCTGTCGATTCCCAACAATATTTTTTAGATTTCTAATTTCCTCTTCTTTTATTTGGTTTGACTCTATACTTTCCTGTGCTCTGTCTTCTAAGTCTGATATTTTCTCTTCTATCTCACTGATTCTGTTTTTAAGGCTCTCAAATGTGTTTTTCATTTGTTCTATTGAATTCTTCATTTCATTTTGATTTCTCTTCAATATCTGAATTTATGTTCTACTAAATTCCTCATTTCATTTTGATTCCTCCTTAAGATTTCATTTTCACAAGAGAGATTTTCTGTCCTGTCCTGTATGGATTTCTGTAGTTCATACGTTTGTTTTTGATAACTTATAAATGTTCTTATCATAAATTTTTGAAATCAATATCTTGCATTTCTTTTTCTTTCTTTTTTTTTTTTTTTTTTGACAGGCAGAGTGGACAGTGAGAGAGAGAGACAGAGAGAGAAAGGTCTTCCTTTTGCCGTTGGTTCACCCTCCAATGGCCGCCGCTGCAGCTGGCGCACCGCGCTGATCCGATGGCAGGAGCCAGGAGCCAGGTGCTTTTCCTGGTCTCCCATGGGGTGCAGGGCCCAAGCACCTGGGCCATCCTCCACTGCACTCCCTGGCCACAGCAGAGAGCTGGCCTAGAAGAGGGGCAACCGGGACAGAATCCGGCACCCCGACCGGGACTAGAACCCGGTGTGCCGGCACCGCAAGGTGGAGGATTAGCCTATCGAGCTACGGCGCCGGCCTTGCATTTCTTCTATCTCCTCATCTTCATAATCTTGTATTGGAGTGTCATGTTCATTTGGGAGTGTCATAATGTCTTCCTTGTTCTTGTTTCCTCAGTTTCTGCATTTGTTGTTTGGCATTGTGAAGATATTCTTTGGTTTCTTGTTTTATTTTTTTCCTTGCTGTGGTGGCTTTTCTCGTTATATTATGACTCTAGATTAAGTGGACTGTCTGATTTTGGTGAATTTCTAGAGGCTTGTGGTGGGTGTGGCGAGAGAGCTCTGCTCAGTTCTTCAGGGTTAAAGGTGTGCCAAAGCTGACACACCCCAGTTTGTCATGGTAAATCTTTTCTCTCTCATTATTTTATTCAGAAGGGAAGTAATTCCACTCAGCTGAGCTCTTCTCCTTGATGGCAATCAGTGCCTGAGCGCTAGCCCTGGTGGTATAATATTTGTTTGCTCTGTCCCAAGGACCACACAAAGGATCTGTTTAGTCTTCAGTGTAAGCTCAGATTCCCCTGCAATGTCTCACTGCATAGCCAAAGCAGCCCAGATTTGTGGGGTATCTCACTGAGACTATTCACATCTCAGCCACACCGTGAGTTCTCCCACACACCTTCAGTTTTTTGTTTTTTTTTTTTGTTTGTTTGTTTTGTTTTTCACGGTCCCAGTTCATAAGCTCCACACAGTCACTAGGTCTTAATCTCATGTTGTTTCTCCTCACCAGAGTCAGGTTTCTCTGTCTGGCTGAGGGCAGGCGCAGCCCTGAACCAGCACAGCTGTTACCTATGTCCAAAATGACACCTGCTCTATTGTCTTCCTTGTGTTTGTAAGGTGAATGGAGAGAAAGAATCACATCCGTACTTTTCCCTTTCATTTTTTTTTTTCTTTCCTCTAGTTAGGCTGGTGTACTTTCCTCCATGGGGCTTCAAGCCTCGTTCCCTCTAGGCTCTTCCTGCCACTTTTCCACCAGTGTCTTGGGCTACTGAGATTTCACCTCACCTCCCTTTCCAGCATTGTTGTGTAGACTCAGTGGCTGGGGTCCTGAGCCATGGGCGCCCGTGCCCTCCACATAGGTCCACTGTGTCCCACTAATTCCAGAAGAGTTTCCTCTGAAGTCTTTTCCCTAACTCTTCCCTGAGATTACAGTGTCTCCACTTTTATTAAACTATCTTTTCCCAGACTATCAGTGAGTCCCTCCCTATTTTGCCATCTTGGAGCCCCTCTTATTGATATATGTATATTTAAATATTTTGTACCATAATTTACTTACCTGTTATTTCTATTTTCCAAATTTTTAATAGCTTCATACAAACTGACACAAATAGCCTAAGCTGATTTTTGACAGCAGTAAAGAAGCAATTCAAAACAGAAAGGATAGTTCTCTCAATAAATGGTATAGCTGCAAGTGTATACACACAGGAGAAAAAGAAAGAAAAAAAGTCTATTTATACCTCACATCTATATAAAAATCAGAGACTAAAATGTAAAATTGTAAAGCTCTTAAGAAGATATCAAGAAAATCTACAAAATTTAGAGATAGGCACAATTCTTAGCCTAGACAATGGAAGAACTAATGCCGAAAGAAAAAAAAAAAATGGGGGCTGGCTCTGTGGCACAAAGGGTTAATGCCCTGGCCTGAAGCACCAGCATCCCATATGGGCACCGGTTCCAGCTGCTCCTCTTCCAATCCAGCCCACTGCTATGGCCTGGGAAAGCAGGGGATGATGGCCCAAGTCCTTGGGCCCCTGCACCCACGTGGGAGACCTGGAAGAGCTCCTAGCTCCTGGCTTCAGATCAGCTCAGCTCCAGCCATCGTGGTCAATTGGGAAGTGAACTATTGGATGGAAGAACTCTCTCTCTCTCTCTCTCTCTCTCTCTCTCTCTCTCCTTTCTGTGTGGCTCTGACTTTCAAATAAATAAATAAATCTTTAAAAAAATGATAGATTGGACATCATCATTTTTAAGTTGCTTTGAAAAATATCTCAGTAGGCAGATAAAAAAAGAACTAGAAAAGAAAAACATATTTAGAACTTGCATAATAAGTTAAGGACTAGTACCATGATATATGAAGAATTTCCAAAGCGCAACCCTCAAAAAACATAAAATAGGCAAAAAACATGAACAGACATTTCATCAAAGAGGAAATGTATTTTAGAAATAAACATCATTAGCCTTTAGGTTTTTTTATGAGCATTCAAGCCACAAAACAATCTTTCTACAGACTTACAGAATAGCTAACATTTTAAAATTTTGTGTCAACAACAAACACTAGCAAAGATGTGGAAAAACTGAATCAGCTGAATTAGCCATTTATTGCTATTGGGGAATGTGAAACGGTACAGTTACTTTAGAAAAGAATTTGACCATCTGTAATAAAGCTAAACATGCATTTCCATCTGTCTCAGCTATTATACACTTGGATATTTATACCAGAGTAAATAAAATGTTATGTTCACACACAAAAAATGAGTACTGAAAATGTTCATGGTAGCCTTTTTGTCTTAGTCAACACTGGAAGAAAAGAGAATCATCAAACAGTGAGTGAGTAATATATTATAATATCCATACCATAACATTATAATTGACAGTTAAAAAGAATAATTAGCTGATAGATACCTGTAACAACTTGAATGAATCTGAAGGAAAATTGTCTGAGTGAAGAACTCCAATTCTTAAATGTTATATACTGCATAATTCCACTTATGAAATATTCATCAAATGAGCATGCAGAAATGGAAAATAGGTTGGCTATTACCAAAGGTAAGGAACATATTGGGTGGGTCACGAAGCTATAAAAAGACAGAGGGACCCCTTGTGGTGATGGAACTGTCCTTTGTCTTGGCAATATTTTGGTTGTGGTATGGTAGTGTTAATTTCTATCTCTCATTTCCCTACCCAATGTACTACTGCTATAAGACACAAGTAGTCTATTAACTTAGGGTGTCACCCTGTAATCATCCTCCCTCAGAAGCGGTTTAAGGGAAAGGTTTACTTACTTGTGACAAGTAGACTGTGAGAAGTTATAAATTCCTAAAGAAGTTGCCACTCTGGGAAGCAATTTGTCAGGGCCTTTATAGCCAGGGTTAGAAAACAGAAAAAGGGGATTCAGCGAACCCTTCCTGCTCAAGCAAGATACATCTTCACACACTGTGTGTTCACAAATCTGACTCATACCAGTCTCTGTAGTTATAATTGTCCTTGATAGCCCAGTTCCCCATGAGTACAGTGTTGTGAGCTAAGCTTTCATGGAACAATCTCTGAAAGATGAACTCTGATGCCTCAACTGTTGAAGACTCTGACCCTGCTCCTGTGCCTATTCCTTGCCTACATCTTACACTCTGGATTACACCATCAGTGAGTTAAGATACTTCTACAGGAGGAGTGGAACTGGGAAAGAGTATACAGGATCTAATGTGGGATTTCTTACAACATCTTGTAAAACAAAGATTTAATTTAAAAGTATGCAAATAGCAAGTAAACAACTAATTCATTGAAACATTTCTTTACTTGGCTTTAGGAAGATCACACTGTTGGTTTTCTTCCTATTTCACTGGAATTCCAATTTGGTTATCCATTGTTGCTGGGTAATCCAACCCATCTTCTTTAGTTATTTTCTTGACTTACCAGTCTTTGATTTTACCAAGTCTCAGTTCATCCTTATACATTTCAGCTTTCCTATTCACATTTACTTTCCTCTAGCCATAAGTATAAATTTTGTCCATAGGTTGAGTCCTAGATTTTGTATAACATCTCTACCCCTAAATTTGAGAATTGATGCAACTAGCCATGTTAACTATCTTCCAACATTTCTACTTGGATGTTTAAAAAGTATCATAAATGTTAATATTTGTAGCATTGATCTATTAATTTTCCATCTAAAATGTCTTCTAGTTATAATCTCCATTATCTTAGTGAAAGGCATTTTGGTTTTCTAGTTGTGTTGTTGAAGCCAAAAATTTCTAACTTTTTTATTTAATTATTGCTTACTCTTTCATTCCTAGAATTCAGCTAACCAGAAACTCCTTTTAAATCTAAAAAAGGCTTCAGATGTCCTGTATTTCTTTTTTTAAAAAAAAAAAAGATTATTTATTGATTTGAAAATCAGAGTTACAGAGATAGAGGGAGAGATGAGTGAAGAGAGAGAGAGAGAGAGAGAGAGAGAGAGAGAGAGGTCTTCCATCCATTGGTTCACTCCTCAGATGGATGCAATAGCTAGAGCTGGGTCAGGTTGAAGCCAGAAGCCAGGAGCTTTGTCCAGGTCTCTCATGTGGGTGCAGTGGCCCCAACACATGGGCCATCCACTGCTTTCTCGGGCCATTAGCAGGGAACTTGGTCCGAGTGGAGAAGCTGGGTCAGGAATCAGCACCAGTATGTCACAGGTGGCAGCTCTAAGGTACCCTTTAATGCTGGCTGCAGAAGTCCTGCTACTTCTTACTATGTTCAGTGCTATCATTTCTGCCCGAGTCATCATCATTGTCACTTGAATTGTTCCAATAACGTTTCAACTCTTCGTTTTGCTTATCTGTTTTCTCTAACATCCTTGCTGCCACCCACAGTCTCTCGTGATACAGCAACTGGGGAAGCCTTTTAAATATAATTCATATATTAAAAAAATATTTCATGTTTCTTCCTTCCTCTTATTTTTTTCTCTTGAAATAGTACCATCTGACTGACCACACATTTCCTTCATTTCTCTAATGTTTAAATAACTCTATAACCAGAATATAAGCAATGTGAAGTCAGAGGGATTTTTTTTTAGTTTATTTGATTATTTTTATTATTTTGAAAAGCAGAGCAACAGAAAAAGATATATTTATATAAATGTGTGTCTGTGTGTATATGTGTGTGTGTATGTATTGTTAATAAGTATTAAAGAGAGAAGAAAGAGAGAGAATCTTCTGGTTCACACAAAACCCAGGAGTCAGGAACTCCATTGGATCTCCCATGTGATTGGCAGAGACCTAAGTCCTTTATTATCACCTTCTTCCTCCCCAGGTGCACATTAGCAGGAAACTGGCTGGGAAGCAGTGCCTACCCCAGGTCTTCTAAGATGGGACATGGACCATCCATGTGGTAGCTGTACCACAATGACTGTGTCAGGTTTTAGATGGTTTGTTTACTCCATGCAAGAACATTTCCTGACACACGATAGACATTCAACAAATACGAGTGAATTGTAGACATAAAAACGAATAAAATATAGACTATAAAACTAACAAGACTAGAAAATTATCCAACTATGGAATGTGTACAAGAGAAATAATTTAATCAGAAAATGAGATTTTTTTTTTTGGTCCAAGTGACTATGGGGAACTATTAAATGAGAAACTGTAAAACTACCTTAATAGGGGGTCAGAAAATACAATGATTTAGATTACTTGATTGTTTTTATTATTTTGAAAAGCAGAACAACAGAGGAAAAAAATATATATGTATTTGTGTATTTCTTGGATTTCAGTCATATTAATGAGTCAACATCAACCTAGCAATTGAAACTTAATGTAAGAAGGAAAGCAACAAAAGTTAGTGAGTGGGCAGTTCATTTTTTAATTTAAAATATTTAAACTAAATATTTTCATTTTTCTCCTGGGATTTTTGTGTAATTTGCAAGTGATGGGGCAGATTTTTAGCGCAATTGTGATTATATTTAGGACGGTTAATTAAAAGGCTTTGTGGTTTGCTGGACTCTACCTTCTTCAGGGCAGGCAGAACTGGTAGACACCTGAAAGTCCTCATGACTGTTGAACAGGAGAAACTTAACCAATATATTTTTGCATGCTGTAGACACACAAGCGTGCAACCATGTAAGCAGGGTCTCTAAATACAAGATGCAAAGATAGATATTCCAAATTACAGTTGCTGATTGGCAATCAAGCCTGTCCTCACACTTGGAGCTCCAAATGTGTGCTCCAGGGTAAGGAGCAGCAGGGATTTCTTTACACCTGTTAATGAGGCTCCCAGTAGGCTTACCAATAACTTAATGGACTGGTTTGAAAAATATGTCATTAATTTATTTTATAACATTAGTTTAAAGCTTATCTATCACGATAATTAACTTTGAATTTCAACACTTTATGCGGATAGATGTTAACGAGTCCCGCCTTTCAAAGTCTAGCCATTGTGCTCCTATTTGGAACTGTTGCCCCTAGCCAAGAAGTAATGCTCTAGTTGATGTCTCCAGGTGGGACTTTTCTTTGTCACAATATGGTTCAAAACAAGAATGATAAGTATGTTCCAACAATACTATTTTTTTTTTCTTTTTTTTAAACTGTGTTACAGAAGATTTCCAATCTGAAACCTCTGGCTCGTACAACATTGATAAAGCCAGGATTCAGACACACTTCCAAATTAATCAATTTGTCTTTCTTGAAATTAACATTTTAGTACTTCAAAAATATTTGATAGCAGAACACCTTGATTACCTATTTACAGTTAATTAGACAGGTACCAATTAACTTGTGTTATGTGAATTCTGCTGTTCAAGCAGGGAGTGAATATTTGTCTGGACTATTTCTTCTTTTCTTCATAGTAGGCAGAGAAGGGAAAGAAAAATAAGATTTGTTTAGCAATGAACATGAATAATGGAGACACTAAAGAACACAGGCAGTCCTCACTAACAAAGCAGAAAGAAATCTAACAAAATGCCTCATGTTATGACAATACTGATAAGATATACCATGGAATCCTTGAAAACCAACTGCAGGAAAATAATTTTAGGAAACACATGAAAAAAGTTACATTTCATGCATAAGATTTGTAGTTCTGCCTAAATCTGAGAGTACTTCAAATACTCATAAAGATAATAAAAGGATTAATTAATTTTGGTGAAAAAAACTAAAATGGTGGTTGAAATAGAGACATAGTGTGGTTTTTTCATCATCTGTCTTTTCCATGAAATGTTTGAAGATCCTTCATGGGCATAGCTTTAAAAAAAGAATGCAAAAAAAAAATCTTAACTTTGAATTCTACTTCATGTAAATTTTTTGAAGTCTCTCCATATGTAACTTATTTTTTGTGTTCTGTTAAAACATAACTCATTTTATACTTATTTGAAATGTGCACTTTTGCTTTATGATTTTTTTTAATTTTTTTTTTTTTTTTGACAGGCAGAGTTACACAGAGAGAGAGAGACAGAAAGAAATGTCTTCCTTCCGTTGGTTCACCCCCCAATGGCCACTACTGCCGACGAACCGGGCTGATCCGAAGCCAGGAGCCAGGTGCTTCTCCTGGTCTCCCATGAGGTGCAGGGCCCAAGCACTTGGGCCATCGTCCACTGCACTCCCTGGCCACAGCAGAGAGCTGGCCTGGAAGAGGGGCAACTGGGACAGAATCCGGCGCCCCGACCGGGACTAGAATCCCGGGGTGCCGGCGACGCAGGAGGAGGATTAGCCTAGTGAGCCACGGTGCCAGCCTAATGATGTTTAATATAAGACACACACTTTTGGCTCTTTCCAAAAAGACACCGAATGGGGCTGGTGCTGTGGTGTAGCGGGTAAAACCATCACCTGCAGTGCCGGCATCCCATATTGGCTCCAGTTCGAGTCCCGGCTACTCCACTTCCCAACCAGCTCTCTGCTATGGCCTGGCAAAGCAGTAGAGGATGGCCCAAGTCCTTGGGCCTCTGCACCCATGTGGGAGACCAGGGAGAAGCACCTGGCTCCTGACTTAGGATCAGTGCAGCTCGGGCCATTGCGACCATCTGGGGAGTGAACCGGTGGATGGATGGAAGACCCCTCTCTCTTTCTGCTTCTCCTTCTCTCTATGTGTAACTCTGACTTTCAAGTAAATAAATAAATCTTTAAAAAAAAAAAAAAAACAGAATGGAGAGTAGCTTAAAGAGTTCTACTAGCAATAGAAATCAAGGGTGTAATTGTGTTGCAATATTTCGTAGGGATCCTTGATTTGATGCAAAGTCTAAATGGTAGAATTATAGCTTACTTTCATTTGGGGACTTCTGAAGTATGGACTGTCAGGGAGCACTTTAGCCTCTAATCTACCATGAAGTGCTAAGAATATGCAATGTATTCCACATTTGATAATAATATTATTTTACCTGCACTCTTATAGAAGAAGGAATTATACTGTTCCCAAAATAAATTTCTTGTTATAAATGTGACTTAAAATTCAGGAAGTCAGAATTCACACACTAGTTTTGCTTTTACCCATGTGCACAAACTTGAGCATATTAATTAACTTTCTGATAGCTGCTTAATTACACTAAGTCAAAGGTTTAACTCCATTTCTCAAAGGAATTTTGATTATATTTTTGATCTTCTGATGGCAGCAATCTTTAAGTCTCTGTATTTCCTTTTGTCTGTGCACTGCCTCTTCTGGTTATAGGCAAGACTAAATGTCTACATATGATACAAGGTGGGTATCTGGCCTGGCAGTTAAGATGTCTACATTCCCTATCAGAGTGCCAGGGTTTGAGTCCTACCTCTGCAACCATTTCCAGTTTCTTGTTTTTGTGCACACTGGGAAATTGGGAGGTGGTGGCTTAGTTAGTTGAGATACTGTCATCATCATGGGAGATCTGGATTGTGTTCCTGGCTCCTGGCATTTCCCTCACCAAACCTGAGCCATTGCAAGAATTTGGGGAGTGAACCAGTAGATGGGAGTATACTCTCTCCCTCTCTGTCTCAAGTAAATGCAAATTTTCAAAACTGTATGACACAAACCACAAGAAGTGTATATATACAACTTTTCTTAGAAGACATCTGGAAAGTAAGACTATTTTATTTTTTTGAAAGAGTTATTTTCTTTTTGTTTGAAAGGCAGAGCTACAAGAGAGGCAGAGAGGGAGAGAGAGAGATAATGAGAGGGAGAGAGGGATGTCTTCCATCTGCTTGCTCACTTCTCAGATGGCCTCAATGGCTGGAGCCACACCCATCTGAAGCCAGGAGCCAGGAGCTTCTTCCACGTCTCCCACATGGGTGCAGGGACCCAAGAACATGGGCCATCATCCATTGCTTCCCCAGGCCACAGCAGAGAGCTGGATGGGAAGCAGAGCAGCCAGGTCTCGAACCAGTGCCCATATTAGATGCTGGTACTGCAGGAGGCAGCTTCACCTGCCATGCCATAGCACCCCAAGACTATTTTAAATATAATGTCCCATTTTCATTTTCTGCTGGCATTTTCTACTTCCTCTTAATCCCGTTAGTCTGATGGGGAGCACTCAGTGTCTCAAAGTGAGACAACAGTCAAAAGACAAAAATGTGGGTTTTGCCTGATGTTTGAATGCTCAAAACCTAAAAACGTTGTGGCTATGAAGTAGAAGTGGGAAAATTTAGAAGATGGAAGTCTAAACTAAAAATAACATTACTTTCCTGGGCTGGAAAGACCAAGTGAACTAAAGAGAAAGGACAACTATATTGATCAAAGAATACTGTATCTGAGTCCCAGAAAGCAATTCAGAGACCAGCGATCAAATTAATATCGAGTATATCTATGTAGAAAAAGTTACAGAGCCCACAGTAAAATTCCTGTGCCCTAAACTACCAAACGATGAACCAGTGCAGCAGCTGGATGTTTGGCCTCTGCCACACAAAGTCAGTTACCACTTATACACAGAATCTTGATTTGTGTTTAGGTTTTGGTATTTATTCACAATTATTTCTTTGCTTTTTGCTGTTGCCTTAATTCAGTGTAGGCAAAGAATATTTTTTTTTCTTAAGCTGACTTTAAGCTTAATTGATGAGGCTTGCTTTGACCCATAGGCTGAGGGCAGAGTGGAGCATGCATTTGTCCTTGTTTACTTGTGCAGTACCATCTGTTATAGTATGATTACTTTGCAAGTAGCTATTGATCCCTCAGCCTGTATCCTCCAATGCGAAGAGCTGACCTAATTTACATCCTGGAGCTAAATCCATGAGAGTACAGTCAAGCCAGGCCAAGGCACAGTGCAGATACAGACTGGTGCGTTGGAAGTAAGTACTTCTGTTGTCATATAACACTACAATTTCAGTGAGTTTCAATCACAGCAGCAGGTGCCACAGTAGGAGTCGGGAGGCAGAAGACTTAAAGTGATGATCTTTTTGGACAACTACAATAAAATGATATAAAAATTTAAAGATTACCCTCATAGCAAATGGAATATTCTAAAATATCCATGAGATTTAAAATTCTTCCTGGAAAATGTAGTGGAAATATCCAAAATTGGCCTAAATAATGTTTCTTAGACTCAGATGAGATCTTTGTAAGAGAAAAGGAGAAAAAAGTAGAGATTGAAAAAACTGGAAATGTGACTTTTTTAAGTAATAGGGTTTAGGAATTCACTATCCAATGCAGTAGCTGCTGGTCAAATGTGGCTACTTAAATTAATTAAAATTAAACAAACCAAAAATTCAATTTCTCAATCACACTAATCATGTTTCAAGTCATAATAGCCACGTGTGGTCAATGGTTACCTTATTAGAAAGCTTGTGATATTATAAATTAGTCTCATCATTCCAGAATGTTCTGTGAAATATTTATAGTATAGTTGTCTTAGTGATTTTCACTTTATATGAAAAATAAATAATCTAAAATATACTCATGTGTCCACTTTAAGCAAACAGGCTATTCAAATAAATTCTATTAACCTTTGAAAATCATTGATTTTCCTCTCTTTCTAATAATGCAGGTATTGACCCTCTAAATTGCTTTGGTCATATGAATAGAAGTACATTTGACAGGTGTCATGTCTGAGCAGGAGCCTTAACTGTGGCTGTATGGTTGACCTCCTCTCTTTGCTCTTTCCTCTGTCATGAAATGAACAGATCTCAAAGGAAACCTGCATTCTAGAGCAGCCCTAGGGCCAACAGGAAACCCTAATGCAATGTAGAAAATAAACATCTGTTGTTTTAAACTGCTAAAATCAGGTTATCTCATTCTCCTGGAAAATCTAATCAATTCCAGGGTGATTCAGAAAAGAGAAAGTTGGAGTAGAAAATAAAATTTTAATTTGCTGCCAGGAAGATGGTTGAGTGTAGATTCCTGTTAAGATATCCAAGAGATAAGGGGTTCTGGTGCTCAGGCCAGATGTCATGGCAGAAAATAAAAGATATGGGCACAAACTGAACAGAGATAATCACTGAAATGTGGTAATATATGTTATTATCGAGATGAAAATTATAGTATAGGAAACAGTCTTGAAAATCAAGCCTGGTTGTCCTAGACACATTTTTCTGTCATATTGTAAGCCTCCTATTATATATTCAACTTCCTTAGTAAAAGATTATAATAACTGCAATTTGGATACACGCCTCACCCTCCTACTTGTTCTTAATGAGTTTAGCTGTTTCCAAAGCTACAGAGGTGAGCTTTGTCTGGACAAACCAATCAAATTATCTCATCTCTTTGTGCAGTGATCAGTTCAGGTATGGGTAGAATATTTCTCATAATCAATAAGACATGAGAAAGTATTTGTGCCATTTCTGGGCAGTGTATATCTTTTCTGTAAGAGTGGGAATAGAGTTCATCCCCCCCGAAAGGTTTAATGTGACTAAGCAAAATTTACAACCACCAGAGCAATATCTGATGTGAACAGATTTCCCGCAGATTCTGCAGGAAAGGGACCCAATGTAGAACCAAAAGTGCAAACCAGCATCATAATGGAAAAGAGTGGATGATGAAGGTGTGCAAGAAAGAAACAATAAGGGACCTTGAAAGCATCATTTAAGCACTGCATAAAGCCATCCTAAACAGAGTTGACATCAACGTATTTGTCTAGGGACTTAGTCAATTTGATTTGAGTTTCAATAATCTGTAGACACAGTCCTGGCTTATATTCATAAAACCTGCAAATATTTAATTAATGGTGTTAAAGATACAGTAAATTAAGCCTGGAAATAACATGACATAGATATCAGAGGAGAAAGTGTTGAGCCAAGAAGTATAACTTTTGCAAGGTTTTGGCTGAATTTAGTAAACAAGGACATACTATGGAAAAATGCAGATCAAATAGTATAATGGAACTAGAATCAAGATTTCTATCCTTTGAGGAATGACTGGGAATTTTTGAAATACACTACAAGTAGATAGGTCTCATTAAAAAAACTTGACAGTAAAGGAGAATATTAGAATATTTTTTGATTGGAAGCAAACTTTACCTGATTAAGCTTTTGTACATGTGCTTTCTAAGTTTCTACACTTATGATCATATGTAAATATATCCTAACATGTCAATTCAGATGAATGGACAAAATGAATATTTGTGAGAGAGTTGAGACAACAAAAGGATCAATATCACCGAGGAGGTGAAAACATCCAAGATGTTTGCCGGCACACCTTCATCCCTTAACGAACCACCTGGGTTTTGAGTCCTGGCTCTGCGCCTTGTTAATGTCCACCTTGGGAGGCAGTAGGAGATACCTCAAGTGATGGGGTCCCTGCGTTTTACGTAGGAAACCCAATTTCGTTCTTGGTTCCCATATTCAGCTTGGCTCAGCCTTCACTACTGTCATTTTGGGGAGTGAGTAAGATGGGAACTCTATCTGTCTCTCTACCCTTCAAATAAGTCATTAAAAATGAGGTTGGAAACCAGACAAAATTTCAAATTGAGGGAAAGACCCTATCTCCAACCAGGAAAAGAATGAGAGAAGAAAGGTAACTCTCTAAATAGGGGATTAAGAAGTGAAAACTTTCCATTTCATAATCTCTGTTGTCTTTGTGAAGTGCTGAAATAAGGACTACACCTAGAATGAATGGAAAGGCAGTTGGCTAAGTGTGTGAAAAGATTGATGAATGTTTAAAATATTCTCTGCAAAGAATAAAAGAAATTATGAAAGCAACATTCATGGGCAGAACAGAGTGCTTGTTTAATACTGGAAAAGAAAAGTGTGGGTTTTGTTGTTGTTGTTGTATGGTATGTAATATATCATCTATTTGGATGTGGCAGTCATCCAGAATTATGAAATATTTAGAGTGACAAGGACTCTCTTTTTTTTTGGTACTGCACTCTTTCATAAGCAAGAGGGTGGTAAAGCCTATTTGATAAAAATAATAATGACTGAAATTGAGTAGTTGGAGGCTCAAGAACAGCCAGATGGCAAAATGCTCAAAAGAACAGATGCTTTTAATATGAGGGTGGAGCAGCAACGATCCTGAAACTACATTTGGGAGTGAATTGGATGTAATTCCTCTCTCCAGGCACTGATGTAGGTGGGGTGTAGGATAATGAGGAAGCTGTAATACTCTGAACAGACAGCCAGGTTTCAGTCAGTGCAATGAAACAGAGGCAAAGTGAGTGAGTGTTCAGGTTGTGGGAGAGTGCTTTAGCTGAGAAATGAGAATTCCAGAAGGCAGCAAGACACGCTTTGGAAAGAGGCAACAGTAGGAGAAAGAGTTTGGATAAAGGTCAGAGGAGCATAGAGTGAATATATCATAATAAAAAGAAATGAATTGTCCACATTCTAAAGATTAAGTTTCGTAAGTAAATTATATCTCCATTAATTGTTTAACAGTATAGAGAAGACACATGACTAAATGTGCTTTCATGGATGGTGATACTAAAAAGGAGAAATGTTAGAATTTCTAGACATGATGTTTCTAGAAGAACTTGCTCTTTCCCTATTACCTTAAAGAAGGTAATCCAGGCTCTTGTATAAAGATTCCAGAACAAGAGGGACTGGAGAAAAAAGCTGAGCACTACCCACACTAGTACACATCACCTGTGACACAGAATAAATCATCAAGAAGAGCATCAGGAAAAAGAGTCAAAGAGACATGTATGAGTGAGTTAACACGAACATTATTGTCTGGAGGAGGTTTATAGCAGTGTTATTCATAACTGTCAAATTTGGAAGTAACTCAGATGTCCTTCAGTAGTGAGTGGATAAATAAGTTGTGGTCCATCAGATAGTGCATTACTACTTAGGGCACAGAAGGAATGAGCTATAAATCCGTGGAAAGATATGCAAGGAAATTTAATGCATACGACTACATGAAAGAAACCTTTCTGAAAAAGCTCAATACTGTTGGATTCTCTAGCATGTGACATTCTGCAGAGGGAAAAACTGTAGAGATAATAAAAGTATCAGTGTGACCAGGGATAGGAGTGAGGGAAAGAACAGGAAGAACACAGAGGATGATAACGGCAGTGAACAAACTCTCTACAGCACTATCATGGCAAATACATGCCAGGATACATTTTCCAAAACCCATGGAATGAAAAGACCAACACTTACTCATGCCAACAATAGACTTCATGTGACAACATGGACCAAGTTGGCGTCATCATTTATAACATATATCACTCTGGTAGAGGATGCTTATAATTGCTTTTGGGGATGGAGAGGAGGGAGCCTACATGTGTGGGACCTGGGGCATAGGAGTTATTGCTATGTCTTCCACTTTATTTGCTATGAAGCTCAAACTGCACTTAAAAAAAGCTTTTAAACAAAGTTTTCTACCACTATGGTCACTACCAGCACCACGAGCTCCCACTCTCCAAAAACAGAGAAGTAGACATTTTCCATCTTATGAAATACATAATAAATCTCTATTTTTTATGTCTTTTGTGCCTATTACAGATTTTTACTGCCCCACTGGAGTTCATTCTCCATAGATAGGATTCATGTCAGGAAAAAAACACACAAAATAAAAATTGAAAAAAAATAGAGATTGTGATGTTCTTTTTTAGAAGTCATCTATTATCTGCAGAAGAAAATGACTGTGCTGTTCTGGGCTTTGTGCTGAATTTTGAATGGGTGGGGGTATAGGAATATAGAAAATGAAGGCAGCCTTGCTTGACAAATGTTCCACAGAAATAAATCTGAGATGCTGCAATATGGCAATTACATTCATAAAATAGACAACAAAGCCCTTGTAACAAATACCATGGTCTTTTAGAGGAGAGAGGAATATTGTGTTATCATAGAGGGATTCACTTCATGGGAAATTCACTGAGTCTTGGGGTCCATGTGTTGAGACTTTGTTATCATTTTGATTTAGGTGGATTTTTAGAGCTATTTTAAAGATATTGCCTGCTGTAACGAAAAAGGAAAATATTAAGCAAGATTGTTTAAAAAGAATAACTTAATAATTATAGCCAAATCAGTATCTATGCAGATATTAAGAGAACTTATTTAAGCAGGAATACTCTGTATTATGGTTTCTTGACAGGATTCTCTGAGACACTGAAAGGGGTATGTATGAGAAAAAAAATAACAAGGCTTAAGAGTAGAAGGAAGGAAAAATAATGCTTCCTGAAAAATACTAAGCAGGATGATTATATCATTTATTTTAAGACTTGTTGATCAAAAAATTAAACTATGTAAATTAACAATTGATTTGTAATTACGAGTTTTTCTCATATAATGGTAAAAGTGTAAAATAGTCAATTTTTCAAAACTCATTTCATGTATATTTGTATTATAATTCATGTCTTATTTATTGAACAAAAGATTCCAACTCTGATATCTTTGTGTCATAGAATTAGCTTATTTAAATTCTTTTATTTTTTATATCAAAGGAAGGCTTTATGCACTCATAGGAAATTTTCATGGTTCTTCCCTAATGGTACTTTGTTTATTTTTATCTATCTTTTTTTTAAACTTTTATTTAATGAATATAAATTTCCAAAGTACAGCTTATGGATTACAATGGCTTTCCCCCCCCCCATAACTTCCCTCCCACCTGCAACCCTCCCCTCTCCCGCTACCTCTTCCCTTCCATTCACATCAAGATTCATTCTGCTGTATATTTTTATCTATTTTTGGATGTATCTTGATTAGAAGAAACAAATCAATTTAGAATTCCCTGTGTCTAATGCAATATTACTTACATGATAACTCACAACACAAAATTTCAGAGATCTCATTTGTGGTCTCAGCAATTTGATACATTTATAGACCTTCAATATTTTCTCACTTTTTGGTTGTAAAATTTTTAAAATTACAGTAAATATAGAAGTATGAAATTCCACTTTGGGGAAAAAAGTATAAACTTTCAACCTTTTTTGGACAATGGAATAACTAGGCAATGAAATACATATTTGTGATGCAGAAATGGTGGGTTGTTCTTCACCTATAGAACTGTTGATGGAAGTGAGACTGAGATAGGTTAAAGAGTATCTTTACTGAGTGTCTTTCTTATCTACAAAGCAGGTATTATTGAATTACTAGAAAATGGTTGGTATTCTGAAATTATAATATCAAAGGAAAAAGAAACACTGAAATACATAGTCTGATTTAATTCTACAATTAAAGTAAAGAATAGGTAGTGAAACGAAATAATAGAGTGGAATATGTAAGTTACCACGTATCTAAAAACTCATTATTAATTCAAAACTATAGTCAACATTGATAGCCAAGGGAGAGAAACACTTTTGGAATGAATTCCAGTGAGTTTGGCAGGATAACATGGTTTTTCCATCTGAGTTAATTGGGCAGTACAGGTGCTGAACTTACATGGGGCTATGTCCAGATAAAATTACTATTAATTGGAAATTAATGCAAGTTGGAAATACATGAAACACATCTAACTTACCAAACAGCTTAGCAATACAGTGCACTGTATAGCGCAGTTTCCCTTACTGGTTACAGGTGTAACTAGGAGTTGCAGTTGCTGCCACTGCCCAGCATTGCAAGGGAGGATCATACTTCATATCACTGGCCATGGAAAAGATTGAAACTCAAAAATTGCATCCTAGTTTCCACTGAATGAGTATCAGTTTCATACCACTGTAAAGTCAAAGAGTTGCTGTCTACTATATAACCTGCCTCCATTCCAAACAAGGTGAGAAAGAGAAGCAAACTCTCAGTCTTAGTTGGTATGGGGAGGGAAAATGGAGAATGAATTGGTATTGGAGTCATGCATGGAAAAGAAAATTCACCTTAATGAAGGAACTAAATAAGTGTTCACTTGTACACATGAGCAAGCAGGGAATATGAACTGACTCAAGCAAAAGACAAAAGGAACTCTCTGGCACTATGAGAAAGAATAGAATATAATTGGTCTCTGACGGCATTGAAATCTAAAGGAAAACCTCTACAAGGTTCAAAATAGATCAAATAAAATGACAAGCCACAGTAACAAAATGCCTGTGACCAAATATAAAGTCCTTGGGCCACATATTTGTTTCTTGGGCAATAGAAAGAATAAGTAATACAGCAGAGTAGATCCTGGCTTCATAAATTAATTGATACAATAAATGTTTAAAGAAAGTATATAACAATAAAAAGATGGAAAGTAAAAATAAAATTTCTGTGCTTCATAAAGTCTACTGAATTACTAACTGTCAGAAAGGTTGCCCAAATATATTTGTCTTTAGGATGGGTAAAGCAGAGCATGAGAGCCTGAAATGCACACACACAAACACACATGCACACTTACATAGGTGTGTATCTGCGAACATATATGTATTAGGTCCCTAAAGAAAAATAATTAACTTTCATATATATATATACGTACATATATATGTACGTATATATATATATATATATCTTTCAATAGGACAGATTCTAATAAAAATAAAAACTAAAGTCTGAGGTGCTTCTCATTTATATCCAAATATGATTGATTCACCCAAAAATTCAATAGAAACATCCAAAATTAATTTTTCAGGGTTTGGCATTTAGCCTAGTGGTTAAGATGCTCACATCCCCAAATAAGAGTTTGCAAGTTTAATTCCTGGCTCCAGATCTTGGCTCCAGTTTCCTGCCGATGCAGACCCTGAAAGGCAGTCATCAGGGGTCAAGTGATTGGATTCCTGCCACTCACGTGGGAAACGTGGAGTGTGTTCCTGGATCCTGACTAGGTCCCAGCACAACCCTGGCCATTCAGGCTTTCGGGAAGTGAACCAGCAGATCGGAATGCTTACTCTTTCTCTTTCTCTTTCTCCCTCTCTTTAGTAAAAAATAAATAACTTTTTAATTAATGAGTTACAATAATATACACTGTAAAGGATATTTTTGTATATGTTGAAAGGAATCTAATGTGAATGTATATGTGGAACTTCATTTTACAATTACTAAATTGGAAAGTTAAGGAAAAGGATAAACAGGATAAATAAAATGTGACATAATCATGTGATAAATATTATAGTTGAAATTTAAAAGATAAAGCATTTCAGCAAACATAAATAGATCCTCAAATCATATTTGTGGATAGTAGGAGAAATAACACCATTACGTACATTATGGGGCAATTACGATAGAAGTGTATAAATTTTCCTTGGTTACATATTACCTTTATAACTTTTGATGTTGCAATAGATCTGTTATTTTTAAAAGAATGTTTTCAGAAAGATTGTAGTGTTCAAATAACATTTTTTTAAAAATTAATATTAATTATATAACAAAAATCTATATAATATTCAATGTATATCTAGTCAATAATGAATTAAACAATAATAGAAGTATATAAATGAGGCCGGCGCCGCAGCTCACTTGGCTAATCCTTCGCCTGCGGCGCTGGCACCCGAGATTCTAGTCCCAGTTGGGGTGCCGGATTCTGACCCGGTTGCTCCTCTTCCAGTCCAGTTCTCTGCTGTGGCCCGGGAAGGCAGTGGAGGATGGCTCAAGTGCTTGGGCCCTGCACCTGCATGGGAGACCAGGAGAAGCATCTGGCTCCTGGCTTCGGATCGGCCACTTGGAGGGTGAACCAACAGAAAAGAAGACCTTTCTCTCTGTCTCTCTCTCTCACTGTGCAACTCTGCCTATCAAATAAAAAAAGTATATAAATGAAAAATATACATAGATAATTCAATAAGGAAGAAATTCAAATGGTTGATAAGCATGTGAGCAAATTCAAAACCACTTTCAAACACAAGACCTTCCCTTACAGAAAAGTAATAAAACTGTATAAAACCATAAGAATCTACACCGATAAGTCTGTATTACAGAGTTTTTTAAACAAACAAACAAACAAAAAACGTTATTCTTTAATGCTGTAGATGGAAGAGTAAATTGAGACAATTTTGTTTGAAAAAGTTGCAAAGGTCTATCAAAATCATAAAAGTGATAATTTTCTTGACTTAGAAATCCCACTTCTAAGCCGGCGCCATGACTCACTAGGCTAATCCTCTGCCTGCAGCGGGTTCTAGTCCAGGTCGGGGCGCCAGATTCTGTCCCGGTCGCTCCTCTTCCAGGCCAGCTCTCTGCTGTGGCCCAGGAGTGCAGTGGAGGATGGCCCAAGTGCTTGGGCCCTGCACCCGCATGGGAGACCAGGAGAAGCACCTGGCTCCTGGCTTCGGATCAGTGCGATGCGCTGGCCGCAGCGGCCATTACGAGGGGGTGGGGGGGGGGGTGAACCAACAGAAAAAAAAGAAGACCTTTCTCTCTCTCTCTCTCTCTCACCGTCTACTCTGCCTGTTCAAAAAAAAAAAAAAAAAAGAGAAAAGAAATCCCACTTCTAAGTAATTATCTCAAGGAACTAGGCTGAGAAGTTTGCTAAGTTTTAACTAAATTATTTTTCATAGTGTTATTTAGTACACAAAAGTGAAAAATAATCCAAGTTTCACAGGCAGAAGGAAAAGTAAAAACTCCTCCCTCATAACTCCATAAAAAGATACTATGGTTGTGAATATGAAAAAATGTATTATTAACACATAATTCCAATAAAACAAAGTGGAAAAGTATATGCAATTTCATTTAGGTAATAATACACTGTATGTATTGAAAAGAAAATTCCTGAAATTATCCACAAATTTTGTATCTGAGATCATATATAGATGAGTTTTCTGTTTTTATGCTTTCATAAACCATAATTTTCTAACACTAACAGAAAAAAAAAAAAACTTCTAGGACTAGGATAATAGAAAGCACTGAAGAAAAAAATTTAAAAAGTGAGTGGGAGAAAGAGCATGTTGGAATTATTCCTTAGACTCTGCAAACGTGTGTGTTCTTACAGCTTCTAAGAATGGTACAGGAAACACCACATGGCATAGGATGCCAAGTTCCGCACAGTGTCTTCCCTCCCACATGACAATGCCCTGTCACTGGTGGGTTTCTCCACCTTTGCTATTTTCACCTGTCATTTCCACAACTCCTCCTCACCACTCATGCGTTGGCTCTGCCTCATGAAGTTCACTTCTGTTTTGACAGTAGAGCGATCAGGGTCAGACAGCATCAGTGGTCTGGGTTTTTTCCTTCTCCACCAGGCACAAAATTTCTTTGACCAGCAGGCAGAGTTGGAACTCATGACAAACAGGACCCAGAATCACGTGCTCCAGAATACATGGCTTTAATTGACGTCATTGTTCTATCTGATTGGAACAGTACATTTCTACCTATCAATAGACTTTTCATCTCAGGTGATTCCTTGTAGGAGAGGAGCTATTTTGAGTTTTTAATAACCTTATATTTTCCCAAAGCCTTTTCTCCACTTTGATACATTTTGTAGCCAGTATTTAAGTGTCAAATTCCATGAACAATACCCAGCATTTGTTTCTCTCTCCCACACAGGGTAATTATGCCTGAATACAATCTTTTTTCTGGAGAAACAAGAAATAGGTAACTCCTCACGCCCTTTCCTTTGTAAGCTACCAATCCTTGGGCCAAGGAAAAAGAAAAAGCCTTTATATCACATGTGTGACAAAAGTTTAGTTTCACATTGAACTGCATATCTTAATACCAAATTGGGATAATGCATTTACTCTGAAATTTTATTATAAAAGCTGTGGAATCTTCTAGAGATGTTAGCCATTTGTTGTGAAGACAAAAAACCGGAAAATCAGTTCAGATATGATTACTGGTAGAATGAACCATCATGATGACTACTCACTGGTACACAGACAGACGTAAGGCCACACAGTTCCCCATGAGAATAACGGTAATGAGACAGGGAGGTGGAGGGTAAAGGTCAGCCACCTGGAGGTAATAGCTCCTATTATCTCAGGACCAACAGGCTTTATTCACCTTGATCTGAAGATGAACAGACCTCCTGCGTGGTCTGGAGCCAAGGCAGATCTGTACTGACCTATGGCTCTTTACACACACATGGCACTACATCATCATGCTGAACAACACACCTACTACCAGCTGCCATGCTAGGAAACACCAGACCACACAAGCAGTGAAAACGGTGGTAGCTAAGTTCCTGTAATCTCCACTTCTCAGAAAAAAAAAAAAAAAAAAAAAAAAAAGAAAGAAAGAAATGAATATTCCTCCCTCATATTAGAATGCACTTACCCCTTTATCAGAATGCATCTCCCCTTCCTTTAAATGACCCTTATAATATTAAACTCAGTTCAGAGATGGGGCTGCTTGCTTTTGTGTAAGCGCCACTCTGGTTTATGCATCTTTGCTTTCCCATTAGAACATTGGCTGCTCTCTATTTGCTGTTTTCCAATTCCTGAATTCCTTCTCTCAGCGAAATGAAGAACAAGTGTCAGTTAGTCCTTGCTTTCTGCTGCCAGTAAGACCCACCCTACACCATCCCAATTAAGAAAATAGATTGAATGCAAAAATAGATCAACATTGTAAGTCAACACATCAGACAAGATCAAGATACCTAATGGCCTTGCTATGGAGAAAACCAGAAAAGGGCTGTTGCCCAAGAATGAATGAAAGCATTGTGGCATTTGGAGAGTTAAATCCTTGTATGCTACTGTAAAAAATCTGAATTTTAGTTTATCAATAGTCCATGAAAGAGTTCTGACCCTGGGTTTCAACACCAAGCTTATGTTAACCTTCTCTCACCTCAGCTCTGTAAAATGCAGAGAAATTTCCTCCCACATGTGATAACAAATAACATATTTGTGTAAGCATTGCAATTTCCCAATAAGAATTAAATAATCAATAGTAATTGTTTTTCTCTCATTTATGGCTCCTCTCAATATTTTATTTTATTTTTTTTTCATTAGTCCAAGAATAAGCTTTTTTAGTAGTTTATTTCAATGGCTATCTCCTCCATAGTGCTATTATTTTAAAAATTTTCTTATGATTTTGCTGCATTTTTCAATCTCCAAGAAACCCTTTTGGTGTATTAACTGGAAATTAGAAGTGAGCTCTCCAGTCATGACTAATAGACTATGAAAATATTCATTTTTCATTTTTCAAAATAATTTCAAAGAATCGATATATGACTTTAAGTTATTTTTATACTTCTAAAGTAATAAAAATCCACATCTAGCTTATGGATATGCCATTTTTCTAGATTTTATACAATTCAAATAATTAACATATATTTGTTTGCTATCTATCAGGCATCTAGGTTCTGGAAACCACATAAAAAAAGTATGAAGTGACATCAAGATTCATACACTTACTTTAAGGAAATAATGACCTAAATAAAAAATTTTCAGTAAATCATTTATATGGCATAATTCATATATGAACTAGAAATTAAATATCTTTTACAATTGGTAGGATTATGTTGCAGAAATGAAGAGCAAAACAGAATTATGTGTTAGTTGTAATAAGTCATGTTATATTTTAGTGAAATTAGGGGAACATTGTGAAATGAAGAATTATGAAGAAAGAAGAGAAATGACATTCGTAAGCTTGTATGTAGTTAAAGTACTAATCTTTAAAACTGTTGACAATCCAGGAAAGTTCTTGATAGAAGTAACATTTTAAATACAGTATTTCAGATGGTTATTAATTATTTATAAAAGAAATACTAATAAGATCTATAAATATACTCTTTTGTATCATATTTTCAGTTGTGGTATATGCACTCCAAACACCTGATTCCATGGATCTATTTATCTACATATCTGTGTATCACTGTATCATTTATCTCTTTCATCTATCTATGTCTATCATCCATCTATCCATGCCAACCGATCAAAGACATTTTGCTTCATTTTTATCCACTTGAATATAAATTTCAAAGAACTCTCACATTTTATTGCTTTTCAAAGAAAATATTATGTTTCCCTTATGATGTGACAGCAAAGATGAGTGTTCAGAACACAAATTTGTTCCTCCATACTTTTTTTATTTTTTGTCTTTCATTGTTTATTTCTCATTATGCTATATTTTCTCATTATTCTCTTTCTTTCACACAACAACTAAAATTTGTTTATAGCCCTTGTCTCTTCTATTGAGGAACAGTGTTTTTTTCTTCATACTATTTGCTGAACCCTTTTACTTAGTGTAAAGTTAATTTTGCAATTATTAAGTAAACTGAAAATCAATCTTTATAAAAATTAAGGGTGGGACTGGGAGAGAGAGGAGGAAGAAGCATTGGTGCATGGGTGAGAGGGAAGTATCAATATGTTCCTAAATCTGTATATATGAAATACATGAAACTTGCATAACAAATAATATTTTAAAAGAAATGAAATTTGTATTTTAATGTTATCTTCATTTTTTTAATTTCTACTTTGGAAGCATACTTGTTCAACACTGTTAGTCATACAAACTCCAATTCAATGAACTATAGATGACCCTAAGACTCAAAGTTTGAGTCTGTAGTGCCAAAATTTTAGAAAAGACAAGAATTTTGGGTGGAAAAGGAGGAAACTAGATGGATAGTATTTATAATTCATGAGTTATTATTTACTACTTATTTACTTCAAAATATAATTGAGGATGCATTGACTTTAATGAAATAAATCTGAAATTCTTCTGTGTGTTCTTTGGAACAAATAGAAAATTGTCATTGGCAAATATGGTACATTGACAGCTTATTGGAGAAATGTGGAGATGATAAAACAGGCATGCCATTTTTGTATTTGTCTATATTTAAAATTCTCATTGGTGACCTTTGGGAAAGTCAGAGTTTTCTCTGGAATTGAACTACTTCTATTTGAATAGTGATTCTTCCACACACTGGTTGTATACTAGCACTAGGGGCAAGATACTTCTTCAAACATAAATTATATCAACTATAAAGCATTAATATTTATATTAATCTAGGTCATATGTTAGAGTGAGAATTAGAGTTAATTCATGTAAATGGCTTAGAGGAGTGTCTGGTACTTATTAGCCATATTTTAATAGTAAGCAATAACAATTATCAACATGGCAGTTATTCACAAAGCTAAAAACAATCAGTATATATATATATATATAATTTATAAGTGAGTTGATCCTTAAGAACAGATTTGTTATACACAAAAAATTCCTAGAAAATATTTAAGCTGATGTCAGTGAAAATTAGAGGTCTAACCTAAAGTAAATAATCTAAGAAAATTAAAAATTAAATGTTTCCCCAGTTTCCTTTTACATTAACACAAAATAATTTTGTTTTACATTGCCAACTACAGAGATTTATTATTTCCAGAAATTCTGGTGTAACTTGAGGTTTGAAGTGAGTAAGGTGATAAAGAACAACAGCTACATATTTTCTTTTGAGATTCTAAAACTAAGGGAAAATAAACATTGGAAATGTTCAGAGCATCTATTTCAAAGAATGAAAATATCTCTGGATTTTAAAATGAAAAAAATAAATTTCATCCTCTTAAGTTTATTTTGAATAAGTTATTGTTGAAAGCCAGTTTCAAAGTATTAAATTTTCATGGAACAATAAAATCAAAAAGTTTTAGTTCAGTACACATAGCAATTGTTTCTTAGTGAATGAAACATATCCTCTACTTAGAAATTTAGAAAGTAAATACTGCCTTCAAACCAAGTATAACATCTAGCGGTAAATGATTATAACTTTTTATCAGCTGTAAATATTGCACACAAGCTCACACACGTAAAGTTTTTACAATTGTAATGTAAAATATGTGTATGTATAAAATATGTTATTGTTGTCTGCTTTGGTCTAAAACAAGATTCCTCAGAAAACCATGTAATAGTCAACTTTTTAGGACAGTATCAAGGTTAGCAGTAATCCTTGAATTTTTAACAGAATGAGAATTACTGAATACATAGTGAATTAGACTTTCTAATATGTCCTAGAATCATTGTCTGATATCAGATTTCAAACTGAAGCTTAAATTCATAAGCAATTTGCCAATGCCAACCATAATAAGCATATAACACATCCCACATAGTTTTGTCCTAGAAAGGAATTCTCCTCTGTTCAGTTTTATTTCATATGTTCAATTCAACACTATCTATAAAATGCATTTTGATGTAGTGAAACTTTAAGATGTTAGAATATAATGATGCCAATTTCCAACACAAGAAATTTTATCCATATGGAAATGTGAGTATATCAAAGTCGTATGTGTTAATATATTCCATTGCTACACATGAGCTCATTTGATACATCATTATATCCATTCCTTTGATGTCCAATATATGATTAGTATTTTTGTAATTATGGGTTCCAAAGTAAAGAGGTAGTGCATATCCTGCTTTTCATTGTATACCTTAGAGCATATTGTCTTCTAAATAAGAGTTGTTACAGTTTTACTGTACAATAATCGCTTTTATCAGTTTATGTATAAATGATATGTGTTTAAAGGTATCTTGTATTTTTCCATTTCATATAAATGTAAAACAAATTTATAGGAATTTATACCTTAACCAGAATATCATTATTAATTATTTGCAATAAAAAGCACAGTTGAGTAATTATGTTGATTGGTCAGATTCCCTTCTTAATTTCAAGGTATCTGGGGAATTCAGTTAGCAACTACAACCATGTTTTACTAGAATTGTATTAGATTAAAGGCAAATTAAGAGTTTATAGATTTATTCAGCTCCAGGGGAATTACTTACTTTTGTGTGGACTGTTTCAAGATCTCAATCATTATTAGCAACAAAGGATATATTCTAACTGCTCAGGACTGATTTTTAAAAGCCTATTCATTTATTTATTCTTTTATTTTTTGAAAAGCAAAGCAAGAGAGAGAGGAAGAGAGAGAGAGAAACACCTTCAAATGCCCATGAGAGCCAGGATTGAACCTGATCAAAGGAAGAAACAGGAACTCCAACCAGCATTCCAACATATGTGGCAGGTACCCAAGAACTTAGGTCAACTTCAGCAGCCTGCCAGAGTGCACATTAGTAAGGATTGATACCGCAGACAGGACATAATCTCTGGCACTCTAGTAAGGAATGTTGGCAGCCTCATTGGCAACTCAACCCACTGTTGCACAATGCACACTGCTGAGCTAAATATTTTTATCCTACCCAGAATTCACAGGTTGAAGCATGATACCCAATGTTATGGTGTTTTGGTGTTTTGTGATGGAGCCTTTGGGAGGTGATTAGGTCATGAGAATGAAGCCTTTATAGTAGGCTTAAAACCTTCATAAAAAGAGGAGACATAGCATCCCTCTCTCTGCTCCTCCCTTAAGAGAAGTCAGCAGTCAGCAGCCTGGCAGGTGGTCTTCATTAGAACCTAACCAGGATGGCATGTGATTTTGGATTTCCAGCCTCTATAAGGGTGAGAATAATTTCTGTTTGTTACAGCACACAGAGTAGATGAAGACACAGACCATATCCCCAGCGTATTAAAATCAACTTTATGCCTTTTATATTTGAAAAATGTTTTAACAGATATATAAAATTATACATATATATTATATTAACATAATCTAGTCACCCTATTGTGCAAGACAATGCCAAAATTTCCTCATCCTATCTAGCTACAATATAGTACACATTAATCAACCACTTCTCATGTCTCATTCTCTACTTCCCTCACCAGCTGCTGTTAACCACCACTCTACTTTTTTAACTTGGATGAGATCATCTTGTTTTAAAATTCCACATATGAGTAAGATCATACAAGAGCTGTCTGTCATGGCTTATTTCACTTATCAGAATGATGCCTACTGCCATACATGTTATTACAAATGACAAGATTTCATCTTTTTTCTGGTTGAGTAAATGACATTCTCTTTTTTCATTCATCAGTGAATGGACACTTAAATTGTTTCAATTGATTAAGTGTTGTGAATAGTGCTGCAATAAATAAGCCTGAGAGTTCAGACATTTCTTCAACAAACTGATTACATTTCCTTTGCATTCAAACCCAATGATGGGATTGATGAATAATATTGTAGGTCTATTTTTAGTTTTTTTTTAAGATTTATTTATTTATTTTTAAGGCAGAGTTGCAGAGAGAGAGAGAGAAAGAGACAGAGAGAGAGAGAGAGATAGAGAGACAGAGAGAGAGAAAGAAAGAGAGAGAAAACAATCTTCCATCCACTGGTTCACTTCTCAAATGGCCACAATAGCCTGGGCTAGGAGCCAGGAGCTTCACCTGGGTTTCCCACATGGTTGGCAGGGGCCCAAGCACTTGAGTCATCCTGTGCTGTCTTCTCAAGCCTATTGTCAGGGAGCCTGATGGGAAGTGGAGCAGCTGGATCTCAAACCAGTGCTCATATGGGATGCCAGTATTCATATGGGATGCCATGGCAATGGTAGAATAAGAGAAAGGCCTCAGGAACACAGAAGAGGAAGCACTTAGCTAGGCTTGAAGAAGCCAAAACTCTCCAAAATGCATATATTTTGACTTTTCAAAGATATCAAGTATAGCAAAGTTATTACTATCAAATGACATACAAAGTTCAAACACCTTGAGGTGATCAATAACCTGCTCTGAAACTGTAGTGGTAAATACCAGTAAAAAGTTAGCCAGGGAAGTCTATGATGTAAAAAGCTAACCATACCAGTCTATGATGTAAAAAGCTAAGTAGAATTTTGTTTCATCTAGAGACAAGAAATTTGTTGGAGAAATTTAATCAGAGGTGGGTTTTTGTTTTGAATGTTTTGATCAAATTTGATTTTTAGATGTTAGCATTCAAATGTAAATTCTATGTCTTATATATAGATATACAGAAGTTGAGGAATTCCTAGTTTCAAATCTATGAGGTGACACTTTGTAGCAGACTGATTCAGGAAAAATTTCTTCAATTTGTTTTGGATGGTAGCAGATTTTCTCTCTCTCTCTCTCTCTCTCTCTCTCTCTCTCTCTTTTTCTCTCTCTCTCTCCTCATCCCCTCCCTATCCCTCCTTAAGCCAGTTATAGAAAATTCCTGAATCTGATTAAAGGAATTGCTACAGAACTGCTGAAACTAGGTCCACTTATATAACACAAATTTACTGGAAATTACTGGAATAGTAATGATTCTTATACATATGAGCTGGGATTGAAACGTGTATGTTCAGGTTATGTGTAAGCCAGTGATTGGTCTGTGGTATTCATGATCCTCCACCTTTGACTGAAATTTTGATGATGGCATAGTGGACTATAGTCAGTCTGAGGGCTACATGCAGGGGCAGTTACTTCTTGCTGTTGGCTTGGGGTTCCAAGAAAACAAATTCCTGAAGACAAGACCAAGCTTAAGATGTTATCCATAGAGATAAATGACCTCATGAGTCTTTTAGAGCCAGCTCTGCTACTCTCTCCATTCAATGAGTTAATTTTAAAACAAGTAGAGCAAAGAAATTTTAATTAAAGGAGAGAGGCTAGGAGACATCAGAAGACGAGGACCTGATGGTTATCTAACATCAGCAGCAAAGATATTATATAGGGGCTTGGTTTTAAGCACAGACCTTCGATAAAACTATTTCAAGATTGTCTGAAGTTGGAATTTTTTGTCAGCTTTGCTGGATGACCTTTCTCTTTTCCCCAGCTACTTCGTTATCTCACCGCTTCAGTCACACACACACACACACACAAGCATGCTATGTAGTAGCTTTGTCTTGGAAAAGCCCAGCAGTTCTAGACGCTTTTGTATGAGAGCGTTTCAAAGTACATGGAAAAAATGAAGTAAAAGTTTCGAGCATGTTGTCAAAAATTTTGAAATTCATGAGTACTTTTTTTTCATAACATGCATTTCCCCACAACTTTCTGAGGGATTCTTGTATTAATTTTTAAAGGTGGAAATGGACACAGAACATAATTTCTAAATTCCTGTATGTCTTAAAAGTACTTTTTTTTACAAATGCCACATAAATCAACATCAAAATTCTCAGTTTCAATCACACATTTCCTAGACATTACACAGTATTTACACAGTTACAAAAATACTCATATAGTTAAATTTCCTTGGTATTATAGAATAGTATACAGAACAGATATATGCATTTCTTCCCTTTTTAATATTACTAATGTTACTAAAATATTCAAATTAAGTTTGCATTTGTCTAACTCTATAAATCATCTATTTCTTGTCTATTTCTGTTTCTATGTATCTATCTCACATTTCTCTCTCTTCCATTTCTATCTCTTGCTCCTACATACAATGGATACTACATTAGCTCCCATAAAACTTCCTCCTGTATTGCTTGAAGATATCTCACATGAGCCCATCAATGAGAATTTTCAGTTCATTTATCATGTAGTAAAGTATCTACAATTATCCCACTGTGTTCTTCATAAAGTCTTCCACTGGGTATCATCATGTATGGTAGATAACCTGACTGTGTGATATTCCTACTTCCCTTAAGCAAACTTTCACTTCCATTGGCATTGTTGGGTTTTTTGTTTTGTTTTGCCTTGTTTTTCCTTTTGAACAAGCTCTGGCAACTTCACTGGCAATCACTTTCAACCTCATCTGTTGATGACTTTATGCAACAAAGTAATGTAGCTTGTGAAGAAGTTAATATGTAGACTGTGCACTGAAAAAGAAACTTTCAGCAAAGTTAAGAGGCAACAGATAGAACAGAAGAAAATTTGTGCAAACTATGAAATTTATAAAGGATTAATATCCTGAATCTAAAGAGCTCAAGAAATGCAACAACAATAAAATAAACAATGCAGTTAAGAAAAAGGCAAAAGAGGCTGGTGCCATGGCATAGCACACTAAACCTCTGCCTGCAGGGCCAGCATCCCACATGGACACCAGTTTGTGTCCCAGCTTCTCTTCTTCCAATCCAGCTCTCTGCTCTGGCCTAGGAAAGCTGCAGAAGATAGCCCAAGCACTTAAGCCCCTGTACCCATGTGGAAGACATGGAAGAAGTTCCTGGTTTCTGGTTTCATATGGGTTCAGCTCTGCTCCTTGCAGCTATCTGGGGAGTGAACCAGTGGATGGAAGACCTTTCTCTGTCTCTCCCTCTCTCTGTAAATCTACCTCTCAAATAAATAAAATCTTAAAAAAAGAAAGAAAGAAAAGGGAAAAGAATTTGAACAGGCATTTCTCAAGGGAAATACAAATAGCCAACAGACACATGAGAAAATCTCAGGATCACTAGCCATCAGGGAAATGCAAATAAAAGCCACATGAGGTTTGGCTTTACTCCAGTTAGAATGCTCTCATACAGAAATCAACAAACAATAATCACTGGTGGGGATGTGGGGAAAAAGATACCCCAGCCCACTTTTGGAGGGAATGTAAATGATGCAGCCATTGTGGAAGACAGTATGGAGATACCTCTGAAATCTGAAAGTATATCTACCATTCGACCCAGCCATCCCATTCCTGGAAATTTACCTAAACAAAATGAAGTCAGCATATGAAACAGTTATCTATACCCCCCTATTCATTGCAGCTTAACTCACAATAGCTAAAATATAGAATCAACTCAGATGTTCATCATCGGATGACTGGATAAAGAAATTATGGTCTATATACAGTATGGAATACCACTCAGCACTAATAAATAAATAAGTAAATAAATAAATAAATCCTGTCTTTGGTAACAATTGAATTCAACTGGAAGCCATAATACTCAGTGAAATAAGCCAGTCCCAAAAAGACAGACACCATGTTTCCCTGATGTGTGGTAACTAATAGAGTACCTAAAGGGCAATGTATTGGGGTAAAATGGACATTTTGAGATTCGATGATTGTATTCAGCCCTTGTCTCTGTGGTTGGGGAACAATGTTTTTTTCTTCATACTAACTGTTTGACTCACTACTTAGTGTAGGATTAATCTTATTAAAATAAACAAATTGATCTTAGTAATAATTAAGAGTTGGATTAGGACAGGGAAGAGGAAGAAGGATGGGATCATGGATGGCAGGGAGCATAGGATGAGATGTATCATTATGTTCCTAAATCTGTGTATATGAAATACATGAGATTTGTACACCTTAAATCAAATTAGAAAAAAAAGACAGTGTTAAGGGTACCTTAGGTTTCTTCCAGAGGCTGATTGTATACTTCCAGTATTTTCTGTTGTGACTTAGCACAGTAGTACCAAAACAAAAAACTTTGTAGGAAAAATAAACCTATTTGGCATCCTTCCATAAATCCCAGATGTGCCAGGCGGTAATAAATATCCTTGTGGGTCATTTAAAATTTTGCTGTCCCAACCCCAAACCTCCCTGTTAAGGATACAAGCCCTTGTTGACCACATGTGAATTCCTTAGGAGAGATTTTCTCAGGAAGCTCTTCATCTCAATTAACTCTGGCAGATCTTTCCTGTCAGATCAGCAGGAATTGTCAGTCATGACTGCCTCTCAGCACTTACATCACCAAGGTACAATGTAGGATCCTCCCTGAAACACAGAAGGTACACATTCCCCTCATTATAATATTGTTTCTCCCCTATGCTTGTTCCTTGCTAAGTCCCACCATGACTTTCATCCTGCATTTTTGTCTGTTAATGTTGATGGACTGAATGTCCTGCTGAATCCTTTTATTCTTGGCCATCCAAAGGTGAGTCAGGATCAACCCAACAAGACTATGTAAATCCACATGAGTATGTGTTTAGGGGCAGAGGAGCCCTTCAGGACACATGAGCTTTGTAACATTTATATTTGTACGTATATAGCCAGCAGTTCCACCTTCTAGAATAAACTACTTATTTATCTTATCGGAAATCACCATAGCAAGTGATGCTTTCGAGTTTATGCTGTGACCCACAGCTGTGTTTCCCAGAGTTCTTTGGACACAAGATGATTCTTGATATGGTGTTTACCTGAAATTTTACAAATGTGTTGTTTTCCTTTTGGAATTGTTACTTAAGGAAATGCTGGTGTTGTCTGCACTTCCATATTGCAATATACCACTCTGGTTCTTCATTGTGAGTTTGAGAAAATTAAAGAATATTTTGAAAAAAAGAAAAGCTTTCTACCTAGATACTTAAATTAGATATACTAAAAGGTCAGGGGTAATTAAATAGAACCCTATGTTGCAGTAGAATAATTCAAAGTGGGATAAAATATAACTGTATCTCTATAAACACAATCCTTTACCCAAATCCTCTTGGAAGTTTGCTTTTGCATTATTATCCAGAAACCAGGACCCAGCATTAACAAGAGAGATAAAACACACATGAATTGGATCATATAGATTAGGCAGAAAAAAATAACAAAATTTATACATAGGAATACAGTAGAAATAAATATAATAGTATCAGAATAATTTTAAAATAAGTGGTAGAAGGAAAATGTATGAACAGGCCACATATGTAATACAATGATAATAAAACTGTTAAATCATGACATTCAGACCACAATAGAAAGGTTTAATAAAGAAAGTGTTAAAACAGAGAAGCCTAGTTATTAAATAGAAAATACTCCGACCAGTATTTCCAAATAAATATTGTAGAGTAGAATTAAACCTCAGGTTGTAAAAATGATATCAGGAATGACCCCCTAAAATCTATACAAAAATGTGGCCCTTTGAAGTTCCCCAGAAGTGCCATCTTGGATTGCACAAATGCTACCGGAATTTGGGGTGCCTTACGGTATCACCATATGCTTATTAATAAATCCCCAATATTAATAAGTGTCAGAGGGTTCTTGCCTAATATTTAAAGAATTCTAAATACCGGCACAGATAAACGAGGCAGCATGGTACATTTTAAGCTTTATTTAATGCAAAAGATGCATAGGAGAGTGAGAGCTTTATCTAAGAGAGAGGGGTATATCTAGGTTCATACCAAGCACCAGGAAACAGCCACGTGGAGGAGCATCTAGGCCAGGAAGCCTAGGGCGAAGGGCTACAAGTAGCCCCCTCCTGGCAAGAGACCAGGGAAGAAGAGAAGGTCAGGACACATCCTGTCCTAGGCTTTTAACCCACTTCCAAAGGGGAGTGGTTAATTAACCTGATTGGCTGGTGGGCACCCAGGAGGGCCAGGTTGGGGCATGAGGTCACACAGGGGCGTGGCGAAGGTATCAGATAGGGCATGAGGTCACACAGGGGCGTGGAGAAGGCATGGTCTTCCAGCTCCCAAACCTAATGGATTTTAACCTATATGCCTGCCTACTTCAAAAACTGCCTACACAATGTTTTTCTACCATACAGTGTCTCACACAAAACTATATATTTATATTTCTGTTATTTCAAGCACATAGATGTGCTTCATGCAATACAAAAATGATCTCACTTAAACATATTCAGTTGTGTATATTTTTTCATAATTATAGTTATAAGTGGATACAAAAAGCTATGTACTTTCTTAAGCTCCTGTATTTTCATATTAAAATATAAAAAATCTGGATTCATTAACATAACACATTAAAACATAAGTAATTCTAGCCACACACTTACAATAAAAGAAAGAAGTTAGAATGAAAAATTCCAACCAAAGACTGCTGTCATTAATCTCTGACAAACTAAAAGGACAAAAAATTATCTTGCCTCAAAATACACTTATTTATCAGTATGCCCATCCAGTCCACAGTAGATAGGCTCAGCAGGGCTACTTTAATCCTCTATTTGAATGCAGATTTCTAGATGTCAGATTTAGAATATCTCAGGGATGCTAATTTTCCCTATTTAAATATCACCTTACATTTGAAGTCCCCTTACAATTTTGTGACTCCTCTGAATGGAACAGTCTCTTTACTGTGACTTTGAAAATCATTCCTGAAATAAGCATCTAAAAAACTGAACTTTAAAATTCAGATTTAAAGACTTTTTTATTTAAAAATTTTATTTTTATAAACTTCTTTTCTAAAGTGGATCATAATCCAATATAACTAATGTCCCTGCTGGGGCCTGGCCCTCCTGGGTGCCCACCAGCCAATCAGGTTAATTAGCCACTCCCCTTTGGAAGTGGGTTAAAAGCCTAGGACAGGATGTGTCCTGACCTTCTCTTCTTCCCTGGCCTCTTGCCAGGAGGGGGCTGGCTGTAGCCCTTCGCCCTAGGCTTCCTGGCCTAGATGCTCCTCCATGTGGCTGTTTCCTGGTGCTTGGTATGAACCTAGATATACCCCTCTCTCTTAGATAAAGCTCTCACTCTCCTATGCATCTTTTGCATTAAATAAAGCTTATTTATTTTATTTTATTTTATTTAAAAATTTTATTTTATTTGAACTATACATACTCTTTGCTTTAAAAATATGTTCATGGATAGGTTAAATAATAAAACTAACACAAAAATATTCTAATTTTCTTTGTAGATCTCTTTGGCAGCTTTCCATTTGATAGACCTTTTCATTTCCTGTGATTTCAAAAGATAATACTTGAAATCAGGCTAAAGAAAAGTTTAACTTCTGGTGTAATATATTGCTTGTATTTTCTATCACAAAGCTTCTTGGATATATGCATTCTAACCAACCTCAGCTAAAAAGTTTGAGATATACTTACATCCTTTTTTAAAATGTCCTTCAGCGAAGAGGAGTTTCTAAGGTTTTGAGTTAGATGCAGAACCTAAATCATGCAACTGAGAATTGTCTCAGATGTTTCATCTCCATTTTAGACTCTCCCTTCTGTCTCTGGGAACATCTGTCCCCACTTGGCCAATTTCTAATAATGTTACACTCAACAGGATGTCGTTTGTTTGGGTGAATTAGCCAGCAGGGTTACTGGTGATCAGGCCTATATGGATGAATACAAGTAGTAGCTATCAAAACTTAGTGTGTACTTTCTATAGAGATTGTGAGAATTCTTCAATTGTTCCTGAAAGCTCAGTCTTTGTTAACAGTGGCAAGTCAATGTCACTTAGATTAAATGAGAGAAAAAGTTTAGTCTATGAATGAATGAAGAGAGAGCAGACTCAGGTCTCCAGAATTACTATCACACTAAATGAGGGTGTTGTGTGGTTTTTAAAGAGACTGCAAGGAAGGCGTAGTCAGAGATAAGGGGGAAAAGGACAGAGACAGTTACACGTTGGCAATCAGCCAGGCAATGAGGGGATGCTTGATCACAAAGGTTACTTGATCCAGGTACATTTTCAGCTCATGGTTGGTCTCTAATGTTGTACTCTTCAGGGAATTTTTATGATGATTAAGTGAGTTTCATTACTTTCTACCCTTGGCTTGGACTTCCTTTGCCAAGACCTGAAAGTTCCTAAACAAACCCCCTTCCAGACAAAACGTGTCATCAAGTTGTTATTTACTGGAGTAGCAAATGACTTCATGAGTCCAGGATTAGAACCTTGTAGGGACAGCTATACAACTCCTTTGAGTAAGTAAGTTAATTTTAGTGCCATCACAAGGCAGGAAAAGGGAGGGAGGCTAGGAGACTGGGGTATGATGGTGTGTAGTATCTGCATTCAAGGCACTATTTGGGGGCTTGGTTTCACAACAGTCTAAGAAAGAAATATTGAATTATGAAAGCTCTAACAGGGACAAACATAGAGTCTCGTTTGCTAAGAGATGAATCCTGTTCGCTGGTTATATGGAAGTCCTAACCCCCAGTATTTGTGAATATGATATTGTTTAGAATTAAGGTGTGGCAGATTTAATCAATTTAAATGAGGTCATTCTTTTCTAAAGTGGATCATAATCCAATATAACTAATGTCCTTGCTGGGGCTCAAATAATACCCAATGTATGGAATTTTGGCATTCTCAGTATTTTTTTTTCATTTGTTAAATCTACTAAAATGTGTATTTATGTAATTCAAAGGCAGAGTGACAGAGACAGAGGGAGAGAGACAGAGGAGGGAGGAAAGAGGGATGGAGAGGGAGAGGAAGAGAGAGAGAGAGATGGAGAGAGAGAGAGAGAAATATTTTATCAGCTGATTTATTCCTGAAGTACCTGCAACAGCCAGGCATAGGTAAGGCCAAATCCAAGACCCAGGAACTCCATCTGAGTCCCTGGCATGAGTGACAGGAACCCAGGCACTTAGACCATAATCTGCTACATTAGCACTAGCAGGAAGTTGAATCAAACATGGAGTAGCTAGGACTCATACTGATACTCTGATACGGGATGTAGGCATTCCAAGTGGTAGCTCCATCACTTGTGCCACAATGCCCACATAAGTATCATAAACTGAGGAAAATCAGAAAGCTTTAAAATCAGCTTCAGAACTAGGGACTTTCTGGCTTTGTCCTGTTTTCCACCCAAGGCTAGTGTGGAAATCTCTCTCTCTCTCTCTCTCTCTCTGTCTGAAATTTACTTATCTGAAGCTCCTCCAAAATGAATACAAGTGCTTTTGTCCCTTCCTGGAAACCTCATTAACCACACACACACACACACACAAACAAATCTGATATTGCAACAAGGCAGACTGAGAAATGCCATCACACCAAAACACACTGTCGCAGGGCATTACCTGTATTTCAGTCCAACTCACTTTCTTCCTTTTTTTTTTTTTTTTTTTTTTTTTTATTTTTTGACAGGCAGAGTGGACAGTGAGAGAGAGAGACAGAGAGAAAGGTCTTCCTTTGCCATTGGTTCACCCTCCAATGGCCGCCGCGGCTGGCGCGCTGCGGCCGGCGCACCGCGCTGATCCGATGGCAGGAGCCAGGAGCCAGGTGCTTTTCCTGGTCTCCCATGGGGTGCAGGGCCCAAGCACCTGGGCCATCCTCCACTGCACTCCCTGGCCACAGCAGAGAGCTGGCCTGGAAGAGGGGCAACCGGGACAGAATCCGGCGCCCCAACCGGGACTAGAACCTGGTGTGCCGGCGCCGCAAGGCGGAGGATTAGCCTAGTGAGCCGCGGCGCCGGCCCCAACTCACTTTCAAATCATTTACAACCTTATGTTGTTTTGGGAGCCTGTTGAAATTCCCCCAAAAGCATTCACAATCCCTCAAAATTGCCTAATTCCCCCAACAAGAAGAGAGGAAATGAAACCAAGCCCAACACAGTGCCTTGAATACAGATGCTAGAAACCATTAGGTCCGGACTCCCAAAGTCTCCCAGCCTTGCTTCCTTTGCTGAAAGTTTCCTTGCCCTATTTTTACCAATGCAAATCAACTCCTTACAACTCAACTGAATTGAGCTGGTAGTGTAGTCACCCCTACAATGTCCCTAATCACCTAATTCATGAGGCCACTTATTCCTCCTGTGGATAACATCTTGATGTTCAGTCCTGTCTTGAGGGGCTGCTTTTCCAGGAAAATCAGGCTCCAAGCAAAAAGTACCTGCCACATTCATGCAGCCCCCAGAATAAGAGGACCCAATTTGTCAACGTCGAAAGTCCAAGACCTCACATCTGTGACCTGTTGAAGCAAGGCCACAAGCACTAAAAGCCAACCAGAAACTTGGAAACAAATGAACATGCACCTCCAAGCCCCAGAAGCTGCCAGGATGCCAGCAAAACAGTAAAGATACATGATAGTAAGTTTTCAGTCTTCTAAGAAGTAGGGATTATGTTCAGAAATTGCAAGGTCCTGAGAGGAATGGAGTGTTTATTTCAATTTTCCATGATACAAATTATGATTTTGATGCTCAATCTGTCTATGTGGCAATACAAACCCATGCCAGTCTAGCACCTTTCTTACTGGTGTATAGTCTTAGGTCTTTCATCAGCTAGATATCTGCAGATATGAAAGCCTAGGTTTTCTCATCTGTAAAATGAAAAGTTTGCCAAAACTCATAGTGTACCTACTTTCAGTCTAAATTAGGAAATAGCAAACCTGCTTCTGATATGTCCTCTTCAACTGTCTTCCAAGTCAAAAAGACAAGACACAACTTTTCTTGACTTGTTTAACATTGGGAGATAGTTCCTTGCAGCTCACATGAACAAGGTACAGTATGAGAATACTTAATGAGACTACAGTAAGATTTTATTTAATTACATCCAATCACCAAATTACACCTCTCTTTTGTAAACCTAGTTTCTATTTCTAATCTATTGTGTGGGTTTGTTTTTTTTTTTACAACATCTTTTGTTGTTGTTTCTTGGGTGATGTGATTTCACTTTCCAGCATTTTTCACTGCCAGGGTTGTTTTTCACTTTTAAGGGACAAAAGAAATCCTGTCCTCTCAGAACATTTTTCTGAGAGTCTATTTTGGGTCTCTGTGATAGAGGATTTCCTTTTAGGCTCTTGATTCTGCTCCTGAAACATTTATCATCTAATATTCTCCAATTTCACAGAACAAGCTGACCCAGTATACACACTGAGTACCATTCTCTAAGCAAACACGCTTTCTTAGAGAAGAATGATAACCACTTGAAAGAGCATTGAGCCTCACAGTCTCACCCAAAGGTCAAGGAGAAAGAAAAGATAGAATAAAAAAAAATTCACCTTACAGTTAATACCACATATTGCTCCTTTTTGTGTTTACTTCTCTCCAGTTTACAACTAATATGAAAATTCAGTAAAAGTAAACTCTGAGATTAGCAATTTGTCAAGTTTATAAACAGTTTGATGGGTACTGTTATCTGCTATAGATTATTTTTTGTTCATTGCATATATGAGACATTTCTGAGCTCTTCTTTTTTATCTCATGTATGTCCCTCTTGGATTTCTTTTCTTGTTTTCAGGTTTTGAGTTTCATATTTTGAAAGCATTAATGAACTTGACAATCTGATCTCATCTCAAGAGGCCTCTTGGAGAGTGTAAGACAGAAGAGATTCTCCTTCTTGTTGCCACCTTGCCCCTTCTGCCTCCACAAAGTACCACGGCAGATTGCATACTCAAACTATAAGTATCTTTAAAGAACCATCATGTCAACTCATAACAATTCTCCAGTGCTGCAGGAATAAAGGTTAAATTCCTAAGTTGAACTTTTTATTGTATATTTTTAAGATCCTCAAGACACACTTGTCTCTAGTGAGAATATCCAGTGCAAGGTTTTCTTTGCTTTTCCCTTGTTTATCTGCCCTCAAGTTCAAGTTCTCTTCTTCATCCCCATAGGCAAATTTCATTCCAATTTATTTGTGAGACTCCAAGCAGTTTCCTTTCCCTAGAAGAATATTATCCATCCTCTTGGGAATAGAGTTTGTTTCCTAACGCAATTCTGTTTCTTGTGGCCTTACACAGTGCCTGGAGTTTCATCCGAGACAATAGTTTGCTGTAGCTGTGTTTCACTGTCCTGAAGAGGTAACTTCAGACCCATGAAGTTTTCTTTATAAGAAAATGCTTTCACCAGTAAAGCAGCATCCCTCTCAGTCCTTCAGTCATCAACCAGTATATAAACCCTCCTCTTACACGAAGTCAGACGGATTTACCACACTTAACTGAAGACCTACCTGAAGGCAGTTTATAGAATAATTATGCTATTAAATTATAGGAAGTCCTAGGTTAAGGTGTGTTTCAGATTTAATTGTCTTCATGAAACCTTCCTATATACAGATAGGTTTCATTCTACACAGTGTCAATTTTGATTCTATTTTATACTCTGTGTGTGGAGCAGTCCATTCATTCTACCTAGATATGAACGAATATGTCCAGAGAGGGGGGAAGAGAGAGAGAGAGAGAGAGAGAGAGAGAGAGACTCCCTCTCTTTGTGCAGCACAATTCTTTCTAGAAGGCTCATAATCTTTAACTTACTTTTTTTTAAAATATTTATTTTATTTATTTGAAAGACAGAGTTACAAAGAGAGGTAGAGACGGAGAGAGAAGTCTCCATCCGCTGGTTCACTCCCCAGATGGCCGCAACAGCCAGAGCTGTGCTGATCTGAAGCCAGGAGCTTCCTCAGGGTCTCCCAGATGGGTGCAGGAACCCAAGGACTTGGGCCATCTTCTACTGCTATCCCAGGCCATAGCAGAGAGCTGGATTAGAAGAGGAGCAGCTGGGACTAGAACTGGCGCACATACAGGATGCCAGCACCACAGGCCAGGGCGTTAACCCCAGCACCACAGTACGGGCCCCAATCCTTCACCTATGAAAGATTAGCTAGATACGTGTTATGTGACCATTTCTGAGCCGAACACAAACGAGGGAAGTTAATTTACCCTTGCATCAGTCAGGTCCTATATGAGGTGTGGTGACAGGGGCAAAAGGGCATGTAGTTGCCTTCCTTTGAGGAATTAGTTGAGCAATACTGAGGCTGTGTCAAGAAAAAAAAAATATTAACATTTGACCCTAAAAGACTTTCTTACATCATCCTCTTAGAAACACTATTTTTTTTCTTTCTCTAAGAAATTATAGATCTTCTACATTCAACAAAAGGATAGCCACAAGCTTGTCTGAATTTATGTGATGTTAATACCCTTGCTTTAAAAAAAAAACATATATTTATTTATATAATATTTACATATGAAGTGACTAGGGTGGCATGTTAAATTAGCCTGTTAGCCTGTGTTCATTGAACTCTCCTTTTAGTCTTTCTGTAATAATTGGGATATTTAAAAATAAATATATTCAGGAATTATTAACAGAAGCAGGACAGTGCATGAAATTAACTAGACTGACAGTGTGGCTCCCTGCATGTGAAGCATCCCCCACATGTCTGTACATGGCTGTTGTCCTGTGCCTGTTCATCCCTGGTGTCTCTCACTCGCCACAGGAGTACACCAGCCATTCTGGTTTAGGACCCTGCCCTAGTGGCCTCCGTGTACTTTATGAATATAACTAAAGACCCTGTCTCCAAAAACAGTTATAGTCTAAAGTACTGAGTGTTACGATTTCAACTTACGAGATCTGGGGGCAACAATTCAGTCCAGAATGCTCTATAAAATAGCAGTCGTGATTATCTACCCCACAGTTTCCTTTCCCTGGCTTTCATGACTGTTGTGACATCACTATCTGTCTGAAGCTTCTGGTTTCTGCACCGTACCCAGAACCCCTCCCACTAATGCTCCTCCTGTTACCCTCATCCAAACCTCCATGACCTCTGCCTGGACTATTAGCTTGAAACCCCAGTCACATTAGCTACATCTCATTTCCCATGTAATTGAAATTTTTTAATGCTTTAAGGTATTGGTTTGAATTTCTGTCTAGCTGGGATTCTTTCCTCAAACCCTTAAGGATATGGATTTTACTAATTGCTGCTTAAAAGTCCATTTCTACAAGATTTTTCTTAATCATCCTGTCCTATCACCTCTTCTCTCATTCTCCAATTGCTTATTTTATTTTCTTCATGAAATGCATCACTCTGTGGAGTATTTTCTTCATCAGTGGCTTCTTTATGTTTCTCATTGTTAAAGATGAAGTATTAAAAATCTTATGCTTCAGCTATGATTTATTTTAATTTTTCTTAATGGAAAGGAGAAGTATTGGAATAACTCAGAGTTTAAGAAAATGCTCTTGTATCACAAGTTACAATTTCTATTCTTCATGTTTCCAATTTTTCAGAGACTAAATTAGAGAAGTGTCAGACCATTAATTCATGCATCACATAATAATATTAGGACAAACAAATTGTAAATGTTGAATTCTCAATTTAGTAGGTTTTGTGGTGGCTAACTACTAATGTGTTCCCTTATTTGTGAACTCTTGAAAACCGTGGGAACATTTTTCTTCATTTTACATTTTCTCATGTGACTTTGTTTGAGGACATTGTCAACAAGAAATGGGCCAGAGGCTGTTCATGTCCATTGTCACCCATTTATTTATTTTCCTGTTCAATATTAAATAAGCAAATATGTTGCACATGATCTAGTTTCTGGAAAGTATACCAAAAAGATTCTCCTAAAATAATTTGCTTAGGCCAAGAAAGTGCAAACAGTGCATTGCGCCATAATGAAGAACACAAAGGAAATGGAGACAAGGTATTTACAAATATTTTCTGGATTTGTGTAAGCATGATCGAATCCTAATTTCACAAAATCTGTCTATCTGAAAAATTTACAGCCCAATGTGTAAGTCTGATTTCTTTCAAGCCAAGTTAATTTCACTTATAGAACTTATAAAATCCTGTTTCTAAATAAACTCATTCATATGTGATTTATTTCTGTGAATTTCTGCCATGCTCTAATGTGATTTAGCCCTGATTCCTGTATTTTATTTGATGAAGAGTGACTCAAAGTGACTGAGATGAATAGTTGCATTATTTAGAAAGAATACCCAAACTATTAGTCATTTTTTCTTTTAATATTTAATTCTAATTCAAGTTGTTATGAGAATTATAATTTTTTATTGATACGAATTATTTTCCCTATATCCATAAACATGCTTGTCTGTACCATTTCAGATGTTTAAGTTTAGAAAACTCATCTGTTCTCTTTCTGTCTCTCTTTTACAGGATATATACTCATCAGCTCTATTTCTTACTCTAGCTATAAGTTACAAACATAAGGTGTCAATATATGTAACTCTGAAATGCTATTATTGTTATTAAAAATCTTAGAAAACTCATATATGCTTTTCACTATACATTTGTCTTAGGACAAATATATAGAATATATATGAAAGATTTCTGTGTGTGTGTCTGTCTGTGTGTCTGTGTTCTCTCTTGTTTTGTCTTTCAAATAAATTAAATAAAATTTAAAAAATTTAAATATTTTATTTATTTATTTTCAACCTTTATTTAATAAATATAAATTTCCAAAGTACAACTTTTGGACCACAGCGGCTTTTCCCCCTATAACCTCCCTCCCACCCGCAACCATCCCATCTCCCACTCCCTCTTCCATCCTGTTCCTCATCAAGATTTATTTTCAATTGATATGGTTCCCTGACGTTGGCTAGTGACCAAAAGTGAAGGAGAAATGGTGTAACTCTGCTATTATCATGTTTACACAGAGACTCTATGTTCTGTATGTTATTCTGTGTAATCCATCCTTATAAATCATCCCAGGGGTCTTATGGTAGATCTGTAATAGTGTTGGTGATCAGAGGAAGTGACTTTGACTCTGTCACTTCTTCATCACCTTAGAAGTTTTGGTTGTGTTTAATACAGCTAACAACAACAACAACAAAATAAGTAGGAAATAAAACATCCTGTATATATTTTAATTTACAATATTCTGTTTGCAAAACTATGAAAAAGTATACATATACAGACTGTTTGAATTGAAACATAGTGTTGGGGCCAGAAGCCACCACCCGCAGTGCCAACATCCCATATGGGCGCCTGTTTGGGACCCGGCTGCTCCACTTCCTATCCAGCTCTCTGCTGTAGCCTGGGAAAGCAGTTGAAGATGGCCTACATCCTTGGGCCCCTGCACCTGTGTAGGAGACCCAGAGGAAGCTCCTGGCTCCTGGCTTTGGATCGACTCAACTCTGGCTGTTGCAGCCAACTGGGGAGTGAACCAGTGGATGGAGGACCTCTCTCTCTCTCTCTCTCTCTCTCTCTCTCTCTCTGCCTCTCCTTCTATCTCTGTGTAGCTCTTTCAAATAAACAAATAAATCTTAAAAAAAAAAAAACATAGTGTTTACAATGTACTATTCAAGCTCATTATTTGTTCTACTAACTCTAATAATTATATAACAGTTCTAATAATTATATAACTTCCAGCTCATGTAGTATCTCAAACTTTTAAATGCATAAATCTATAAATACACACTCGTATGTATGTATGTATGTATATACCTACGTGTATATAATAGAAGGATTTACCTTGGTATTTCTACAAATTTTAAGAATATTCATTTTTCTATTTAAATTGAATAAGTATTTAAGGTGCTTCTTAGACATACAATAATGATATATTACATTCAAAAGATACAATATCCTCAATGAGTTCTAAAGTGTGTATACATACAGGTAAGAAAAACACTAAAGAAATACCAGGAATTAAGCAGCAAATCTTTAAGTTGTATGTGATAATAATGCCAAAGTTTTCACTAAGAATAGTAGTTTTAAAATATAAAAAAGAAAACAAAAGAAAATGAGCTTTGGACCTAAATTAATTCTTTGTATTTTTTTAAAAATTTGCTATAAATATTTCACACACTACCTCGGATGTCTGAGCTTCCATCTCTGCATTTACAAAGTGATAATAAATTACCAGGGCCATATATTTATGCTGGAGATGACATGAGTTGCTACAACATCTGAAAAGGTGCTAAGAACATAATATATGCTCAAGATTTTGGGACATTTTTAGTGTCATCAACATTAAATATACAAAATATTGAAAAGTTTGACAACCATCAATTAAGAGGAAAATATTAAATACCAACAGTGATACTATTAATAATATAAGCATTTATTGACCACATATAGTTCCAGGAAGTGGCCTATTGTCTCTAGAGAGTAAAGAACAAATTTTAAAGAATTTATTAAAAAAATTTAAGTATAAATTACTTTTACTTTAAAGGAAATAAATATATTCCATTCATTTTGAAAACATGAATATGTGATTCCATAAAAATATGAATGCAAATTTGAAGTATTCCTAAAGTGTTTTCAAACATTGGTGTCTGATTCAGAGTGTGGATTTTTGTTACAAACTTAGGCTGAGATCAACTGATCTTTTCCTTTTGTTTCTAAGAGCATGATTTTTCAAAGAAACTAATGATCTGCAGTTATAATGTGATGAAATCATAATAGTTAATAGACAGAAGTTGTTATGAAGAATAACTTTTAAAAATGAAAGTATCAATGTTGTATGCTTCTATTGTGATTTATGTGTTTCATCCTTCAAATTTAAATCTATACATCAAAGAGTCTTAGAGTCACAATTTTATGAACTTTTCTTTTAACAGTAAGATAATAAAATGTGGATATTACTGCTACAAATTCCAGTTTTCCTCTGAACTTTCCAAACACATCTCCTCCGGTACATCCACATCTTCAAGCATGTCCTGGTGTATGAGGACACTGATTCACTACACCTGAGCCTGGGAGGCGTGCTCTGCCAGGTCTCCTGGGCCTCTTCCTCGTCGTTTGATGCAGCTCAAGATGTTGCTTAGGATGCTTGCATCCCATATCACAGTTTTTGTTCACATCCTGGCTCCACTTGCAATCCAGCTTTCTGGTTATGTACACCCTGGGAGACAACATGTTTTTGCTCAAATACTTGGGTCTGTGCCACCCTCCTGGGAGACCTGGCTTTGTGTTTGGCTCAGTTCTGGCTATTGTGAGCATTTGGGAAATAAACCAGCAAGTGTAAGATCTCTCTCACTCTCTCTCTCTCTCTCTCTCTCTCTGTCTCTTTGTCTCTCTCTCTTCCCTCCCCTTCTCTGTATTTCCATTTGTTTCTACATTTCTGTCTCTCTACCTTTCAATTAAAATACAAAACAAGGGGCCAGTGTCGTGGCTCACTTGGTTAATCCTCCAACTGCAGTGCCGGCATCCCATTTGGGTGCCGGGTTCTAGTCCCTGCTGCTCCTCTTCCAGTCCAGCTCTCTGCTGTGGCCTGGGAGGGCAGTGGAGGATGGCCCAAGTGCTTGGGCTCCTGCACCTGCATGGGAGACCAGGAAGAAGCACCTGGCTCCTGGCTTCAGATCGGCGCAGCACCGGCCATTTGGGAAGTGAACCAACGGAAGGAAGACCTTTCTCTCTGTCTCTCACACTGCCTATAACTCTACCTGTTTAACAAAAATTAATTAATTAATTAAATAAAATACAAAAAACAAATTATTAAAAAATAGTTAAAGTTGTACACAAAATCTTTCCTATATCAAGTGTATTAGAATATTCATTGACAAACTTGTTTTTGAGCTATCCCTAGAATAATTCTTTTGTTTTGAAAAAACAGATTTTTCAATATAAATATCCATCTTCTCCATCTCTCCTATGTTTCAGCATTGTAACATCAAATTTTCTTAAAGTAAGATAAATTGCCCAATTTGCCACATAATTTCTGGATACACAAGACAATTACATGGATCAACATAGCTCTGAAATTAGTATTATAAACTTACTTTTAAATTTCTCTCTCAAATATTTCAGATTTGTTTCTGGAGGAATTTCTTTCTCACCACTTAGTAGAGCAATTCTGTTTGTGATGTCTAAATAAACACAGTATTTTAAGAGATGTATCACATGTCTAAGAGATGGACTCTTCATCCGACATATACTAAAATGCAATTTTTACACACAATATATATTTCTAGTAAGTAATGCAACTTCTTATGCCCCCATCTATGTAGCAGCAGCATTACTCACAGCAAATCAGGGCGACTTTAAAAGCCGCTGCCATCTGTTGGTGAAGGGGTTATGAGAGGCATAGACGAAGTCTGCAAGGATGGGAGGTTCCCAACAAATGTACCTATGCGGGTGTCTTATGGTCTTTGCCTTCAAACTCAGAGAGACAACTCAACTCCTCCATGCTGTATTGTGTCTCCATCCTTCAAGAACTTTGGTTTTTTGCAATGCTGTCCTCATGACTTCCTTGGAAGATTCTGCCTGTTAAATATTAACCGTGGTGAAAGTAGCTACAGACAGCCAAGTAAATTGAGTAGACAAAGGTCTTAATCGTATCCATACTTCACTGGGCAGCTTCAATTCCTCCGCAAACAAGTTTCAGAGGTTACAAAATGTTGAAGAATTCAAAATTTACTTTTCTGCCTTGTGTATAAATGCTACCAATTCATGGAAATCATCAAGCTAGTCAAATTGGAATAAGTATACAAGTTGTTTTGTTCATTGATGAGTCCATGTTTATGTGTAAGACAAAGAATATTAGTTTGAAAATGAGAGCTAAAAGAAACTGAGAAAGGATGTGGAATGATAAACTCTGACTACATCAAAACAGCATGAAAAGGTTTTGGTGTATGTATCTTTTTTTTTTAAATCCATGCATAGTTTTTTCATCATGTACATTTTCCATGAAGATTTTAGAGAATCTTTGTATACCTAACCTCTATATGTCTTTTATTTTATTTTTTTTTACCTAGAAACCTTTTAATTAAGGAATACAAACTTCATGCATTTCATATATACAAATTTAGGAACATAGTGGTCCTTCCCAACCTACCCTCCTTCCTGCCAACATTCCCACCCTTCTTCCTCCACCCTCTCCTATCCCCATTCTTATCTTCTTTGCAAAGATCTATTTTCAGTTAATTTACACATATAAGATTAACTCTACATTAAATACAGAGTTCAGTAAATAGTATGAAAAATGAATGAATGCATAAATAAATAAATAAACTCTTCCTAAACAATGAAGACAAGGGTTCTTCAAAATCATATCATCAAAATGCATCAATAACCTTTCAGGTAACATATTAGTTACCACAGACAGGGGAAAATATACGATATTTTGCTTTTTGAGACTGGCTCATTTCACCAAGTTTAATGGTTTCCAGTTGTATCCATTTTATCACAAATAACAAGGTTTCTTATTTTTTTTTATCACTGAAGAGCATTCTATAATTTCTTTATCCAGTCTTCAGTTGACAGACATCTAGATTGATTCCATATCTTAGCTATTGTGAACTGATTTGCAGTAAATATGGAGGTAGAGATAACTCTTTCATATGCTGATTTCATTTCCTTTGGTAAATTCTCAGGAGTGGGATGGCTGGATCATATGGTAAGTCTAAGGCATCTCCATATTGCCTGTCTTCCACAGTGGCTGTACCAGTTTACATTCTTGCCAGGAGTAGATTAGGGTACCTTTTCCTCCACATCTTCACCAGAAATTGTTTTTTGTTGATTTCTGCATGAAAGCCATTCTAACCAAGATGAGGTGAAATCTCACTGTCGTTTGCTATGCATTTGTTGAATAGACTGTCCTTGCTCCAAGAATTGGTTTTAGCTCCTTGATCAAATATAATTTGATTGTAGATGTTCAGATTGTATATACAAATATTTTAAACTTACAAAAAAAGAAGGTAGAACTCCATGAAGTTTGCTGTATAAGATTGATAACATGCCCATGCCGCAGCTCAATAGGCTAATCTTCCACCTTGCGGCACCAGCACACCGGGTTCTAGTCCCAGTCGGGGCGCCGGATTCTTTCCCGGTTGCCCCTCTTCCAGGCCAGCTCTCTGCTATGGCCATGGAGTGCAATGGAGGATGGCCCAAGTGCTTGGGCCCTGCACCCTCATGGGAGACCAGGAGAAGCACCTGGCTCCTGCCTTCGGATCAGGGTGGTGTGCCGGCCACAACGCACCAGCCGTGGTGGCCATTGGAGGGTGAACCAACGACAAAGGAAGACCTTTCTCTCTATCTCTCTCTCTCACTGTCCACTCTGCCTGTCAAAAAGTAAAAAATAAAAAAAAAGATTGATAATATATTCTCTATCATTTTCTCATTCATTTTTTCTTTTTTTTAAAGATTTATTCATTTATTTCTTTGAAAGAGTTACAGAGAAGGAGGCAGAGACAGAAAGTGAAATCTTCCACTCTCTGGTTCAATCCCCAAATGGCTACAATGAATGGGCCTTGGCCAATCAGAAGCCAGGAGCCAGGCGCTTCTTTTGGGTCTCCCTTGTGGGTGCAGGGACTCAAACACTTGGGCCATCAACTGCTACTTTCCCAGCACATTAGCAGGAAGCAGGATTAGAAGTGGAATAGCCGGGACTCAAACTGGCGCCATATGGGTTGCTGGCACCACTGGCATCAGCTTTACCCTATATACCACAGCGCAGGTGGTATTTTATTTCAAGTGTATTTTATTTGAATTACTTAAGTCTTTGATTATTTTGCATTTTTTTTTGCTTTATTCAGCTTTTACAATTTTAATCATATTGGATTATATTTACATTTTTATGTAGACATCTCCATTCCAACATGACTTCCTTCTAAATATCCACATTTAGTACAAAGAATTATAATCACTTCTTGGCCTTTTGGCTTAGTTCAAGTGTAGTAAAAAGAATTACAATTACCATTAAAATCACGATATTTGTTATATTACCATAACTTGTTATTTCTGTATAATCTGTGCAAGATTTGTTAGGATATGTGATATTTTGTATTAAACCTATTAAATTACAGTCATAGTTTATGCCCATTTTCCTCTTCAGAACTGTTAATAAACCATATACGTAATATTATTGTTGGGAGGATAAATACAGAATTCCAAAAAGTTAGTTAAGGAATCTTTGATTTCACATTCACCAGAAGTCATTTAATCCTCAGTGTCTTTCGTTGGCAAACAGAATTCTAAAGACAGTAACTGTTTTGGGGATTTCATGAACTGAACATAATCTCATCAGTCACCAATAGCACCTGACTGACATCCCTCATCAGAGCGCTGGTTCAAGACCCAGCTCTGCTCCCTATTCCAGCTTCCTGCTAATGAGCACCTTGCAAGGAAGTATTTCAAACTGTGCAAACTAGACCATCACTGATTGGAGGCCGGGATTCAGTTCCCCGCAGCCAAATTCAGCCTGGCCGTGCCCTAGATGTTTGGGCATTTGGGGAGTGAACTCCAAATAGATTTCTCTCTCTGCTTCCCCACTTCCTTTTAAATAAAATGAATAAATACATTTCTAAAGCAGATACACTTTGGGGGGGGGGCAGACAGAGTTAGACAGAGAGAGAGACAGAGAGAAAGGTCTTCCTTCCATTGGTTCACCCCCAAAATGGCTGCTACAGCCAGTGCTGTGCCAATCCAAAGCCAGGAGCCAGGTGCTTCCTCCTGGTCTCCCATGTGGGTGCGGGGGCCCAAGGACTTCTGGCATCCTCCACTGCCTTCCCTGGCCACAGCAGAGAGCTGGACTGGAAGAGGAGCAACTGGCGCCCCAACTGGGACTAGAACCCGGGGTGCCGGTGCCTCAGGCAGAGGATTAGCCAAGTGAGCCACAGCGCTGGCCAGATACACTTATTTTTAACCCCACTTCAAATAAGATCGGAGTTGGCAAACTCAAAAGGCTTCCATAGCCTTGGCAACTCATGACAAGAGCCTAGGGTGATTACTGATGCCATAAACAAGAGTGTCAATTTATTAAGTCAACAACAGGAGTCACTGTGCACTTACTCCTCATGTAGGATCTCTGTCCTTAATGTATTGTACAATGTGAATTAATGCTATAACTAGTACTCAAACAGTACTTTACACTTTGTGTTTCGGTGTGGGTGCAAACTGTTGAAATCTTTACTTAATATATGCTAAATTGATCTTCTGTATATAAAGATAATTGAAAATGAATCTTGATGTGAATGGAATGGGAGAGGGAGCGGGAGATTGGAGGGTTGTGCGTGGGAGGGAAGATATGAGGGGGGAAAAGCCACTGTAATCCAAAAGCTGTGCTTTGAAAATTTATATTTATTAAATAAAAGTTAAAAAAAAAAAGAGGAAATTTCAGCCCTGAGTCTGGGAGTGGAGAGTGGTCCACTTTCTGAATGAAAAGGGGAAGCAGGTGCGAGCAGATCTGTGGGCTTCTTGGTTTTCCTCATGTATTCTTGGCCACATTTCTCAAGCCCACGATGCACCCCAGAGTTCCTCACCTCCAAATTCAGCTACAGAGTTCAAATTGTGAATCATACATACCAAAGTCAACTAATATCTGGTGGTATTTCCCCATTTCATCATATCAAACAATCAGAAATACTACTCATCTATAAAAAAGAATAAAATCCTGTCTTTGCAACAAAGTATATGAAACTGCAGACCATTGTATTTAGTAAAATAAGCCAGACTCAAAAAGAAAATATCAAGTTTTCTCTGATTGCTGGTAGCTAATATACGGAGTACAAAAACAAAACAAAACAAAACACAACTAATGCATATGAGTGAAGTTGGCTTCTTGGGATTTAATTGTTGTTTATAGCCCTGGTCTATATTCCTGTGGAACAATGGTCTTTCTACTTTTCTCTTGCTGAATTCTTTATTTAATGGAGATTAAACTGGTGATTATAAAGTAAACTGAAAAGAGATTATAGCAAAAATTTAAAGAAATAAAAGAAGGAAGAGGCAGAAGGAAGTATCACTGTGCTCTTAGAATGGTAGCTAAGAAATGCATGAGATTTGCTCTCTTTATATTAATAAAAATAAGTAAATAAAATAAGTACATTTTAAGTCACAGTATACTTTAGTAAAACTGTGAAATACTGTGACGATACATGAATTATTTATATGAGGATACTTACTGGCTTGGAAATGGTCATAGTATGTTATGCAAGCTTTAAGTGATATAAAAATATTCACAAATGTGGTACCATTTTGCAAATATATGGAAAGAAAATGGAAATTTGAAGAATATGGGTATTCCCTAAAAGCAACTTGAAATGAGTATGGTAGCCTCAGTCTACATCTGATGCAACCAATAATGGACTAGGATTCTCATTTACAGGCCTTAAGAGCTGTAATAAACCCAACTAAAGCTACAGAGTTATTTATTGGTAATATGTATTACCCTGCTTTCTTTTTGTCTATTTGCAGAAATTACAACATCTAAAGACATAAAACTATAAAAATGGATAACATAATGGAAAGTATGTCAGTCATAATTATCACACCAGATATTTTCTATTTTGTCCAATAGTGAAAAAGATGATTTATATTATTTTATTTCAGTGCTAAGTGGGTCAGGCATCTAGGCAGGGCTCAGGAAATTGTCTCAGAACCACAACTTCTGAGAACCTGCAGGGATGACCCTGAATGACAGGGCCTGGCGCAGCTGGGGATTGTGCAGCTCCTCTTTCTCTGCCCACACCTTTGCTCTCCTATCTTGACTTCTTGTGGTTTCCTTGGGCTTTCAAATTCTGAACACAGAGTACTCATATTTATTGAGTGAAGGTTCGGGGATCTAAGAAAAAGAAAATGGAAACTGCTGGGCCTCATACAGGGAGTGCCGAACTGACAGGTATCAGCCAACTGTGCCTGAAGCTGGTATTCAGGGGGATGGAAACCAGCCCCCACATTTCAGGTGGAGGGATGTCAAAGAATGCCTGACCACCTGTAATGCATTATAATGCTGATACACATGTTTACATATGTAAGCAATCAGGTGGTTGGAGGACTTTCATTTAAAATGAAGCTCAACAGAACTTAAGCAAAAAAAAAAAAAAAAAAAAGGAAAAAGTTAACTAATAAAATAATCAAGCAATATAAAGAAATTATCATATTAATGGAGACGTATAAGAAGAGAATAGGGGCTTGTGCTGTGACATAGTTGGTAAAGCTGGTATCTGCAGTGCCAGCATCCCATGTGGGCACTGGTTTGAGTTCCAGCTGCTCCAATTCCGATTTGGCTCTCTGCTATGGCCTGGGAAAGCAGTAGAAGACAGCCCAAGTCCTTGGGCCCCTGCACCTGCTTGGGAAACCCGGAAGAAGCTCCTGGCTCCTGGCTTCCGACTGGTGCAGCTCCAGCTGTTGCAGTCAACAGGGAGTGAACCAACGGATGGAAGATCTCTCTCTGCCTCTCCTCTCTCTGTGTAGCATTGACTTACAACTAAAAAAAATAAATCTTAAAAAAAAAAAGAAGACAAGGTAAATATATTGACTAATTTTACGGAAAAACACAGCTAGTTTTCAATGAAACCAGACACAGGGCTCCAAACATACATTCAACTGTGTCTTACTCTTCCTATTTTTCTTTTATTTCCTTAATTGTCCATGATGTAACTAGAATGGACAAACTTAATTACAAGGCAATACTTAGCTTGCCGATACTGGAGCTTGGAAAAGGAGTTTCGTCTTTAACCACAGTGAACCACAGAATCACCCTGTGCCTGGACACCTGGAACCATAGCACTTGATTGTCAGATAGATTAGGTGTGAGTGGAATGTTTCTGAAAACAATGCATTAGATATTAGTTACAAAAATCAATGTCCCCAACCTTAAAAGAAGTAGAGATAAATATATTATAATGTGATTATCAATGATTTAGGGAAATTTTCATCATCTACATGTGTTTCCTGTTTGAATTATTTGTATTCTTATAATCTGCTATTAAGTAAAATTATAGTTTATTTTAAATATAAGAAAATCTAGCAGTGCTTATTGCACTTTAAATAACTATTAATAATTTGCTTTGAATGTATGCCAGGAAGGTATTTATCCCAAGGTTCTACTCAATGATTTTTAAATTCTCTTCTAGCTCGTTCAATATACATAAAAATTGAATCATAAGTCAGATTACAAGATATGCATGCTCTATCTGAGCATTTCGAAGGACTGGACTGACTACGACGCTTTTTCTATCTCAGACTTAAAATACATAGAGACAGTCACTGCCTGTCAACTGTCCCTCATCAGCACCAACATCAAGCTGGAGGGATGACTGTTGAAATGCTTTTTCTAATGGTTAATAGGATGTTTGCAGGGATAGGAACCCGAAATGTAGAGTCCAGAGGCTGATCAAGCAGCCAAGTCCAGTCAAATCAGTATTTGTGTTGCATTCAACTGTTCTCTGCATCCTGCAGATCCATATGCTGGAATATTTCCTGAACTTTCCAAACAAAGAAAGTAGGGAAACAAAACGTGGCATGCCTGAATGTGACCGCATAGTCCCTTTACTGTATATAGTTTTCTGTGATGAGGATTTAGCAGTTTTGATCCCACTCAAATCCAAGTATGCCCGTGAATGTTAAAAATTAAGTTTTCTTTCTGGTGGTTGATAGTTCATAAACTGTGTCTTTCCTGTTAGGATGGTGCCAGGCAGCAGAAGAATAAAGTGTTAGGATTGAAAAGAGTATGAAGTTAATTTTACAAATAGAAGTTTACAAATGCAAAAGTTGGACCATGTGATACATGCCAACGCCGATTCTCAAGCAACCTTTCTTATTTGGATCAGTGCTTCTCAGACCACCATTAGTGTTCAGGGCATGCCAACTGCTGAGAAAATTCAAGAAAGAGAATGCTGAATGACTGGCATTTCTCACACATGCCCTAAAGCAAATTTGTCATCAGCAAATAATTCTGTGTGTTATTTAGATATGTTGTAGGAGCTTCAGTAATATTTTATTTGAATGAAAGAGTTTGTGCCATAAATGTAGGCATTGCTAAGCTGGACAATGAATCATCTCAAAAATTAATAGGAATTTAGTGCAAGCATAATGTATTTGTAAACAATATATGCATTACAACTCATGAATAAAACTTGATATTTTAAAAGGAATACATGTATAGCATATTTTGATATTAAGTTACTAAAGATCTTAAATCCCCTAGATACAATATTGACATTATCTTAATTATAGAAATATGATGGATTATGGTTCTTTATTTTTATCACTTTTTTTAAAAATCTGAAGTTTAGCAAGTTGATTACACAACTGTTTTCCAAGAATGTCATACCTGAACGATATGCCACTTAAGATATGCAGACCTGAAAGGAAGATCATCACTGTTGATAATGACTTTATGTGAATCAATATATTTAATCCATCCAAATATTTACAGGATTTTTTATGTTGATAATAAGTATTTAGAAACAAATGTGAAATGTTTGAAATGATAAATTTGTTTATATCTCTCTTGAATCTATTCCTCTAGAAGATTTTTAAAGAGACTACAAATTTTATTCCCAACTGTCTTTTTTTAAAGTGTATGTTGCATTATGTTTTAAAAATAACCTTATGGGTACAGGTATTTAGTAAAATATAAGATGCTGCTTGGGATATACATATCTCATATTGGATAACTGCGTTCAAGTCCCAGCTCCACTTTCAATTCCTGTTTCCTTCTAATGTGCAGCCCGGAAGGAAGAAGTTGATGGCTCAAGTGATTGGGTTCCTGACAACCATGTGGGAGACTTGGATTAAGTTTCTGGTTCCTGGCTTCATCCTGACTCAGGCTTAGCCATTGTGAACATTTGGAAGTGAATCAGCACTGGAAGGTCTCTCTCTATTTCTCTCTCTCTCTCTCTGTGTCTCTCTCTCTCCTCCTTTCCCTTCCCCCCTCTCTCCTCCTCTCTGACTCTCTACTCCTTCTCTCTCTCCTTCTCTATCAAATAAATAAAAAAAAAAAACATAAATTACTTACTAACCTTATTATGACAGTAAATTTGTAAGATAACACATAATTCCAAACTCCTGGCTTCAAAATGACACTGCCTATAGCACAAGTTTATTTTGAAAAGCATTGACTGTCTCACTGATTACTAAAAAAGGTCACCTTTCTGTTGATATAACAGAACTTTTATATTTATTTTCAATTTTATAACATCTCATCAGTGGATTATTACTGGCAGTCACTTGTCATTCAACAAAATGTCAACAAATTCAGAACAACATTTTGTAAAATAAAAATGCATAATTCAGCTTTAAGTGTCACAGCTGTTTTAAGGACGACAAGGAAGTAACTGGTAAAATGCTGAACTTTACAGATTTTCATGGTAATGACTTATCTCGATAAAAATACTGTAAACCTTTATAATTCAAGTATGTTTTATTATAACAGCAACTGTCTTTGGGACAGGTTGGTGCACAGTTATGAAATATTGAACAAGCTGAAAATGTATGCAACAGAGAAAGCAACGGTGACAAATATGCTTCTCTGGGAAATGAAGCCTCCAAGGAAACACCCAAGCTCATTCCATGGACTCAGCAAGAGTCCCGATGCCAAGCCCATATTCGGTTGTAAAAAAAATATAGGCTGTCATGATTTAGACAGAAATTTCAATAAACAAATTCTTCCGTTTCTTCCTGTGCTTCTAGAGAGCACACAATACACATGTACACATTGAGGTGAACACCTGCCACAGTGAGACGACTTGTCAGAGGCTGCCCACAGTAGTGAAGGATGCGGTCTCTGTTACAATCTCGTCTACACAACACCACCAGAGAAAGAGGGAATCCCATTAAATCAGTGCTCCAACGGCTTGAGGTGCTCTCCCTTGGGTGCAGAGGATGAACGGAAGACTCACCATGGCAATCTTGATCCTCTATTTTCATATCGAACTCAACTTCTCCACATTATATTCCCCAGAAAAATTACTTACATGAATTGATTTTATTGACAGATTGTTTTTCACTGGATGTGGACAGTGTTTTCCTATCTAAAGGCTTTTACTGTTACATTACCTTCTACAACTCTCTTACACGATCATCATTGTTTTAACAATTCCTACTTCTTTTAAATCCATGTCATCCGGAAATCCAAGACATTGTGGCAAAAAAGAAAAAAAAAGATCTAAATGAAAGATCTCTGTGAGTGAGATCCCAGCGGAAAGAACAGGCCATCAAAGAAGGGGGTACCCTTCTCTGAAGGGAGGAGAGAACTTCCACTTTGACTAAGACCCTGTCTGAATAAGATCTAAGTTGGCAAACTCAAAAGGCTTCCATAGACTTGGCAGCTTATGACAAGAGTCTCGGATGATTACTGATGCCATAAATAAGAGTGTCAATTGTTAAATCAACAACAGGAGTCACTGTGCACCTGCTCCTCATTTAGGGCCTCTGCCCTTAATGTGTTGTACTATGCAAATTAATGGTAAGACTACTACTCAAACAGTACTCTATACTTTGTGTGACTTTGTGAGTGCAGTCTGTTGAAATCTTAGTGTATACTAAGTTGATCTTCTGTATATAAGGATAATTGAAAATGAATCATGGTGAAGAATGGGATGGGAGAGGAAGTGGGAGATGGGATGGTTGCGGGTGGGAGAGAGGTCATGGGGGGAAAAGCTGCTATAATTCAAAAGTTGTACTTTGGAAATTTATATTTATTAAATAAAAGTTGAAAAGAAAAAAATCCATGTCATCCATGACTATTTCTTCATTTTATATGAATATAAAAATGTAGGCCAGCGCTGCGGCTCAATCAGCTAATCACTTGCGGCGCCGGCACCCTGGGTGCTAGTCCCGGTTGTGGCGCCGTATTCTGTCCCGGTTGCTCCTCTTCCAGTCCAGCTCTCTGCTGTGGCCAGGGAAGGCAGTGGAGAATGGCCCAAGTCCTTGGGCCCTTCACCCGCATGGGAGACCAGGAGGAAGCACCTGGCTCCTGGCTTCGGAATGGCCTAGCACCGGCCATAGCAGCCATCTGGGGGGTGAACCAATGAAAGGAAGACCTTTCTCTCTGTGTCGTCTCTCTCTCTCACTGTCTAACTCTGCCTGTCAAAAAAAAAAAAAGTACCTTCTCTCTCCCACTGTATTCAAGGGAAGGATCGCAGTTTGTTCATACCTTGATATATTAAAGGCTTGACAGATTTGTCAAATTTAAAATTTGCTGATTAACGAGAACATTTACTGATTAATCAAAGAAAAAACATATCAAAAAAAGAGTTTTCTAGTACCCTAGGTTAGTAATGAATAAGAATAACTTGTCATTTTATAAGCTTTCTGCCAGTCCAGCTTCAGGAATAATATTATTTTCCATGTTTATTTATTAAAAAATTATTATTTTGTTTATATTAACAATTCTTTTTGTATTAAATTAATAAGCCATAATGATTTAGAAATCGTGATGCTAAAATTTTTTCTTCAAGGGTGAATAGAACACAATATAGAATACAGAATTTGAGGCTATCAAGCAAAAGAAAAGTATAAAACCCATTATTGCATAACAAAATGCTCCACTATTTGCATACACAATGAGAAAAACCTTCTTGCCATAAGTAATCACGAGGCATTGATAAGTTCGGTGCAAAATTTTCCTAGATATTTTGAGCATACAATGTAAGCCTTGAACTTAATATTCCAGGGAACCTGCAAATTTCTGAAAAATGATGTTTTAAAAGCCATTTACCTAAGCAGTCATCCACATTCCTTTTTTGGAATAAGCTTTTTCCAATTAAACTGGAGAAGTAAAAATGGCTTCTGCTTCTTTTGATGAGATAACCCCATGTCAGAGCTACAGCACACAATTCCAGAAAGCACAGAAAAATAAAGACTTGCTGGAGGGCATTTTTCTGATATACAATTGTATGATTATAATAAATATTCCTTTATTAAAAATCTTATGTTATCTGTTGATTGAAAGTGCATTAGCTTATGAATGGACACTGAATGCTCTGCTGTAGAATTCAAACTAGTTGTTACAAAATACTTCACTAGCCAGAGGATTACTTCAGGAACACATAGGAAAAATAATCTTTTTAAAAAGTTCCTCTGTTCTCCAGTACAGTGTTTTAACAGATGGTGCTTTTTTATTATTGTCTATCAGCTTTGTACTTCTGAGGTCAGCAACTTACATTTTGAGAATTAAAATACATAAGTAGAATGTGTTTTTTTTTTTTTTTTCAGCAATAGACTCCAGTTCTCTTAGTCAAGCTATGAAAACATTTATTTGACCAGGATAAAGTGATTTTTTTTCCCACTGTGCTCAGTAAGCTAGAGTCATCTGAATCATCAGCAAGCATTTAGAATCAGTTTTTAGGGGATTTAATACTTACAGAATAAATATCTGAGTTCCACAATGATAGTTCAGACAAAGAAATAGCCTTCACCCTTCAACACAGCAAGTGCCTGTCTGAGAAAGAATATCCCACACTTATTGGAAAATGCTTAACAAGGTTTTATGAAGTTACACTAAGTACATATATGCTTGAATTACTGAAAGTAATCGGGTTTTAGGCAAATGCTCCAGTTTGCTTCAATACTGAAGATATTAAAGCATTTGATACGAAAACCAAGGTTACTCTGATTTTTCCATAAAATATTTAACACATTTATAAATACATGTAGACATTCTGTTGCAAGGGAAAACATTAGAAAACTTCTTAGATTTTATTTATTTTTTATTTATCTGTTAAGTCAATATTAAAGGTCTATAGTATGTCACAGGCAGTGGCTAACCTGGAAGTTAAGTTCCGTCACCCAGTGGAGGTGTTAAATACAGGATCGCACATATGCACAGATTACGTGAACAGGAAGAAAGGACAAGATTCCAACCCTGACTTGGTTAGATATGGCTTCTCAAAGGAAATGACAATTGAGACAAATTTCCATGAGTAAAATACATAAGACTTGGAAGAAAAGAGATTCCAGAAATAAGACAGTAAATGATAAAAGCAGCATGCTCTGCTTGGAAGAACAAATTTGGGGCTTTGGCAGCATAAAATGCAAGGCACTGCATGACCACAGAAAGAATCAAAGGACAGGTAATGTCCGTGAATGTTTTCAAAGGAGCCCTGGAAGTGATGATTTGGGCTGCATCTGAAGCCAGGAGCTGGCAACATAATCCAGGTCTCCCATGTGAGTGACAGAAACTCAATCACTTGAGCCATCACCTGCTGCATCCTACGGTCTGCATTAGTAGATAGCTGGGGGTTCTGGAGCCAGGTATCAAATGCAGGCACTGCGACATGAAATATTTTAACTCCTAGGCTGAACACGCAGTCTCTCCTAAAAGCTTTTAAAGCAATGTAGCAGTGTTGTTAAATTTCATTTCAGAAAGACATCTGTTATCCTTGCACATTGTGAATTTGAAAGATTGCCAAAACAGGAAAATAAAACAGGGCCCTAGATGACCGGTCCTGCCTTCTTTTCCTGATGTCCTCTTTGTTCCAGCCACCCTGGTCCCTGTGGTCACTCACGAACATTATATGCACTTCAGACTTTCTCCACTTTCATTCCTTTCTCCAGGAATGCTCTTTCTGTATTCATGCACAAGACATTATTCTTCATGCACATCATTCAGGACTCTGCTCAAATTAGACTGATCACATAGTGTGGGGACAGAACCCCTTCCCTCCCACCTCACGCTGCCTCCTTCTCTATCCCTTTACTCGCTTCCATTTCCTCCCCAGCACCAATAACCACTAGTCCTAAACCATATTATCGTATTTTTGTGGTCAGCTATGGGAATATAATACACATGAGAAAAGAGACCTTTGTTTGATTCACTGCTAGATCCCCAGAACCTGGAATGGTGAAAATGTATCACAAAAACCCAACAGCTGGTATCAACTCAGTGAATAGCAACAATAATAACAACAATAAAAACAATCACTGCTAACCTTTATTAAGCTTTTATTTTGTGCCACATACCTCCATATGATGGGAATTAATTATCATAAGCTGATGATGTTATTTTCATAATTTTCCCATTTATAAATGTAGCTAATACAAAATGGATTTATGGGAGTAACAAATAAACTGTAAAGTGGAAAATAAAATTCAGTGTCAGGCAGGACAGGAAGTAGTTACGAGAATTCAACATCTTCTTGACCTGCCCCAAACACTGATCTCAGAAGTTTGACCTCTCAGGAGGTGCTCACCTTCCACACACAGGGCAGATCACCCTCACCACTGCAGGTAAAACACCTTCACCTTGCCACAGGCAGCCGTAGGGTCATGTCAGGTCTGCGAGCAGCAACAGCATCTCTTGCTGGCTTTCTTTTCATCTGCAAGCAATGAACCAAGGATGAAAGCCAGGCTACTGTTGATAATTGGCAAGCTATATTCAGGACTTGGAAACCTGCTTTCTGAATTAAAATGTTCATCAGTGTCTCTACCATCCTCTCCAATGGCCTCCAGTGTCTCTACCAGCCTCTCCAATGGGGGAGGGGCCGGCACCATGACTCACTTGGTTAATCCTCTGCCTGTGGCGCCCGCATCCCATATGGCCGCCGGGTTCTAGTCCCGGCTGCTCTTCTTGTCCAGCTCTCTGCTGGATCAGAACTGGATCTGCCAGTACACAAATTGTCATCCATATGCGATGCCAGTGGTACAGGTGGTGCCTGTACTCACCAAACCATAATGCAGCACCCATGTGGGAGACCCAGAGGAAGCTCCTTGCTCCTGGCTTCTGGCTTCGGATCAGCTCAGCTCTGGCCATTGCAGTCATTTCAGGAGTGAACCAGCAGAATGGAAGCCCTCAGTCTCTGTCTCTACCTCTCTCTGTAGCTGTTTTTCAAATAAATAAAATAATTCTTTAAAAAAAACTCATAGATGTAAACCAAAGGACCACATCATAATTTATTTCTTGTACTTTCATTATCATTGAAATTGTTTCAAATTAATCAGTATTGGAACCCTGAATTTTTTTATACTTATAACTTTAATTTACTATTTAACATGTGTTTTTATGGAAGACATAATAAAGGAATTATAAGAATGCTTCTGACTTTTTGTGTGTGTGGAATCACAAAGTAAATTAACATGGTTTTATCTGTTCCTTAAAATAATACAAGACTAATTATCACTGTGCTCTATCATAGTAAGTAGTAATCGGTGCACACACACACACACACAAACACACAAAGCCATCTCCATGAGAGTAAAGACAAAGGTTTTCAAGAGTCTTAAAGCAGAAACTTCCTTTCAATAGAAGTATTTATTTGAGTAACACTCATTCAAACAAATTTCTCAACATTCCCAATACCCTATTTACTGAGAAGGGACCATAAGTTTCAGTATTTTTGTATAGCTTTGTAAGACATTTTTTTAAAGATTTATTTATTTATTTGAAAGTCAGAATTAAACAGAGAGAAGGAGAGGCAAAGGGAGAGAAAGAGAGAGAGAGAGAGGTCTTCCATCCGCTGATTCACTATCCAGTTGGCTGCAAAGGCCAGAGCTGTGCCAATCCAAAGCCAGGAGCCAGGAGCTTCTTTCAGGTCTCCCACGCAGGTGCAGGGGCCCAAGGACTTGGGCTACCTTCCACTGCTTTCCCAGGTCATTAGCCAAGAGATGGATCAGAAATGGAGCAACATGGACTTGAACAGGCGCCCATATGGGATGCTAGCATTGCAGGCGGCGGCTTTACCTGCTATACCACAGTGCCAGTCCCAAGACCTATTATTTATTTACTTAATTATAGAGGGAGTAGAGAGCAAGGGAGAGAAAGGAAGGAAAGTAAAGAGAGAGAGAGAGGGAGAGAGAGAAAGGGAGGTAGGGAGGTAGGGAGGTAGGGAGGTAGGGAGGTAAGGAGGAAGGAAGGAAGGAAGGAAGGAAGGAAGGAAGGAAGGAAGGAAGGAAGGAAGGAAGGAAGGAAGGAAAAAGGAAGGAAATATGGCTAAATGATCCTTGTCACATTGCATCAAGGTACAAGAATTGATGCATACTAGGGTTTAGAACATGGATAGCCTTTAATATCAATCCAAGGATTTGATTTTATTTTCTTACAGATGACAGAATAAGAATGCGGAAAGGGAAACAGAATAGTAACACAATACACCTTGCATTTTAAAAGTTCATTTTCAGTGGGACAGGAGTTTGGTGCATAGTTAATCCACTGCTTGGCATATTCCTGTTCCTTATTGGACTGCTTGGATTCAAGTCTCAGCTCTACTTGCCATTTCAATTTCTTCTAATATGCACCCTGGGGGGCAGCAGGTGATGGATCAAGTACTTGGATCCCTGCCACTTCCATGTAAGCCTCAGACTGAGTTCCAGGATCCTGGCTTTGGCCTGGCTCATCGCCAGCTATTACTGGCATTTGGGAGATCACAGTCTGTCTTTCTCTACATCTCGAATTAATTTAAAGAATAAACAAATAAATATTTTTTTAAAAAGAAAGTTCAGGTTGGCAGCAGTAGAGAGAATAATTGGATATAGAAGAGTAGACAGTAGAGATTACTTTTTTAAATCTGGAAGTAAAAGAAAAGGATTAAACAGATAGCAAGGAAAATAAGGGAATTATATTTACCTAATGAATAACTATTAAATATTAAAACTATAGAATAACTTCTAAAACATTGTATAGAGAAAATAGGGCATGGTGGCACCATTGAACAAAACAGAGAATCTATGATAAACTCAAAGTCTCATGGGAAGATGTGAAGGAAGGTTTTCATGACACACTTTCAGACAATAGCAAATACCTCAATTTTCCTCCATATATAAACAATTGGAAGAAGTACATGGTTATCAAATTCAGATCTATTATCAAAATGACTGATATGACAAACAATTATAAGTTAAAATATACAGAGACTTAAAATATAGGTTTTTGTTTCAAATTACGGTACATTTTAATTCATATAAGTGAAAAAGAAATGAAAAGCAAGGGCAATGATTTCTATATGATATAGCCCAAATACAATTTCAGGCACTGATTTCTCATTATTGATTTAAAACTATTGAAATCAGAGTTTGAAATTTTCATGCAAAAACTTATTACTAGTGTTTAGAAAAACAATAATAATAGTATATTGCATAATGAAAAGAGGAAAACATTTTTGGATAAACTCACACATACTTGGATGTTTTAGAATCCTGGAGTTATTAGTTATCACTCATTACCCAACTTCCATTTCTCTGTGACTAGTTTTCTCATCTGTTGAACAAGAATGATAACACCCACTTGAAAAGGCAATTATTCTATTTGAAATTACAAAGATGTAGTACCAAGCAGATTTCTTGGCACTTAATTCTTAAAAATAAGTTGAGGGGAGTGACTGAAAATTTAAGAGATTCAATGAAGTTTTGCTGTATAAAGTCAATATATTTAACATCAAGTAGTTTATAAATATCAACTTGTATGATTTCATTACATACTTTGTCCTGAGAGTTGTTTACGTCTGGGAAGACTGTTCAAAATCATCTTATTAATGCCTACTCCTATTAATCCCTATTATCCATCATTTCTTTAACATGATCTACATTTATTTTCCCCCATGACCATTACCTCCTTTTAATATACATTATGTTTTACCTATTCATTTTAATTCTTGTTTTTAACTACAATTTCTTTCTGGACTGTAGCTCCCTAAGATTCAAATTTCTTTTGCTTTAGTGTTTGATAGAATATTTTATTTGGTTTGTTTTATTTATGCTACTGGTGCATCCCAAATATTTCAGGAAGTGGCTGGTACATGCTATGCATTCAAGAATACTTTTGGATGAGTACAATTAATTAGATAATTCCTGATCCTAAACTAATAAAGATAAAGACATAATTTACTAGACCGTTGTCTGGATTGATGTAAGGAGAAGAGAGAAACTGACTATTCAAACATGCATGCCAAGTAAACACCAGAATCACAAAAAATCTCCTAAAAAAAAAATGCATGATACTCTAACATACAACTGTCCCTTTATCCTCCAGAATCACTAACAATACCCACTTGTGTAGCATCACTAGGTATTTCTAGACCTTTTCCCTAACTCATTGAATGACTTTTAGAAACTTACTTTTCTCCACATCTTTATATTTTTAAGATAATATTTAACATGTCAATCTCTTATCCATATACTTGTTCAGACTACTTTTTTGTTAAATAAAATATTAGAAGTACTTTTGTGATAAGAACTGTTTGAGAGTGAAAGATGTGAAGTTATAAAAGGCTTTAGATATTCAAACTCAGAAATTCATATTCATCTATCTTTCTAACTAATCTGTGAGATATAAGACTGATATTCTCCTTGGATTTCACAGAATTCATTTTACTTCTTTTTAACATGGTGTTATATTGCAGATATGTATTCCCTTTATTTTAAAAGATGCCACACTGGGATGTGCCTTACATTTACATCATTTGGGGGAATAAAGGAACACTTAACAATTGTTAGAGACATTTATGTTTTGGACTTCTCATCAAACCTTGCATTTAGAATAGCTGTACCTCTTCATACTCCTGAATCCTTCATAATGGCTCCTTTTATTTCTTGGCCTGGGGGAAAGCTTAGATTCAGCTGAACCATAAGCATATTTCTTAGAGAAACAAAATGTTTCATGGAAGTCCCAGAACTGGTACATTCTGGGTATCTTTATTCTCTGAAATCTAACTGAATTCAAGTTCAAAGAAATGAGAATATAAGGTACAGTTTATTTTAGTGTGAATAACATAGAAGTTGATCTGTGTCTGGTGTTTCTATAATAACTATGAACAATCAAATCTGAAATACCCATTCAGACAGTTCACTCTCTTGAGTTCACTCACCACCAGACAAGTTTATTAATGAAGTAATTTGACACATAAAAATAAGATTTGTTGAAATGTAAGAAGTAAGTTTCTACTACACACAAAACACTTCATGAGAATAAACAGTGGAGTATGTTGGCATTCTCAAAATTCCTATATTGGAAGCTAATACCCAATGTGACAGTATTAAGTGCTGGGGAACTTGGGAAGTGATTCAATCATGAGGACTCCAAGCTGGCAAATGGGATTACTGCCCTTATAACAGAAGCCTGAGTGTATCTCTTGATCTTTTTGCCATAAAGCAGGGAGCAATCTCTAATAGACATGCAGTCTGCTAGAACCAGGAGCTTGGACTTCCAAGCCTCTGGAGTTGTGATCCATAAACTTCTGTTGTGTATAAATTACAGAGGCTAAATATTCTGTTTGAGTATCCTGAGGGGATGAGAAAACACAGAAACACATAATTGCTCAGATCTTTAAAAGGTTACAAAGGCTCCATGGTGCATGTCAGGAAGAGATCCATGGGCAAGAAAAAGTTGTTGAAAGGAATCTAATACAATTGGTTAAACCCATATAATTTTAGAAACTCAAATGATGAACAAGAAAACACATGTCATTGTATGTTTTCTACAGTAGTTTTCAAAGAGTTTTAATAGCATCATCACTGAGAAAAATAAATCATTTGTTATAGACAGAGCTTTAATGATTAGAAACCATAATATACATTAAAATTTTAAGTGAATGATTTGAGTATCTTACTACCTGCAATTGGGTAATGATAGTGGCCTGATGCTACATTCTTCATTTTATTCTTCTTTACTTAATAATTTTTTTTCTTTTTCTTTCTGATGACATAATAATTCCACGTATTTGTAGAGTACTATATTTTTCAATTCATATACCTTTTGTAATGATCAAATAAGGGTAAATAACACATCATCACCTTAAACATTGGCCATTTATCTGTGGCAAGAGCATTGAAATCTCTCTGTTCTAATTTTTTTTTCTGAAATACACAATGCATTATGGCTAATCTTATTCACCCAACTGTGCAGATCTTCCTATTTAACTATAACACACTGACCAACCTGACCTTATTCTTGCTCCCCTCTGTTTTTTCTAGCCTCCCTTAACCAGTATTCTATTCTACAAGGTCAGCTTTTTTGGCTTTCCCATCAAGGTGAGATCATCCCCTATTCATCTTTCTATGCCTGAGTGTCCTCCAGGTCCATCGATGTTGTTTGAAATGACATGATTTCATCTTTTTATAACTAAATAGCATTCCTTTGTGTATGTAAACCAAATCTTTGTTTGAGCATCCACTGATGGATATCTAGATTGATTACACATCCTGCTATTGTGACTAGTGCTGCAATCAACATGAGAGTGCAAGTGTCTCTGGCATAGCGATTTTGCTGCCTTTCGATCTACACCTAGCTGGGACTGATGGATTGTACAACCATTCTATTTTTAATTTTTTGAAGGTCTTCCATACTGTTCTGTATATTGGCTGTACAAATTTTCATTCATACCAGCAATGCATGAGAATTCCCCTTTATCTTCATTCCTTCTAGCATTTGCTATTTTCATCTACTTAATATAGTATTTCAAACTGGAGTGAAAAGATATCTTACTGTGGTTGTCAAATATATAGTTCACAAATACTTTCTTCCATTTTGTAGAGCGAGGCTTTACTCCGATGATTGTTTCCATTTGAAGAGATTTTTAGTTTGATATAATCTCATTTGTCCATCTGTGCTTTTGCTGCCTGTGAGTTTAATATTCTATCCAAAACACCTCGCGTAGATTGATGTCATGTAGTGTCTTCCATTTTTTCTGCTAGTATTTTCATAGTTTTCAGTCTTACACTTAAGGTTTCAATCCATTGGTTTTATTTTTGTGTGTGTAGGATAAGAAATAGAGGATCAAGTTTCATTCTTCTGTATGTGAATATCCTTATTTATAATTTATCCATTAAAGTATAACCCTTGAGTGACACTCTTTTCATACATAGAACTTTCCCTTAAGTTACCCTGAAGATATTGTATCCTTCATTTCAGGAAACTAGAGGTGTACTTCTATAAAATATTAAAGCAAAGTGATAAGGTCAAGTCATGAGCCTATACCAAAGTCAGGATAGGTGAAGCTACGTGGGAATAAACTGAAAAGAGGGAGGTTTTCAAATGGGAGTACAGTGATCCTCAAAGACAGTTTACAACTCTCAAGTATTAAGTCAGAGAGTTACAGATGGAACTTATAAAAATCAACAAAAGTCATATGTACAACAGAATAAAAAAAATTAACTCCCAAGGAATACATCCAACACAGCATGTCTCTCTATGGGCAATGAGAAAACTTTGTTCAGAGAAAATGAAGAAAATCTTTAAAAACCTACAAAAGCTGTAAATAACTGTGAAGAAATAAATGGTTATTTTTGGTTTTCAAGATCATAAGAAACAAATTCTCCTTGTGCTGATCTACAGGGCCAGTGGAATCCCAATCAAAATAGCCACATCATTCTTTTGTTAATCTCAACAAGTTTATTCTAAAATTCATGAACAGGAAAGAGCCAGTTTCTTGGACAACAAAGAAAGTAGAGGAACAGGCTTTATCGCAAACTAGGTATAATGGGAAGTCACACAGTAGTGTAGATCATGGGTGTCAGAACAGCAGCCTCCTGGAGATTGCCATCCTCTGCCTACCAGAGACTATGAAGATGCTACTGCAGATCACATGGATTTTACAGATGTGATTAAGGTCAAAAGTGGGAAGAGATACTGGCCACAGATGAGGGAATTTCAAACAGTTCATGTCAAATGCATGTAGCAGAGATCTGGGGAGAATATCAGCAGCAGACTCTGTGTCTCTCTCTCTATCTAATCTCTCTCCCTCTCCCTCTCTCTTTTCTATCTCTCTGACTCCTAAATGAACTTTTTTAAAGTGTGGGAGGCAGATTTCAAAGAATATCTGAATTTAAAGAAAGTCCAGAAAAACAATAGAAATCTTAATTCCAATTTATTTACATGCCAAAACAAGTGAAAAGAGAGACATACACTTATTTGGCAGAAATCTAAAGCAAGAATGTAATCACCATTAAGTTTCAAAATAATGGTTACTCTAAGACCAGAGATGAGAAACGGTGACTTGATCAGCCCTCACCCTGACTGTTGATGAGCAACTTAATATGTTATCCCTCTTAGTATTTTTTTTTGTTTGTTCTACTTAATATTTTTGGTTGAATACTGTAATCAATACACAGTTATTCTTAAGTGCTGAAACTTAACTGAAAAATGATCACTGTTAAATATAAGAGTGGGAATAAGAGAGGGAAGAGATGTGCAATTCGGGACATGCTCAAGCTGACTTACCCCAAATGGTAGAGTTAGAAACATACCAAGGGATTCCAATTCAATCCCATCGAGGTGGCATGTACCAATGCCATCTCACTTGTCCCAGTGATCAATTTCTGTTCACAATTGATCAGAATGATAGGACTAAGAACCAAAGGGATCACATAAACAAGAATAGTGTCTGCAAATACTAGCTGATAGAATCAAAAAGGGAGAGAATGATCCAACATGGGAAGTGAGATACACAGCAGACCCATAGAATGGCAGATGTCCTAAACAACACTCTGGTCTCAGAATCAGCCCTTAAGGCATGCAGATCCAGCTGAAAAGCCCATGAGAGTATTTCAGGCATGGAAAGCCAAGACACTCTGGGGAAAAAAAAAAAAAAAAAAAAAAAAACCTAAATGAAAGATCTCCGCAAGTGAGATCCCAGTGGAAAGAATGGGTCACCAAAGAAGGAGGTACCTTGCTCTGAAGGGAGGAGAGAACTTCCACTTTGACCATGGCCTTGTCTAAATATGATCAGAGTCAGTGAACTCAGGGGGCTTCCATAGCCTTGGCAGCTCATGACAAGAGCCTCGGGTGATTACTGATGCCATAAACAAGAGTGTCAATTTGTTAAGTCAACAACAGGAGTCACTGTGCACTTACTCCTCATGTAGGATCTTTGTCTTTAGTGTGCTGTACATTGAGATTTAATGCTGTAACTAGTACTCAAGCAGTATTTTTCACTTTATGTTTCTGTGTGGGAGCAAACTGTTGAAATCTTTACTTAATGTATGCTAAACTGATCTTCTGTATATAAAGAGAATCGAAAATGAATCTTGATGTGAATAGAAGGGGAGAGGGATTGGGAAAGGGGAGGGTTGCGGGTGGGAGGGATGTTATGGGGGGAAGCCATTGTAATCTATAAGCTGTACTTTGGAAATTTATATTCATTAAATAAAAGTTAAAAAAAAGATTTTGATTTCAAAGACACTCAATGCCTTAGGGAGCTATCAAAATTCCATAACATACCATATGATTTTCTTCCTTCACGTGCATGTTTTAGGTATTATTTCTGAATGCATGCCCCCTTCTACAGTAAGAATTTTGAAAGTTTAATCATTTCCCTTCTCTACTGAAAGCAATGCCTTCAATTCTCACTTGAGCTATACTCAAAGTCTAACAGATTACCTCCCATGGCCAGTATCACCAACCTGATCCCATCTTCTATTTGCTTTCTCATGCACAATCTCCTTTTCATATACAGGTCTCCTTGCTATTTGTTCAACAAATAATCCCATTTCTGGCCGTTTTTACTTGCTTGTTCCTCTGCCTGGTGTATTACTTCCAAAGACATCCTCATAGACTCTCCTCTTCTCTGGATCTTTGCTAAAACTTCACTCTCAATAAACATCAAATTTAACACTGTACATACAGTTTCCCCTAATCTCTACTGTTTAGGCTTTCGCTTTCCTTTCCCTGGCTTCATATTTCTACATGTTTCTTAATGACTATGTGACTCATTTATATAATCACTAAATAATTTGTTTTCACCATCCATGTACAATTAGAATCTACTTGAGAGCAGGAAATTCCTATTAGCAAAGAATTGAATGAAGTTTTTCTTAACTTTTTATTTCAAAAAAACCTTAAATTTATAAAGCAGAAATTGTGAAGCATGGGCTCATCCTGCAAGGCCCGCACTATTGGCGAGGGGGCCACCATGTTCTTCCACAAGAAGCAGCGGGGACAGGCTTTGGTGAACATGTCCCCTTTATTAATGACCATGTATATTTTTTAAAGGGCAGGCAGAGGGGGTGTAACTGATTCAGGGCAATACTAATTCTATAGGATGAAGCCAATGTTGACACCTCTATGCTTCTCCAATCAGCTTGAAGATCACATAGCTAAAATAGCTTTCCAGTTGTTCCTAATGGGCCTGGGCCACACCCGAGAGCTGTTTGGCAAAAAGCAGAGTGGGGGTAGGTGTGCCTGGGACTTCCACCACCTGCCATCAGCCAGGCTACGGAGTCCCTCCAGGGAGGCATGGTGCACCATGCCCTCTCAACCTCCTGCATGGACAGTGCAGGCAGTCTCACTGGATCACGCACAGTGAAGTAGTGCAAGGAGGTCCCGTATACTCCACTTCCAGAGTCTCCTACTGTTAACATCATACGTTAGAATGTATTGTCACCTAAACATACCCAACTTCCCCTATTGGTAACATCTCAATTAATCAGCCACATCCAGTTTCCTAGAACTTTTTTTATCCAAATTCCCTCTGTCTTTACCACACTTTTCATGTTTTAAAATTCATTTCTGTCCATCTGAAACACACGGTGAGACAGAAAGTAAGAAAGAGACAATGCTCTCCCATCCATCGGTTCACTCTCCAAATATACACAATAGCCAGGGCTGTGCCAGGTTCATGCCAGAAGCTGAGAACTCAATCAAGGTCTACAACATGGGTAGCAGGACCCAAGGACCCCAGCCATTCCCTACTGCCTCTACGTAAGTGGTAGCATCAAGCGAGAATCAGGAGCAGACCTGGAACAGGAACACAGGCACTCTGATATGGGATGAGAGTGTCCCAATCAGAGCTTTATGCACTACATCAAATATGCAGCCGAAATTTTAAAATTTTTATACATAACTTTCTCATAACTTTAGAGGATTTTGCCAATGGAGAACAGAAGTTGGAATACTATGGACTGAAGAGGATTTAGCTTCTCCAACTCATGAAGACACTGAAGTCCCAAGTCATGGATTGATGGTGATGACTGGGAAATTTCAAAGCTGTGAGCCAAAATAAACCTTCTTTCTTCATCAGTGGTTTTTCTCAGGTATTTGTCATCATGATGAAAAGATTGCAAATACAATCATCACCAGGCACTAATTTTCAAGCACTTAAAATTTTCTGGGGTGACATTTTTATAGAAGTGTTTTTGCAAAGGATATTTTATAATCAATATTTTGTTTTAATTAGGAGTGTCAATTTAATTATTGGCACTCTGAACCCAGATTTGCATTAAAATATGAAGTAATATATGGAATAAACCACTCTTCCTGTGACAAAAGTATTTACAATGGCATGATTGTGTTATTACACTACAAAAATATGGCATTTCAGGATTACCAGAGTAAGGATTGAATCGCTTTTTGGCCTTTTGGCTGAGATCAAGTGCAAGTAAGGATTGAAATACTCTATACTTCATCCAGAGACGCCTGAAATTGAATGCAATGAGAAGGCCATGCAAAGGAAAGGGCGTTAGTAATTTTTATGAATAGAAGAAAGCATGGCAGATTTTGCCTGTGTGGAAAGAAAATAATTTTTATGATGATACATTTTAGTGAGATAACTTCTAGATGTTGAAGTGAACAAAAGAAAATACAAGGATAAGAGGAAACGGGGATTAAAGGCAAAGATACTCCAACAGACATTGAAGAAAAGGACTGGAAAGATGTATGCAGGTTTGTAACCATACAAGTTAAATAATGAGAGACTTCTAGGACATATAGGAATGCTCAAAATGGAGGGGTTAAAATTATGAGAAATGGACTAAACTGTGTACCATAAAGTATGAATGTCAAAATTTGAAAATACGTTATGTTCAGAAATATGTTTAGGTCAAAACATTAGTGTTGGAGAGTTGAATTAAATGTAAAGATTGATGTGGAAAGGAAAGTAATCTGTCATTTTCCTCCTGTAGGGACGATTATGAGAACAGCAGCAGCATGACAGGAATGATGGGACGTTTCCAGGAAGTCAAGTTTCAGAGAAAAATCTGAAACCGAACCCCTTGGGAAGAGTAATATAAAAATCAAATTGGCAAAAAACATCAGCAAAGAGAAATAGCAGACAAGTGGCAATTTGAGTGTGCTGTCTAGGTTAATGTCATGAGCCTTAGCAAAAGTCTAATAGTTGACACAGACACAAACTTCGCCACCTTGAATGTGAATAAATGATGTTGCTGGATGTTTAATTTGCAAATACAAAAGTGAGAAAGAACAAGATAAATTATATATACAAACAGAAACACACCTATCAACACACAGAGACACACACAGGGAAACCACACGTGTCACTAGGGTTGTCACATTTTTTATAAACTGAATTTTTACTTTGAATGATGGCAAAGATCCAGGAGGTAATGATGAAAAGAGAACAACAGAATCCACAGAAATACCCAAAAGTCTTTCTCTCAGAACAGCTATGCGGTAAAAAGTTAATTGAGGGAAATAAATGCTAAAAAAAAAATGGAGTAAAAACTACAATTAAGTCATATGCACTAAATGGGAGCCATTAAACTCTTCATACATGCATACTATTGGGAAAATAACAAAAAGTTACTTTAAAGAATGTAACATCTTTGAAAGCACAAGTAAAATTTCCAAAAAGATTTTATATAATTAAATTTGAATTCTATTTTAAAGCATAAGCAATAAGCCAAAGCTGACAAAATGTAACTATTGTCATCCTATGATTAACTTTCAAAGTTCCATTCTGCTTTTTAGCCTATTATGTTGAAAAACAACTAACAATGGAGTTCTTCTGTGTTCCCTTTACAATAAAATGTATTTAACAATAAATATCAATAAAATACCTAATTTAAAATATTAGGCATTATTGTGCATTATTATTAAATAAAAAGATTAAATCATTTTTATGTCTTACCTATGGTTGGGTTCTAAGCCACAGAATAATTTCTTCCTTCCCAAACTTGACACAGTGGTATGAAAGAAACAAACACACACACACACATACACACACATTTACAATTTACAATTCATGGAGTGTTTAGCGATCCTTAGGAATGCTATTAAACATATTATCTATGTTCACTCATGCAAAGAAAATTATCTTTAATAGACCCCAAAAGAGGACTATGAGAGTCCAGAAGATGTGGTTATGAGGGTACTTAAAATCATGGGAAAATAGTATTAAAAGATAAGTTTATTTTGATGCAAAACAGAAAAAATGGAAATCCATGCAATTTTTTAATAATATGCATTTTTCCATGTTGTATTGGAAAACTCTGTACTTCCAGTGGCAGAAGTTCTCATAAAATGGTGTCCTGTGATAACTTGTCTTAAGCTTGAGGGAGAAGTAGAAATTGGGTGCAGAGAGCAGAGGACTGTCTTCTGTATTGATGCAATATTGGCAAAGGTACAGAAATGATCAATGCTAAAGATAGAAAAGTCTAGTTGGAGTGTCACAAATGTGGGTGATGGGAAGTAGTAGGAGAAAAAAGAAAAAGGCTGTTTCAATTTTTGCTGTCTTTAATATAAGAAAGGGCAAGGAACTAAACTTCTTGACTTGTTATCATCATTGTTATTGCTGCTATTATGTTGTAATCTGATGAAGAAAGTATTAACCTTAACATTATTTTAGAAACTCAGGTCAAAATGCAGTGAATGTCCTGTGTTCATTAATTCTATATACATTTTAAAAGGCTTAACTACAAATGAAGATAAACACATGTCATACTATCCATCACAACCATTTATTTTATCTTGCACTTATGATTTGTGATTGCAGTAAAGTCTCTCAATTTTCAATAGAAGGAAATGGCTCCCATGAGGTTTGTGCAAAGGGGTCGTCCTGTCAGCGAAATAGTTTCTCACTAGCAGCTACAGTGGCCATTCCCCAGGGCTGATCCATCAGTGACCCTCAGCCTTCCCTCGGCCTGTTGTTCAGATAGGGGTTCAACCTGACCAGCAGTTCACCAACGGAATATGGCAAAGCTTATGGGCTTTGCAAATGTGATTAAAACTCCAAATCACTTGCTTTTGCGTTTTCCAAAAGGGAGATAATCCTAGCTGAACCTTACTTAATTAGAGTGAAGCCCTTAACTGAGGGACCAGTGCATATCCTAAAATCAGAGGCTCATTCTCCTGCTCACCTCAAAGAAGCAAGACACCATAAGTTTAACCATCACAAGGAAATACGTTTGCCAGCAGTGTGAGGTAGAAGTCATGTTTTCCCCAATCAAGGCCAAGAATAGAATTTGGATCCCTTTCCCGCAAACTCATGAATCATTAGCAGAGGACCCAGGTTAGCCATGCACTGATACTCATCCCACAATTGTTATGTTACAATTGAAAAGTAATTCAACAATCAACCCAGAATTTTACCTTCCTCTTTTTAATAATGAAAAATGTCAAACATAACAAACCCAAATAGAGTCATACATGTTCCATGTAATCAAAGTGAACTTTGAAATGGACTCATTTAAAAACCAAAACAAAACAAATCTGGTGGTTCCAGTCTGCTAATAATCCCATCTAATAATTCCATCTAATAATAAAATCCTGTTTCAGTTCCAAAGGGAAAGTAACCTGGAAATGACCAAACCATGTTTTATTCCCTGTTTTTGTTTTCTTCAGCTTCTGTCTACAAAAACAGGTTGCACTGTTCAATTCATCAGTAAATGCCCATTCTACTTTACAGATTCCACAACTGCTAATAAAAGCTAACTGGACTGCTGAGCTAAATTTATGGTAACTTTGTCTTCTGACATAAAGAAAATAAAAAATTCAACACCTGGGCACACCCATCCCCCCACTCCCTAGAATAAAGTACTTGTGTGTGAGAACTGTACTCTCACACATACTTAGAGAATATGAGCTTCCTCACAGCTTCTGTGAACATGGGGTTAGCAAGTGTTTTCTTTCCTGCTTGCTTTTGAATGTACACATCTAAGAATTTACTGAAGAATCTATCTGATTTAGGTATCTCAGTATCTATGTATTTAGAATCTAAATGTTTATAAATAGTGAAGAAGTATTAAACTAAGCAAACAAGCAGCCATATTTGTTTTAGTAAAGATATTTTGATAATGTGCCTATCTGAGAATTGACTGAAGATTTCTGCAGATGAACTTTAATATCGTTTCCAGGTACATCAGAATTATTCACAAAGCCTTGATTTATCAACATTATAATAAAAGGATTTAAACTGACAAAAACACAAGCCTTTAATCCTGCATTTCCTAACTTATACACACTGATTTGGGTTTACCTGGAGTGAACCGTTGAGAGTTAAATATTTCATATGGAAGTATGTTAACTCCAAGTGGCAAGGGACCCCAGGAGAGTACTGAATAATAAATAACAGCATATCTTCTTTGTTAGCCTCTCATATCTATGCTGGCTGAATATCACGCTGAGTATCCAAAGAAAGTGTGTGTTTGTGTGAAACAGAAGCAAGATACTACAGAGCTGACTTCAGTCTAACTTCAGAGGATCTCTTGCTGTGCCATGAAGACAATTAAATCACCATATTCCCCTGGTAAGTTACCTGGAATGCAGCAGTGCAGAGAAAAGGAAATTGAATTTCCCTTGTTTCTACTGTTTTCTTAGGAACATTTTGAGTGAGATTTTAAATGATTGATTTTTAATGATTGTTTGCTTACTCTGCTATTGTATTTCATGTAAATAGATTTTTTCCAATAATGGCACATAGCATATTTTAAAACCCGAATAAATCTTAAATGGAGCTACCATTGAATAGCTTCACTGATAAAGCACCAATAATTAAATCAAATAAACACTGAGAACAGTTTTAATGGGCATATGAGAAAGTAAGTAACCCTACATTGTTAACCAGCTGCTGTGACTGCATAGCATGATGTGTCATGACTAAGATCAATGGCAACATAAAACCAAACATAATGCTGAAATAACAGACATGTGTCAGAAAAATGAAAGAGATCAAGCATATATAAATGGATCCTCTTCTACCCATACCACCACATCTTAAAGAATGATATGCATTTACCCCAGAAAGTATTTTCCAACTATGAAAACAGTCAACTTCCCTTTAAATTAAATAAATTATTATTCAAATAACAATATAAAAGGCCATCCACGGCATTATTATTTCAAATGTGATGCAGAATGAATTGACTGTACTTTTAAACTATTCATATTCAGTAATTTTTACTTCTTTTTAAAAATTCAATGAATCTTCCAATTCCAAGAAAGCAATAGTGCAGACAATCTCCTATTTAGAATGGTTTGACATTTTTTGACTTTATGATTGTGCCCAAGTGATTTGCATTTAGTAAGACTCTGCTTTGAATTCTGATCTTTACCTAGATGAGTAAAATGCAGTACAATCCTCTCTTGTGGTACTGAGTAGTGGGAGCAACCAGTTTCCAACTGGTCATTGGATCACCAAGGGAAGCTGCAGTGTGCTGTGTCACTAAGCCCTAGCATTCCCAAGCTTAGGCGTAATAAATGCATTTTTGATTTACCATGCATTCAACTTATAGTGGATTTAGCAGGATGTACTCCATCATTATAAGTTAAGGAACCATCATCACAAATTAAAGACATCTATAGTTAACATGAAAAACAAAACATTGACATAATTTCATTCTATTTTGTTTTTTAAAGATCATTTTTGTAGCTAATCCATCTTTTTTCTGTATATTCTTCATTGACTGGGTATAGATTCTTCAACTCTTCATTAAAGGACTTTGGGAGATGCCGTGCCGAAGCATTGATGCTTCCATGTGCTGATTACCTGGAACCACAAACACTTGGGCAGCAGTTACAGATGCAGGCACAAGCTTTCTCTGAGTATCCTCTGTCTGCCCAAATACAGATACCTCAAGGAACTCGGTTGTGAGAATCCCTCCCAAGGAGTCCCACCCACCAGCAAAAGATTAACTCTGGAGACTGACACCACACGCAGACAGAATATCACCTGCTCTTCTCAGGGCTGCTCCTAGGCGACTTTTGCTACCTCGGGATACTTTTATTTGCACAACAAGACGGCCTTTAGCCACCATGGAACCCCTTCTGCCCTCTCATGCCTTGTGTGGTCCTCACCCACCCAGAAGCCCCAACCCCCTGTGGTTTTCTGTAGCCAGGATGCTGCATTAGCTTCTACCATCCAACCTTATTCACAACTCATTATGTGTGGGGGCTCCTGCGAATATACACAGAATCAAATCTAGCTTTTTGCCTGTTAGTCTGTCCCATGTCAAGCTAACTTGTAGTCCAGCCAGCAATTGTAGAAGAATAGAGGAATTCTATTTTTCACTCTTAAATATCATTATAATTATTTTCAATTATATAATAAATATAGCTTCATAATGACATACCAACTGGAGTTATATTTAGATAGAGACATGTTAAATAGTTGCCAGCTGTCTGGCTTAGAAAATTCTAAATTTTATTTAGAATTTTCATATTACCAAGTTAAGGTGTTAATTTTAGTTGCCTACCTGAATTTTTTAAAGATTTATTTATTTATTTGAGAGTCAGAGTTACAGAGGCAGATGCAGAGGCAGAGAGGGGTTTTCCATCTGCTGGTTCAGTCTCCAGATGGCTGCAACTCCCGGAGCTGTGCCTATCTGAAGCCAAGAGCCAGGAGCCCATGAGGGTGCTGGAGCCCAAGGACTTGTTCCATCTTCTACTGCTTTCCCAGGCCATAACAGAGAGCTGGATCAGTAGAGGAGCAGCCAGGACTTGAACTACTGCCCATATTGGTTGCTGGCATTGCAAGCAGCAGCTTTACCTGCTACGCCACAGCACCAGCCCCAATCTAACTGAATTTTTTTAATATTTGAGTTATATTAAAGTTATACTTGAGTTATATTAAAACATGATCATTGTGACATATAGCATTTTCTAAAGACAGTGATATTATGTCCTATCAGATAGACTTGTCTGTAATACGATGTTGTCACTTTCTCATGAAGATGTATAGTTTAGGGGTAGATGTTTCGCCTAGTTATCAAGATCCCAGTTTAGATGTCTGCATCCTATTGGAGTACCCAGGTTTGATTTCCAACTACACCTCCTGATTCCAGCCTCCTGCTAGTGCAGAGACCGTAAGGCAGCAATAATATCTCAAGTAATTAGATTCCCACCTACCTCCCAGCTTCAGCTCAAGTCAAACCCTGGCTCCTGCGGTCATCTGGGAAGTAAACCAACAAATGTGAGCTCTGTCATTCTGTATCTCTCTCAGTATACCTCTCTCTCTGCCTCTTAAATAAAAAATAAATAACTTTTAAAAGAAAATGTATGCATTTCTCTATTCCTTTAACCTTATAGGTCCTATGATCTCAGTGGGCAGCAGAATACAATCATAAGTGATGTGCTGGATGCAGAGACCCACATTAATAAATTTGGAGGCTACTGCCGCGTGCCACATGAAAGCTGCTCAACTTTATGAAGAGCAGTTACCCTATTGCCGCCAGGCTGTGCAAAGTTCAAGGTCCAAGCTCATGAAGAGCTTCTTAGAGGGTAAGATGTCACACGGAAATAGGGTGACAGACACAATGATAGAGATAGGAACAGACACAACGTGTGGGGGAGAGAGAGAGAGAGAAGACAGAGAGAGATGAAGCATGGCAAAGGGCCACAGAGAAGACCAGACACATCAAGATTCCAGAGCACTGAGGGAAGTGCCCATCTTGAATATGGAACCTCAACATTTAGTCATTTTAACCATCACCACATGGAGCAGGAATAATCCACCTCACTTGTAGGATTCCTTCCTGATCCTGAAGCAAAGTAAAAGATTTTTAAATGATTGGGGTGGTTTGTTGTTAATGGTTCATATGGCGTATGTTACCAGGAGAGTTGGGGCTGCCTTGATATGTCAGTGCGAAGGACCTGGAAGGGATCCATCAGACTATAAAGGACGGCTAGCAAGACAGTAAGGGAATTATATTCATACTAGAGAAAGATGACTGTGTCATCTATTGGTAGAAAGTTTAGTGAAGCTGGTGTCCGCGATAACCGGAAAACAGGAAACAGACCTCATGGAAAGAATCAGCTGTTCTTTTTTTAAAGACATAAATAGCAACCAAAGCATCTGTGGAGGCTCTGGAGGAGAAAACCATGTGAAGAGGCATCAAGCCCACAGATCTTCAAGACACTGCCTCAAAAGTAAAAGACTGTCAAAGAAGTGGACTATGCAGTTGGTAGCCCTGGCTGACACCACAGTCAAATACAAACCCTGCAACTAAGCACCTTCAAAATTCCTCTGCTTAAATCGTAAGCCAAATAAATTGCTATTTTAAGCTATTTAATTTAGAGTGTTTTTTAATGCAGTAATAAATAACTGGAACCTAATGATTGTTTTCCCTATGTAACTATAATTTAAACAGATCACCCCATTAATTTTTTTAATTGCAGAGAATAAGTCACAATCTTTGTTCCAAAAGTGCCATTTAAGGTTATGGAAATTTCTAAACCACGAATAGTATTCAGATTTAATAGCTGAATAATTAGATTTTTGGAATTGCTTTGTATTTTCTGTATTACTTATAAATGGGATTAATTTTTGCTAAAATGTTATTGTCTTTGTCTATGTTCTCTTTTAATTAAGGAAGGCCAAAGTGGCCAAATAAGATAATAGCAAATCTAACAAGGGACATCTCTAAAAATGATTATATGTGCACCTGTATGTCTGTTTATGTAAGTTTCCTCTCAGTCTTTTGAATACAGCATTCGATCGCCATCTGGCATCCATTTTTGCTGATGAGAAGTTTGCTTCCAGACTATCAGTCACTCCTTTGTCATCAATTTATCTTTTCTTTCTCTGATAGTTTTAAAGGCTTGTTTACTTGCTTATGCTTTGCAGTTCAACTTCAAAGCACAGACACGGATTGATTGTTATTATCCTCTCTAGCAGTCTGTGTATACTTTCAATCTCAAAACTCGAAAAGTTTTTCAATTCTCAAGAAGGCATAGGCATTTTCATTTGAGATAAGCTTCCCCACTACTATTCTCTCATAGCAGCCTTGGTAGAGTCACCAGTGTACTCCCCAGGACTCCCAATTTATTTTCCTTAGTATATGTTTCTTATTCAATATATTTCTCTGTGTTCAGTCTGAATATGATAATTCTGTAGAGTCTTTTATTTTTTATACCTATTATTATATTTCAATATACAAGATGGGTAATCCAATGTTAGTATGCATAGTATCACATTTATAAGGCTCTATCTTTGTTTTACAATTTATTATGTTTTTTTTTTTTTTAATTTATTTGACAGATAGAGACAGAGAGAAAGCTCTTCCTTCCATTGATTCACCCCTCAAATGGCCGATCCGAAGCCAGGAGCCAGGTGCTTCTTCCTGGTCTCCCACACAGGTACAGGGGCCCAAGCACTTGTGCCATCCTCCACTGCCCTCCCAGGCCACAGCAGAGAGGTGGACTGGAAGAGGAGCAACTGGGACTAGAACCCAGCGTCCATATGGGATGCTGGTGACACAGGTGGAGGATTAACCAAGTGAGCCAAGGCACCGGCCCCAATTTATTGTGTTTTTAAATATGTCACGTTTTTCTAAATATCATTCCAAAATTATACTAACTTGTGAATGTGATTGACTTGCTCCTAGGCCTGCACTGTCGATTGTGTGGATCAAACCTCACAAGAGAGGACGTCATTCTCACTGCTTCCTTCTTTGGAGAGTCGTCTTGCTTTTTCCTCCCCTTGACTTTCCGGACCCCAGCTGTAATCCACCGGATCTCAACTGCAGGGTTACCAGGTATTCCACATCTAGACCTTGAGCTAACTGGGAGTTCACCCAAGACTCTATTTGGAATGCTTTCTTCTGTTATTTTAACTTTGGTCCCCACTCACCCCCTCCCTTTTTTCTTGAGGAGCAGCTTCTTAAAAACCATACTTCTTGGCAGTGCTCCAGGCTTTCATTTCCTTTTTCTTTCTGCTCCAGTGTTTGGCCACTCAACACTTTGCGCAAAAGTTGAATTGCAATTGTGCCTCTGCTTACTTAGAAGCACTGAGAGCATCCTACTCCTGGTACTAGCACCAACTTACAGAAATATATTTTTAAACAAATTTCAGAGTTTTTGATCATTTTGGACAGTAAAGGGAAATTAAGTATAAATTCCCAAAGAATCTTGACCAGAAATCTCTTAAGAACTCAGTATTGTCTCCCTTTCTTCACCATCCAGTCGAGACATCTAAACACCAGGCAATGTCCATCTTCTCCAGCTATCTATAGGCTATAAAGACTCTTTCATCAGAGAATGTATAAAGCCAGTAAAAATATTCATTACAAACAAGTGAGTTTACACACAATTATAGAAGATACAAAGTTCACTCTGTAATGCAGCTAAAAATTGATAAGAAGATGATGCAGTAAAACTTGAATTTCCTTCTTCCAGGAAATGGAGGCTAGATCAAAACTAACTGAAGTGTGCACATTGGAATATAATTGGTTATCATTTTGTGTTTTGGGGATCCTGTCCTGTATCCCTGGCTGTTTTGCCTTGGGTCTTTCATCATTAATCATGGTCATCATTCTTTTCTTCTGAAGCTTTGAAATAGGTGTGTGATACAAATGCTGCTTCTTCTTTCCCTCAAACCAGGTTCCTGGAAGTCTATTTCCCTGTCCAGGAACTTGCATTTCCTCTGTCCTCTGGATAGCAGAAGACTTATTGACCCCTCTTTGCTGGAAAATGCACCTTCAAAATGCTCTTGAATCTGAAGCGTAATCTCCAATGCCAAGGTAGTGTACACATCAACTACTGAATGGTACTCGCCCTCAGCAGCCTGCTCTGCATTGTTGTTTAGTTTCTCTACAGCAGCATCACATAGGCCACAGAAGTGAGCACAGTGCCACATGCTGAAAGGAGCAGAACATGAAATCTCTCATTCTTACGTTTAAGGAGCTTGAAGGCTATTGGAAAACAGAATGAGTAAAGATTTTTTGATGCCTTAATTTTGTTCTTTGCATATTAGATTGAAAGATGTGAACAACAGCAAGATCAAGCAGGAGAAAATCAGATTAACACTTTAACATAATAATGGCCTAAAAATAATAATGCCATGGGAGTGAAAAGAGCAAGCCAAGAAAACACAGCAAAGAAGGGTAAACGCAACAAGACACAGACCTGAGAAATAAAAGGTCTTGGAGATAAGCAGGATTATTTATTATGCATATGCAATAAAAGGGGGTACAATTGATGAACAAGAACAACAGCTTACATTTAGTGCTACCTCAAATATTTGGAGCACAGGTAACCCCAATAATGTTAGCACCAGTGACAGAACCTAGAGACAGAGCAACTTCAATGAGGAAAAGTATCACCAGGTTACAGGAATTCCACATCTGAAATGACCGTAGTCCGTGTCAGTTAAAGACAAAAGGTACATTTTCAGGTAGCAGTGGAGTAAAAATTTAAAAGGTAGTGCGAGCAGAAGGAGCAGAGAGTTTTAAAGAATGCTCAAGAAACAAAAAAAAAAAAAAGAGAAATGCAGTGTGATTTATTACCTTACAAGTGTTCATTATTTTTATCCCATCTACCTAAGTTCTATGGACCCAGAAAGCAGAAATGTTACATTTTTTTTCATCATTTCATTCAAGAAATGAGGTAACACCTGCATTTATTCCCCTTTGTTTTCAATATCTTCCTTAATGTGAATATCCATGCCCTCACTGGGTTGCTCAATTGCAAAATAGCATCGCTCTAAAGCATCATGGTGCTAAGGTAAGGGTCACTGTAGAAAACCAAGAATCTCACTGCTGCTTTTTGCAGCTGCCCACTCATTGTCATTTGCAATTGAATTCAAAAGAAAGAGTTCTTTTTAGACATACAGAAACATGCGCTATGTCTGAATCTAGAGGGGCCTCTGGAACTATCCTTTCAGGATGCCTTAAAATACCTTGCAATGCATAAGAGATTAATAACACTCTAACAGTTTTCTTGGATATTTTTGAAGCAATAAGATAGACAGAATGAACGACCGGAATATAGGGATTGGAGTGGCTAGTCCAGCTTGTGTTTATTGCTATTTAATTTCAATTTGATGTTTCCCACTTCGCTGCCATATGCACCATTCCTGAACAAACTTCAAAGGGATGTATTAACATGGAGCTCACAAAATATCCTTTGAGTCCCTTTCTACCTTGACACAATAGCCTACTGTGCAACAAGCTCCATGGAGAATTCTGTAACACTGGGTGGCGCTATATACTAACAAAAAATATTTATTTAGCATGAATATATGTTTTCTTAGCTTCAGTTCGTTTTTTGCAGTCTTGGTATCAACTCTCCCTGGATATTATTTTGTAGGTCCTTCTGATATTCCATTCACACAAGCGTCCGGTGTAAATTGGCCCATTAGCAAGGAAATGTCAGCCGTATTGCTCCAACTAGGTAACATGCTCATGATAAAGCATTATGACAAATAAATTGGAAGAAACTTAAACCCTTCGATAGGGAAGCATTTCTCCCTCATGTGGATGACTGAGGATATCTATAGAGAGAAACATGAAACAAATGACAAATTTGCATAGCCAGTGAATTCCACAGTAGTATTACATTTTCTACAGCTTGGTTGTAAACAGTGAGACAATAATTCACCAGATGTCATTTAATTTGCTCACCTAGTTCTTCCACGGAGTCACTCACATAAATTGAGTTTTTTTTAAAAGATTTATTTGAAAGAGTGACAGAGACAGATAGAGAGATGCAGAGAATTCTTCCATCCACTGGTTTACTCCCAAAAGGCTGCAACACCCAGGGTCGAGCCAGGTCAAATTCAGGGCCAGAACTCCATCTGGGTCTCTCTTGCTAGCTGCCAGAACCAATGCAGCTGAGCCATCATCCCCTGCTTTCCCAGGCATAGCAACAGAGGGCTGAATCAAAAATTGAGCTTGGGAGACTCCAACCAGCCTCTGATATGGGACACCTATCCAAGTAGTATATTAACTTGCTGAATCACAAAGCCCAACCAAATTGAGTTTTGTTATTGTTTTTCCAGGAAATTTGAAACCCATACATTTACAAATTTAAAGATTTTTGAAAATGTCAACAAAGTATCTGTTACACAGTTGAAGAACAACAAGTACATTGGAAGAATTTACTAATGAAACAAACTCTCTGATTAAAATAATGAAATAGATATTTGAAGGCAAGGATTTTTTTTTCATTTTTTACAAATGCTCTATAATTAAACATTTGCTTAAAATTATCAGATAAGGAATATAGTAGCATGTGAATTACTATTCTGCAAGCCCCATCGCTCTGCCACCATTTATACTGCGCAGCTGGAGACAGAGGTGAATGTATCCATCCAGTGATTGCTGTCTGTTTGAAATATATTTGTATGTATAGGAACAGATTCCATTTTATTTTAACAGATTCATACCATGTGTATTTTTGACAACGTATTCTTTCAATTAAAAAATAGCCCTTAAATATCTATATAACAATGAAGGTTTAATTAACTCTTTAACAATATTTTGATACTCTATAGCATTAATTTCCCACAATTTTTAAACCATTTTAATTGAGTTTTTAGAGCTCTGATTTTGGGGATTTTTGCCCCTTTTTATTACAATGTTGCAGTAAACATTCTGGCACACACATCTCTGGGCAAATGTACATTTTGGCTGAATGAGTTTTATAAGCAGAATTACGGAGGCAAAAGGAATGCACACTTTTCCAAAAACAAATTTGTCCCATTTCTTCCAACAGCGGTGGTGAGTGACTGCTGGAATTCTTTTCTGGATCTCTGTAGTAATGAACAACGTCAGTCTCGTTGTTCTCATCTTGCAAGGCTGACATGTTACACCTTTGCTGTTTTCATTGCTGATTATACAAGTGTATGAGATTGTAGTATACTTGTTATTTTTATTGGAATCTGTGGGACTTATTTATTCCTTTTTATTTACTGTTGCATTATGACAGACATGTGTGGGACCAGTGTAATGGCAATGGCACGGTTCAAGCACTGATTCAGTCCCAGCCCTGGTTCAAGTCCCAGCTGCTCCACTTCTGATCAGGCTCCCAGCTAACATGCCTGGGAAGGCATGACGGCCCAAGTGCTTGGGTCCCTACAACCCCGAGTGGGAGACTCATGCAGTTTCAGGCTCCCAGCTTTGACCTGGCCCAGTCCTGGTGGTTGCAGCCATTTAAAGAGAAATCAGTAGATGTTAGATCTCACTTTCTTTGTAAATCTGCCTTTTAAATAAACAAAATAAAATTTTAAAATGGATATTTATATCATACATAGTTACTTGTTGCTAATAGCTACTATATCTCCCAGCCTGTCATTTGTTAGCTTTATTATATATACTATATGCTTATATATAATAACTTTAGATTGTACCTCATAAATATATAAAGACAACTATGAACTGTCAATATACAATTCAAATTTTATAAAAATGTTAAAATAACTACTTTCTTCTGTTTCTAAGCCTTTTTCATGATTTTCACAATGGCTCTTTTCAACATTCAAAAAAAATGTTATCATTCCTAAAGGAAATAAAGTTGGTAGCTCAGACCTCAAAACTAAAAGGGGTCTTCAAATAGTTCATGGGAGCTGTGTATTATTCAAACACTATCATGAATTTATTTTGCAGCAAAATAAACTTATCACGTAATTCCATTACTCCACCACTTTTTGAAGTTCCTCATATATTGACATAGGCATGATACGATTTGTATTGGCAAAGATTAAAGATAATGAATTTAGCAATTTCATGATCACTGTGTCTGCATTTGAGTGAGCTAACTAAAAGCTGTCTGTATGGCTTGTCGTTGGTTACACTGAAAGGTGAGGCAAACAACACTTTTTTTTTTTTGGACAGGCAGAGTGGACAGTGAGAGAGAGAGAGAGAGAGAGAGAAAGGTCTTCCTTTTGTCATTGGTTCACCCTCCAATGGCTGCCGCGGCCAGCGCGCTGAGGCCGGCGCACCGCGCTAATCCGATGGCAGGAGCCAGGTGCTTCTCCTGGTCTCCCATGGGATGCAGGGCCCAAGCACTTGGGCCATCCTCCACTGCACTCCCGGGCCACAGCAGAGAGCTGGCCTGGAAGAGGTGCAACCGGGACAGAATCCGGCGCCCCGACCAGGACTAGAACCCGGTGTGCCAGTGCCGCAAGGCGGAGGATTAGTCTAGTGAGCCGCGGCGCCGGCCCAAACAACACTTAATAAATTACCTGAGGCTTTTGGGGGCTAGAAAGTTTTTCTTCTGAGATATTTTCAAAAGATATGACTTCATGATGATACCTTGCCATTCAGAATAGCTTCAAGACCAAGAACAGTTTTCCACATCTAAGTCTTCATAAAAGTACAATGTTGATGTGACTGTAATGTGGGATGCTATGAAGCGTTTCTGACACCCAATATGTGGATTTTCCCCTCACACCAACCTGCTCTCCTACTCTCCAAAGACCAACAAATGGGGGATGTCCTACAGTTTGGTTCAGTTTTAATCTGAACTTCCTGGAGCTAGCACTGACCCCACAGCTGAGAGCTCAGTGCCTCTGGGTTTCTCCCACTGCTGAATCCAATCCCAGCTCCTGGGCCTGCTCTACTTCTCACTGACAGGCTACCAAATGGGGCTCAGAACTCCCTTCCCAGGCCTGATAATCGTCTGGAACAGCCCGGAGAACTCAAGAAGGTGACTTGTAAACTATTACTAATTAACTGCCAAGGCTGCGGCTCAGAAACAGCGAAGTGGAGGAGACGCACAGGCATGGCACTCACTGGTCTGTGGGGTGCTCTCATGCCCTCTGTCAGCAGCCACCCTCTCAGATCCTTGCTCTCAGCACCTGGAAGTTCCTCTCTCTGAACCTCCTCATTTGGGGTTATATGGAGGTTTTATTATGTAGATGCAATTGAGTTCTGTGCTGGCCACTGGTGATTAATTCAATTTCTAGCGTCTTTCCTCTCCCTAGAGGCAAGACAGTGAGTCTGCAAGTTCTAACCTTGAAATCACACCTTGACCTTTCTGTTATCCAGTTTCCATCCAGAAGTTACCTAAGGGGCCCTAGAGACACTTTGTTAGCATAAACTTGGGTACAGTTTATAAGGAGTTGCAAACAACAGAAGATGATCCTATCACCCAGTCACCTTAGAACTTTGAAGCATTGTAGCCGCTCTGCATCAGGAATCAGATACAGAAAACAAATATATATTTCCTACTGTACCACAGACTCTGACACAGTAGTCACAAAGTAATATTCTAGTCATGGATTTCTCTTCCTAATATTAATTTTTATGTGAGAAAAAGTAAATAACGTAACTAACTTGCAATATTTAAAAACACTTGCATATATTAAAACCTTGTCTGATTGCTTACAAACATGATTTCATTGTAGTGCTAATAAAAGAATGTATTAATCTTTATTATAAAATGAATTGATTAAATAATGAAACCTACCTAAGCATCGTTTGACTATTTTTCAGAAACACATTTTCAAACAAAGTGGACTATAATCCTGTCATAACACATGTATTACTGAGCCATAATTCAAAAATACCTTGAACTTGAATTCATTGTTTATAATTGGTACTATTGAGCTTTACATTTTTACAACAAAGATAGCCGTCAATGGGCCCTAAGAAATCAGAAACCATCGATTAAATAAGGCTATTTTGATAGAACTAAATGCATTATCTGTAATATGCCTAATTGAAAGTCGTGATTCATTACATCACATTTATGCTATTTTCCCTAATTATTTTGCTGTCTATACTTAGAGCATTCACATATCAAGAATACAAATTGCTCAATGTATTTCCCATATATTTATTATCATGATTTTCTACACTAGCATATATTTAAGATTACTGATAACCATCTCCATTCCACAAACACCTTTATAGAATCTGCATTTCTTACTTTTAGCTTGTAGGTCGGTACAGATGCCTGTTCCTTGTGTCACTGTCCCTTTTAGTCACTGTGTCTGACTGCACAGATTTCTAAACACACACATTGTAAAACAATTTTAATTTATTTAAGCATATATTCACATTTTTAAAGTTTTAGTGTTCATTTCTATGAGGAAAACACAAGGCCCCAGTGTGAACATGCCTGTACTTAATTTTGCTGAATATTTTCTACAGCAACTTACTACTTTTGTTAATATGAAATTTGAGACTCTTTAAAAGAGATTATTCTGGTTATGCTTGTATTAAAATATTTAATATTTTTAAGTTACAAATTCATTTTAGATATGCTGTGGCTTATTTTAGCATGTGTCAAAGTGCATTTTAATACACACACTGAAATGACTGGTAATACACACACTGAAATGACTGATGTGGACAGCATAGCCATACAGATTTACCCTGCTCCCTATGCAGATTTCTCAAAGAAGGTGTCACATGTGACTGGTGTTCACGTGCCTGTACTCATAATGTCCAAACCGGTCTTGCTACTCTGCTCCCTGGCTCTCACGTACCCCATTTCTAATCATCTATCTTGGAAAGCCCCAAGAATATCCTCCTTGCCACATTGCATGGCCTTGAACACATAGGACTCAGGACATTGATGTAACTGAAGCTAATGTCACAAACAATGTCTATGACTTATGGAAAATTTGCAACCAGGTGCTTTGGAACTGAAGTGAAATCGAGAACTCCATGCCAGCAGCTGAAGAGGAACTTGTTTGCTAATCACCAGTTTCTGCCCTCACACTGGAGATGGGGCTGTCACCTGTTTGTAGCCTTTAGAGACATCGTGCTTGGCACCAGCGTAATTCAGAAATGTCCACTGAGGCACATCACGCCAGACGAACACCTTCCTTAAAGTCCGTAAATCCAACCCTTGGTTATAATTAGAGCAGTGAGAGAATAGTTATGTTTAGTATTTGCCTTTATAATATTTCCTGCTGAGGTTTAAGATCTTTAAAATCATGAGTTATTTCTTCTGTTTGTTTATATCCAAGCAACAGCAATCAAAAAAGAAAAATATACAAGAAAAGTGATTGCGTATTTATCATTAAAAATAATGGCAATAATTGATAAGCTCATAAAAATTAATAATTCATGTATGAAAAGAGGTTAGCATAGAGCAGTGTATGGTACATACTAGTCCTTTATATGAAATTGCTATTATTTCATGAGAATTAATTCAGAGGGCATCAGAGAGCAAAATACTAAAGTAGGTATTAATCAAAAGAGGCACTTAGTGTTTGATTGCCATTAGTGCACACACCTCTCTTTGGTATTTCTTTAAGGAGCACAATGGGAATTAAATTACTTTTCACTAATTTTGGTTCCTAGCTTGTGTTTCTCTTTGAATACCAAATTGAGTTTAATTTGGACAATGTTTCTCTCCAGGTTTTAATCAAATTTATTTGCATCAAATAAAAATTCTCAGTAAAAAAGCAACTATTTGACAGAGTTAACCAATAAAGGTAATATAAGAAAATTGTATGGAAAATAAAATAAGAGGGATATTGAAAATAAATGTGAATAGAAAAAAAACCAGAAATATTAGCCACAACTGAATGTTTTCTAAATTACTCAAGTTTTGTCCCCAAATAGACTTGCAGCCTGTAAACTTCCAGCTTATTAGTCTATCTTCAGGAAAACACTATGCAAGGTTACACAGCTGCATTTTACTCAGGAAATTACATGTTATTTAATAAGGGCAGAGTTTTGGTTGGGTGGAAGTTGTGATACAAATCATGATAGATAGGATATATCAGACTACCAGGAATGTGGAGCCACTGCAGTATTTTAAGCAGTTAGTAATTTTAAATTGCATTTTACAGGAAGTATTTTGGTGTTACTCAATTGAGTTTATCTATTCATTCATTTAATATATGTTCATTGTGTTGTGATATGTGCCAGATACTACTCATGATGATCAAGATAGTAAGATTAGCATGATAAAACCAGTCTTTTTCATGGTGCTTACAATTTATTAGGAGAATTTAAAAATAAACCAGGCAACAAATAAGTAATAAGATTTTAGATACTGACATTATCATAAAGAAAATGGCAGAGTGAGTTGAGATTGGTGGATATGAGCAACAATCAATGACACTAAATCATGTAGTGAATGTAGATTTCTTGTTTAGTAGCATAAGAATTAAGACCAGAAGGAAGGAAGAGAAGGAAGTAACTACATGAAAGGTGGGAACCAAAGGAAATGCAGGTGCAAAGAGCTGGAGAGAAAATTCAGCTAAAGAAGTCAGAGGAATGGTAAGAGAGTTAATGAATGAAATGAATGAATGAAAGTGAGAGGCACACAACTGGAGGTTCAAAACTAATTAGGACAGAGTTTAAGTATCGTGTCTCAGGGACATGGGAAAGAGTACAATATTATTTTTAGAATAAATGCAAATACCAACTGATGCTTAAAATGGAGGGATATGATCTTAATTGTGGGCCTAACATACTTCAGCAGTTGGACAGATTACCAATAGCTGAGCCCATATCTCATAGAGAAACTCATTAGGGAGATCCTGGGGGAGTCAAGATGAGAGACAGCAGTAGCTTGTTCCGAGTAGTAACAGTAGAGATGTGAAAAGTGGTTGAAGCAGAGACGTGGGGCTGCAAGTGCTTTCTGATGGGGTGGATGGGGTGGTAGAGAAGAGAACTCAGTGGTTAATCCATGGATTTGAACTATGGAAGTGGATGGAAATATTGTGTCATCAAGTGAAGGAAAGAAGCAAATTTGAGAGCATAACACATAAGGCACCTTAGATGTGCAATGTGAGTTCCTTGCAAATCTGAGACTCTGTTCAGGGCTACAGTGATGGAAGACGAGACTGGGATATACTCTAAGTCTACTGAGAAAAAGAAAGTTGCAATGCATTTTTCTACTTCCAAAGATCATTCCTCTCAAGTCTTCTCTTCTAGTTGACAGTTTTCCCTGAGTAGTGATACCTTGCTTTGGAAATACAGCAAATGGAAAATAACTTCGTATGCTCAGAACCATATGAAATAGCCACTTATAATGATATAGAGAAATTTGTATATTTTAACACAGTAACATGCAAAATATCACATAGATAGTATTAGGCAGCATTTATTTTTGAATAAATTTTTCATCATCATTTAATGTGATAAGCATTGCTTCCAGTGTATTTAACATAGAAGTGTAAAAGTCAGGTGACACTGTCTCTGCACTTATGGAGTCATCTATAGAGAATTTTATCAAGTTTAGGTGGAAAAAAAGAACAAGCACATAAAAATGAGAATCAACCATTCAACAAAGAATTGTCAATCACCAGCAATATTTTTGACACTGTACTGAGTGTAGGAAATATAGCAGTAAGCGAAACAAGCAAAATCTTTGTCCTTGTAGAAATCAAACTAGGAAAAGCCAGCCAACAAATAATTATATAGCAGATTAAATCCTAGGAGAGATTTTGAATAGGGTGGTGCAATAGCCTCAATGTGTCACAACTTTAGTTAGAAAGTAACCCACATATCTCCCTTGTACTCAAGAAGATTGAATTATACAAGGAGTCACCTATATATATTTATTTTTCCAAATATTTATTTACTTATTTGAAAGGCAGATAACAGAGCACCGGAGAGTAGGAGAAACAGAGAAAGACAGAAGGAGAAAATCCTACATTCACTGCCATCTATTGGTTCAATTCCCGAATGGCCGCAACTGCTAGGGTTGGTCCAGGCTAAAGCCAGCAGCCCAGAACTGCATCTGCATCACCCATGTGAGTGGTAGGCAAACACTTGGTAGCCATCTTGCAATGCTTTCCCAGGTGAATTAGCAGGGAGCTGGATCAGAAGCAGAGCAGCAGAGACCAGAGCTGGCATGATGTGAGATGCTGGCAAGTGTTAAGTGACAACCTGCTGTGCCTCCATGCCAGCCTCAAAGTATTAAAAAGAAGAAAGAACCTGAAGTGGGTCATTGTCATTCATTCATTACAAAAGTCAAAGGTAATAGTGCAATTATTATCCCTTTCCAACCCTCTGTCCACTCACACGCTTCTAATATACAGATTAGTGCCACTTAAGTCTCTCCACTGAGGACAACTGGGGTAAAATCATCAATTAATTACACAATGCAAGTTAACAGAGTCGAAGTCCCTTTCCCCAGGGGAGCAGAGTAAAATCAGGCCGATGCAACTAGAGTCCCACTTACTAGCTGAGAGAACTTGGTTACATTACTGAAATCCACTAAGGCTTAAATTTCCCATCTGCAAAATGAAGATAACACTATCTCCCTTCTAGAATTATGGCAAACCTGGAATGAGATAATATACGTAATTTGTTGAATAGAGTGTCTCACACACAGAAACTCACTTCAGCAAATCTCACACTTCTCCAAGAATTAATAAAATTATCCTTGTTTCCACCTTAATCCTTATCATACTATGACTTTAATATCAAAGAACTGTGATGGCTAGTTAATTAGCTGTTTTGCTCTTAGATGATAAGTCACAGACACATTATATATCATTGTTTTTCAATTATTATAATGATAATTTTTAAATGAATGGTCATTTAAAATAACATTAGGACCAATCGTTTGTTTGTGTGCACTGACTGCTAAATCACAAGCTAAATTTTTTTCTCACAGATGCTCTCAAACACAGTAATTTCCAGACATGCTACTTGGCAAATAGCTGTTGTTGTTACATAATCCTGCCCAGATTCATCATTCTTTCCAACTTGTGACAAATTAGTTCTATTTTCTTCACTGCACCAATGCTCTCTGCATCTCTGGATACGGATGCTGTTTTCTCTGCCTGCCCCTCCCTTTTCTACACCGTCCCCCTACTTGAAGAACAGTCGGCGTTCAGTGTATAGTGCTACATGAGATTATGTTCTCAGAAAACCAAATAATGTCCACCACTAATGCTGTGAGACAAGGGTTATTTCCCAATCTCTGTCCTCTCACATCAAACATAGATCCTGTATAATCAGCACCAAATCAATAATTGTTGTACTAAAAATAAAATTAGAAGTGTACAAATTAGCAGTGTTGAATACACAAAAATCTTCTGACACACTTTACTAACATTTGGGATTTGAAATCTCTTAGAGTTTAGATATTTGCATCCCTGCACCCCAAATTCCTATGCTGAAGCCCCAGTCCTGATAAGACTGTATTTGGAGATGGGGCCGGGAAGGATGTGTTAAAAGGTAAGTGGCTATGGGGAGTTAGGGGATCCTGCTTCCCTAAAGCTGCTGCCCTTATAAGAAGAGGAAGAGACAATAGAGCTTTCTCTCCTTCTGCTGTGTGAGGACACAGCAAAAAAAGCAGCTGTTTGCAAGCCAGGAAAAGAGCTCCCAGGAACCAAATTAGCATGCACCTTGGTCTTGTATATCCTGGCCTCTGGAACCATGAGAAAATACACTTCTGTTGTTTAAGTTGCCCAGGCTATAGTACTTTGTGATGGCACCCTGAACAGATTCCGATAAAACTCAGTAACACTCATAACCCTTCCACTACACAAAATATTCCTCAAGAATTAAACCCACATTAAAATATGTTTGCGAGTTGAATGCATATAATTATTTACCAAGGCAAAAATTAATATTAATAAAGTGTGTAGGAAACTGCATTTTGAATTTAGCTAAATGATGTGCAGATGCAAAGGCATAGAGCCTATTAAAATTCCCTCGGACTGCCAAGGATTCTGGGCAGAGCAGAGCCACCTCCAGTTTCATACATCCACTGCAGAATTTGTTGCACTTAGGGTATTTTAACCAAAGAGAGTGCATTTGGGGACTCAAATTATATCACTTACCAAAGATTTGAATGGTGACAAACATAACCATAGCCCTTCTAAAGGGTCCACAGTGAAAACAGCATGTAAGAAAATGTTTCTTCCAAGTTACTCAGAGACAGTCCTCCTAATATTTTATTGACATAGAATTTGAACACCAAATTTTAAATAAACACGCAAAAATACCCCCAAGAATTCCATAGAAATTTTTCCAGGTAGGGGATGATAAAGTTATTTTACTATTATTTCAATTCTCATAGTATGTCAGCATATTTTTGAAATAAGCAGGACAAAAAAATCAAAATATTTTTACCTTCTTTCTGATTTGTTGTAGCAAACATCCTGTCTCATAATTTCTCATTTATATGTGAGTCAGAAAGAAAGTTACAGAATGTGTACAGTGGGAAGAATGATCGCATTAATTAAAAGTATGCTGAAGACAATCATGCAGGGGGATTTTCTCATATCACCACTCTCCCCTCTTTAAGAGTTTGCTATTACCCACTTCACAAAACAGCTAAGTACAGCAAATTAGTGCTAAGTAGTTTGTTCAAAGTCATTTTGTCAGTAAGTAGTAAAGTCAAGACATTAAGTGCATTTCTTTTAGAAGTTCTGATGTTTATTATAAAACAAGAGTAGAGACCACTGTTTTGGCACAGTGGTTACTCCAAAGCCTGCAACACTGACATCTTATATGGGTGCCTGTTTGAGTCCCACTGCTCGCAGCTGCCCCGCTTCTGATTCATATCCCCGTTAATATGCCTGTGAAAGCAATGGAAGATTGTCCAACTACTTGAGCCCTTGTCACCCATGTGGGAGAACTGGATGCCCAGAACTCCAGGTTCCTGGCTTCAGCCTGGCCCAGCCCTAGCTATTGCAGACATTTATTGAGTAAGCCAATGGATGGAAAATTCTCTCTCTCTCTCTCTCTCTCTCACAATCTCTTGTTGCATCTCCCTCTCTCTGTGTAGCTCTACCTTTCAAATTGATAAATAAATCTTTTAAAAATTGAGGAGCAAAAGATTACAATAATGAAATAAAGTACTTCCTTTTACTGATAGCCCTTCCAGTATTGGTGGATATTTAAGAGTCTTTCACAGGAACACTTGAAAGCATTTAAAAGATGAATATGAAAGATAGTTTTATAACCAAGAATGGAGAAAAAAATGCATGCTATAAAGCTGTGAAAGAGTTCACAAGCAAAATCGTTTGGTCAATATTGTGTGCTTTGCATCTGAAATGAAACAGCATCAAGTTATATGTGATGTACAAATATTTCCCTCCAAAATCTACAGGGACAGCATGCATTATGTGCTCCTATTCCCAGCATTCTTTTATCCCCAATTTTAAAACTAAGAAACTGACTTTGAATATGATTGATGACATCCCAGATCACTGAGCCAGAAGATGTCAATACTGACTCAAGTTCCAGCTTTTTCACTCCTGTCCCATGAAGTTTTCCTTAAAATCTTCAAGGTCAGAACAAATACCACTTCCTCCTGCATTAAGCTGTGCCTAAAATTTCCTTTAAGCTCTGCATAATCCACATATCTTTTTTAAATATTTATTTATTTATTTGAAAGGCAGAATTACAGAGAGGCAGAAGCAGAGGCAGATATAGAGGGGTCTTCCATCCACTGGTTCACTCCCCAGATGGCTGCAATGGCTGGAGCTGCATGGATCCGAAGCCAGGAGCCAGGAGCTTCTTCCAGGTCTCCCACGTGTTTGCAGGGGTCCAAGGACTTGGACCATCTTCTGCTGCTTTCCCAGGCCACAGTAGAGAGCTGAATCAGAAGTGGATCAGTCGGGACTCGAACCAGTGCTCATATGGGATGCTGGCACTACAGGCGGGGACGTTACCTACTATGCCACAGTGCCAGCCTCAAGCCACACATCTTAACAATAAGAAATGCTAATAGTGATTCGTCAGAACCCTGTTCATTTGATTTGTTACCTAGGCAAAAATACTGTCATTGGAATAAATATTTTAATTCCTCCTACAAGCACCCACCAAATAATACGATTTTTATTTATCACTTGTACATACAGAACAGAGAAAAGATAGAGAAAAATGTCAAACTCACAGGGCTCAATATTAGACTGTTTCAGTTTACCAGTTCTTAGTGACAGCACTATTAGTAATCATAGCTGATTTGTCACATTTTATTTTAACCTCAGAATGGAAACAACATCTACTTCTCACTGAATTATGAAGCCAACAACACTTAAATAAAATATTAATTAGAAGGACAGAGGAAGCAGAACCATGGATCCAAATTGATAGAAATTTCCTCAAATTTTAATTTGAATAAAATGCCAAGAAAAAAGTTACTGAAACTGCCTAATAGTTTCAGAACACCACAGCATGTTCAGTTACATTCCCAACTAAAGACTAGCCTAAAGATGTAGCATTAATGTGCTTATAATGGGTTGTAAAGGCATTTGAAAGAGACATGAAACTTTTATATGGCACAGATAACTTTAAACACTTTAAAATGCTGCCAGTTTGCATTTTGTGTAAAATTCTCAAATTTAGAAATGGCATCAAACATCATATAAGCTAATGATGACTTGTAAGTCGAAACTTTTTACTCATTAAGCAGATGCTGGAAATAATTAGTAATTAGGGAACCAGCGGAGTTGTGCTGCCTCTAGCCCTTCCTTTTGATGAAGTCACATTTTGATTAATTGCCTTCTCTCTCTTTGTGCTACTGCTACTGCTCAGAAGAACATCTCTCATCTCGGTGAGTTCCTAAACAGTGGTACACTAAGGCAGACTGGCTCATGTTCTTCAGCAGGTTAATATTTGCACACTGGAATAACTTAGTTACTTTTTTAAAATTTATTATTATTGTTATTATTATTATTATTATTATTATTTTGACAGGCAGAGTTAGACAGTGAGAGACAGAGAGAAAGGTCTTCCTTTTTCCGTTGGTTCACCCCCTAAGTGGCCACTACGGCCAGCGCGTTGTGGCTGGCACGCTCTACCGATCCGAAGCCAGGAGCCAGGTGCTTCCTCCTGGTCTCCCATGAGGGTGCAGGGCCCAAGGACTTGGGCTATCCTGCATTCATTATAAGAGATAGGAGAAGGATTTATTTTTTTTCTTAGCCATTTCTTTTCTCTTCTATACAATTTTCATTATGTGAAGACTTCTAAATAGATATATATTTTAGATTTTTTATATTTTTATTTTATTGTAAAGGCGAAGAGACAGAGACAAAGAGTCATTCAGATAGACTCACACACTGAGTTCCCATCCAATGGCTCACTTCCCGTACCTGCAATAGCCAGGACTGGACTGGGCCAAGGCCAGGAGTCAGGAACTCAATTCAGATCTCTCATGTGGGTGGCCAGAACCAAGTATTGGACCCACCATCTGCTTCTCCCAAGCCACACGTTAGCAAGGATCTGGACCAAGGACGAGCAGCTGGGACTGTAACCAAGCATTTTGATATGGGACGCAATTGTCCCATATCAAGTATCTTAACCAATGGACAGATTCTTATCCCAACGTTAGGCACTTCTAGTCATTGTTCATTTTGTTTCAAGAAGTATATTTAGTTGGTAATATTACTTTTTCCTGTAAGAAAGCAATTCTAGAATTGATTAAAATCAACAATTAACTATTTCAACGTTTTTATGAAATTCTACTATGTTGAAATATTTTTCTCTGCGTTTATCTTCTCAATCCCTTTTTTTTCATAATTTTAATCATTACATCATCTTTGGTTGTCTAAGAGAACCATTAACGTAAGAGAGGTGTATTTATTAATTTATTATGAACAACATGCCAGGCTTTGGGAGGTAGATGTCATCATTATCATCCTCATAAGAAAAGTAGATGCCTGAGGAGATACAATTAATAATCAGCAAAGCAGACATTTGAACTCACATTTCTTTGATTCAGTTAACTTTCTTTTTAAACAGTTGAATGCCTTTGTTCTTTAAAAGGAATATTTAACAAATAATCAAAGTAAAACATAACAAGTCAAGCTCACCCTACTCATAAGTGTTTGCTAATAACTAGTTTAAACTCATTCACACGTGCAAATACACACCCCTCATCCCCACATACACTCATATGCATAAACCTGGAAAGGAAGTGTTCTCCTTTTTCACAAAGTACACTCAATACTGAGTGACAGTGACTAATGCAGCTCCTTTTCACATGCAATAGTGCTTGGAGAAGCCAGCTGCGGATTCATTCACAAATAATAGCAAATGCATGAAAGTCTGGGAAAAAAGTGTCAACTGAACGGCTGAGCAGTTAAACAAAGCTTTCCTTAGCTTTGGACCAGAAAGGAAAGCAGTCAGAGTTTGGTGTCCAGTGTTTACTTGGTGACCAGCAGAATGAGCACACTCACCACCTAGATCGTGGTGCCTATACCACTGTCTCCTGAAAGATTCTAGAACTCCCCAGAGATATCTCAATTATAGGACTGGGGCAAGAAAAGAACAAGGTGATCCTAGGAAGCCTTTTTTTGGGCGAAAGGGAGAGGCTCACATTAAGGAAATATTTAATATGGAGAAAATTCAAATTGATTCTCAAACTTAGGTGAACATACTGGTCAGATAGGGCACAAATTTAGCTACAAAATATATAAAAAGATAACTTTTTGTAGTCCATTAAAAATAAGAAGATATGAATCTATACTGATTAACAGGTAGTAAATGGATAAACTGAAAGCTTTGAAGGGATTGAGATAGATGCTAATGTATGTCACGACAAGGAGAAAAGCAGCTTTACACACACCTCAGCCATGCGAAACCTCTTTCCTTAAGTGATGAAAGCAAGTGTGTGAAGAACAGATCTCCTGAGCCACACTCTGGGCCTCTTCCCAGCTGTGCGTGAAGTGAAGCCGGTTAGACAATGCATCGCATCGCCTTGCTGTGAGCTGTGTTCTGGGTTGCTTCCCTTGTACCATGCCCCTCTGTGGTCTGGCCTTCTGTCTCCTTAGTGAAGCCCTAAGGCTTTAGTGCTTGCCTCAAGCGTGGCTGTTTCAGGACACTGTCTAAGACATTTGGTTTCATACTTGCAAAACCAAGCAGTGCAATCCTCCTATCAAAAGACTCTAATAGAAGCACCAACATAATCATCATGACAAACGGGAAGAGTATTTAATTGAGTTCTGACTTCAATTTATAATATAGCTGATAACAACGTAGTAATAGAGGATAATTTATGATCATGATAATTAATATACAGAAAACGATATCTACAAGTAACAGCATAGTTGATGATAAAATAAAATATTTATTTAAGTTGAAAATAAAGGGGCCGGCACCATGGCTCACTTGGTTAATCCTCCACCTGCAGTGCCGGCATTCCATATGGGCACCGGGTTCTAGTGCTGGCTGCTCCTCTTACAGTCTAGCTCTCTTCTGTGGCCCAGGAGGGCAGTGGAGGATGACCCAGGTGCTTGGGCCCTGCACCCCATGGGAGACCAAGAAGAAACACCTTGCTCCTGGCTTCGGATCGGCGCAGTGCTGGCCGTAATGGCCATTTGGGGAGTGAACCAATGGAAGGAAGACCTTTCTCTCTGTCTCTCTCTCTCTCTCTCACTGTAAATATTAATAAAAAGAAAAGAAAACCTATAATGATTTAATCAATATTATAGCTGATGTTCCTTGAAATGCAGCACAAAGAAACAATAGAAATTTAAAGAAACAAAATTGTCATCGTTTTCAGATGGCATTTCATTTACACTAAAATCATATAATCTAAAATATGTTGATAGGCACTTAAAAACAAGATAGTGAAACCACTTTACATAAGTTTAATATACAATATTAACTGCATTTCCACATTCTAGGAAGAAATAATAAGAAAATAAAATATTAAAATAATATAGCATTTGTTATTACTTAAAAAAGTCAAGAGAATAAATGTGCTTATACGCACAGAATACAGAAAATCTTAAATATTATGGAGTAAAACTTTAAATTCATTGAAAATGTAAGAACATGATATGTCCATGAACAAAAGTTTGGGTGTTTTAAAGAACTGATCTATTAATGAAAATAGAATGTAGGCAGGTGTGTGAGAGTATGTACATGTTTTTGTTCTAATTTGTTTAATTTACTTCCAATTCTATATGGAAGCTGAATGGATCAAGAACAGACAAGGTAAAATTGAGGAAACAAAGCATTAGTGAGGATCTTATATATTGGTAATTAGGACTGAAGAAACTTATTAGAAATGGTACAAAGAGGATTCAGCTTAACTAAAGGAGCAAACATTTAATTTATGAAAAATAGAGCATTTTAGAGCAGTGGAAGAAGTCTTTACAAAAAATCCATTGATCTCTAAATACAAACAAAAATTTACTACAAAAATCAGCTAAATGTGAATTGTATATAAAAACATGATAGGTAGGTAGGATATTATGCTTGCAGACAACATGAGTAGAAATAACAAAGAAAAGAGTCATGAATGTACATTGAATTTAAAATATTTGTAAGCATTTTGCCTTTGAAAATATAATTAAGAGTATGGAAAAGCAATCACACAGTGACAGGTAACATTTTCCACATACCTAACTTACAAAGTATAGAAAGAACTACAAAACTCAGTAGGATTGAAAGTATGAAAATAATTTCAAAAGATAGTATGGGGAAATATCAGTTTTATTGAGATATGATTCAGCTGTAAAATTTGCCTTTTTAGCCTCCCACTGGGTTGCCAAAGTTACGGAATTGTAGCGTCTCTGGAGAGTGCTCACGTGAATTCCGTGAGTTCTCTCCCCCACCGTCTCTTTTTTCAGTCTCAGTTCAGTAGCACCACAAATTTATTAGGTCCTAATCTCCTGTTAATTCGCCCCGCCCAGAGTCAGGTTTTTCTGCTAGGCTCAGGGCCGGTGCAGACCTGAGGTCGCTCTGCTTATGACGTATGTCCAAGATGGCGCCTGCTCTTTGTCTTGCTCGCCCTTGAGAGGTGAGCGGAGAGAGAGAAACCCGTGTCCGTACTAGTCACCCTTTTTTTTTTTTCTCTCTCTCTCTCTCTCTTCCAGTTAGCCTTGTGAACTCCCCCCCCCCCGGGGGTCGTTCCCTCTAGTCTCCTCTCTCCGCTTGCCTGCCAGTGTCTCGGGCTATTGAGGTTTGGCTCACCTCGCGTTCCAGCACTGGTGTGTTGAGTCTGCCACTGGTGTCCCGAACTGTGGGCTCCCACGCTCTCCACGCAGGTCCGCTGTGAGTCACGCGTTCCGGAAGAGTTTCTTCTGCTGTTTCCTCCCCTACTCTTCCTTGAACCTGCAGTATCTCCACTTTTATTAAACTATCTCTCCCCAGACTATCAGTGTGCTCCCTTCCTATTCCGCCATCTTGCCGGAAGCTCCTGACTTGAATTTGAGCCCACTCTGAGGGCCGAACAGATTCCCTGTGGGGTTCTTGGGAAAGAACTTCCGATCTCTGGCTCCTGTGGGTATATCATTTGCCTGCTAACTACCTCCAACTTCGTTCAGCTGTGCGGAATTACTTCCCTTTTGAATCAAAAAAAAAAAAAGAAAGAGAGAGAGAGAGATTTACCACGCCTAACCTGGGAGTGTCACCTTTGGCACACCAAACAGAGCTCTCAGGCCACACCCATCTCAAGCCCTAAGGCTCCATCAAAAACAGATAGTCCACTTAATCTAGAGTCATAGTATAACAAGAAAAAGTACCACAGTGAAGAAACCAAATATCTCCAATATGACAAATAACAAACGCAAAAACCGAGGTAATAAAAACAAGGAAGTCACCATGACGCCCTCAAATGAAAAAGACACCACAATTCAAGATTATGAAGATGATGACATAGAAGAAATGCAAGAAGCAGATCTCAAAAAATTGATAAGAATATTAAGAAGTTCTCAAAAACAAATTCTGGAACGACACAAATCCTTAATGGACAAGATAGAAAATCTCTCTCGTGAAAATGATATATTAAAGAGGAATCAAAATGAAACGAAACAACTAGTACAACAGGAAACTGTGATAGTGACTGAAGTGAAGAATTCAATAGATCAAATGAAAAACACAATAGAGAGCCTTACAAACAGAATGGGTGAAGCAGAAGAGAGAATATCGGACTTAGAAGACAGAGAACAGGAAAGGATACAGTCAGACCAAAGAAAAGAAGAGGAAATTAGAAATCTAAAACATATTGTCGGGAATCTTCAGGATACTATTAAAACACCCAACATTCGGGTTCTAGGAGTTCCTGAAGGCATGGAGAGGGAGAAAGGATTAGAAGGCCTTTTTAGTGAGATATTAGCAGAAAATTTCCCAGGTTTGGAGAAGGACAGAGAAATCCTAGTACAGGAAGCTCACAGAACCCCTAATAAACACGACCAAAAGAGATCCTCACCACGACACATTGTAATTAAACTCTCCACAGTGAAACATAAAGAAAAGATCCTCAAATGTACAAGAGAGAAACGTCAGATTACTCTCAGAGGATCTCCAATCAGACTCACGGCTGACTTCTCATCAGAAACTCTAAAAGCTAGGAGGGAATGGCGAGATATAGCCCAGGTACTAAGAGAGAACAACTGCCAGCCCAGAATATTATATCCTGCAAAGCTCTCATTTGTGAATGAAGGTGAAATAAAGACTTTTCATTGCAAACAGAAATTGAAAGAATTTGTTGCCACTCGTCCAGCCCTGCAAAAGATGCTTAAAGATGTGTTACACACAGAAACACAGAAACACGGTCATCAATATGAAAGAAGGTAAAGGAAGGAAACCAAGGAAGGAAACCTCACAGCAAAAGATCACAGGGAATTCAAAGCATATATTAGAACTTATCTTTGGCAAATGGCAGGGCAAAGTTACCATTTATCATTAGTCACTTTGAACGTGAATGGCCTGAACTGTCCAGTTAAAAGACACCGATTGGCTGATTGGGTTAAGGAACAAACCCATCTATTTGCTGCTTACAAGAAACACATCTTTCCAACAAAGATCCATACAGACTGAAAGTGAAAGGCTGGAAAAAGATATACCATGCCAACAGAAATGAAAAAAGAGCGGGCGTAGCCATCTTAATATCGGACAACATAAACTTTACCACAAAAACTGTTAAGAGAGACAAAGAGGGACACTATATCATGATTAAGGGATCAATTCAACAGGAAGATATAACAATTATCAATGTATATGCACCTAACTACAGGGCACCGGTTTATCTAAAAGATTTATTAACGGACTTAAAGGGAGACTTAGACCTCAATACAGTAGTACTGGGGGACTTCAATACTCCACTCTCAGAAATAGACAGATCATCCGGACAGAAGATCAACAAGGATACAGTAGATTTAAACGACACTATAGCCCAAATGGATCTAACAGATATATACCGAACTTTCAATCCTACAGCTAAAGATTTTACATTCTTCTCAGCAGTACATGGAACCTTCTCTAGGATTGACCACATACTAGGCCATAAAGCAAGTCTCAGCAAATTCAAAAGAATTAGAATCATACCATGCAGCTTCTCAGACCATAAAGGAATGAGGTTGGAAATTAGCAACTCAGGAATCCCTAGAGCATACGCAAACACATGGAGATTGAACAACATGCTCCTGAATGAACAATGGGTCATAGAAGAAATCAAAAGAGAAATCAAAAACTTTCTGGAAGTAAATGAGGATAACAGCACAACATACCAAAACTTATGGGACGCAGCAAAAGCAGTGTTAAGAGGAAAGTTTATATCAATAGGTGCCTACATCAAGAAATTGGAAAGACACCAAATAGATGAGCTTTCAATTCACCTCAAGGATCTAGAAAACCTACAGCAAACCAGACCCAAATCTAGTAGGAGAAGAGAAATAATTAAAATCAGAGAAGAAATCAACAGGATTGAATCAAGAAAAACATTACAAAAAATCAGCCAAACGAAGAGCTGGTTTTTTGAAAAAATAAACAAAATTGACACCCCATTGGCCCAACTAACTAAAAAAAGAAGAGAAAAGACCCAAATCAATAAAATCAGAGATGAAAAAGGACATGTAACAACATACACCACAGAAATAAAAAGAATCATCAGAAATTACTACAAGGACTTGTATGCCAGCAAACAGGGAAACCTATCAGAAATGGATAGATTCCTGGACACATGCAACCTGCCTAAATTGAACCAGGAAGACATCAAAAACCTAAACAGACCCATAACTGAGATAGAAATTGAAACAGTAATAAAGGCCCTCCCAACAAAGAAAAGCCCAGGACCAGATGGATTCACTGCTGAATTCTACCAGACGTTTAAAGAAGAACTAACTCCAATTCTTCTCAAAATATTCAGAACAATCGAAGAAGAGGGAGTCCTCCCAAATTCTTTCTATGAAGCCAGCATCACCTTAATTCCTAAGCCAAAGAAAGATGCACCACTGAAAGAGAATTACAGACCAATATCCCTGATGAACATAGATGCAAAAATCCTCAATAAAATTCTCGCCAATAGAATGCAACAACACATCAGAAAGATCATCCACCCAGACCAAGTGGGATTTATCCCTGGTATGCAGGGATGGTTTAATGTGCGCAAGACAATCAATGTGATACACCACATTAACAGACTGCAGAAGAAAAACCATATGATTATCTCAATAGATGCCGAGAAAGCATTTGATAAAATACAACACCCATTCATGATGAAAACTCTAAGCAAACTGGGTTTGGAAGGAACATTCCTCAATACAATCAAAGCAATCTATGAAAAACCCACAGCCAACATCCTATTGAATGGGGAAAAGTTGGAAGCATTTCCACTGAGATCTGGTACCAGACAGGGATGCCCACTCTCACCACTGCTATTCAATATAGTTCTGGAGGTTCTAGCCAGAGCTATTAGGCAAGAAAAAGAAATTAAAGGGATACAAATTGGGAAGGAAGAACTCAAACTATCCCTCTTTGCAGATGACATGATTCTTTATTTAGGGGACCCAAAGAACTCTACTAAGAGACTATTGGAACTCATAGAAGAGTTTGGCAAAGTAGCAGGGTATAAAATCAATGCACAAAAATCAACAGCCTTTGTATACACAGACAATGCCATGGCTGAGGAAGAACTTCTAAGATCAATCCCATTCACAATAGCTACAAAAACAATCAAATACCTTGGAATAAACTTAACCAAAGACGTTAAAGATCTCTACGATGAAAATTACAAAACCTTAAAGAAAGAAATAGAAGAGGATACCAAGAAATGGAAAAATCTTCCATGCTCATGGATTGGAAGAATCAATATCATCAAAATGTCCATTCTCCCAAAAGCAATTTACAGATTCAATGCAATACCAATCAAGATACCGAAGACCTTCTTCTCAGATCTGGAAAAAATGGTGCTGAAATTTATATGGAGGCACAAGAGACCTCGAATAGCTAAAGCAATCTTGTACAACAAAAACAAAGCCGGAGGCATCACAATACCAGATTTCAGGACATACTACAGGGCAGTTGTAATCAAAACAGCATGGTCCTGGTACAGAAACAGATGGATAGACCAATGGAACAGAATTGAAACACCAGAAATCAACCCAAACATCTACAGCCAACTTATATTTGATCAAGGATCTAAAACTAATTCCTGGAGCAAGGACAGTCTATTCAATAAATGGTGCTGGGAAAATTGGATTTCCACGTGCAGAATCATGAAGCAAGACCCCTGCCTTACACCTTACACAAAAATCCACTCAACATGGATTAAAGACCTAAATCTACGACCTGACACCATCAAGTTACTAGAGAACATTGGAGAAACCCTTCAAGATATTGGAAAAGGCAAAGAATTTCTGGAAAAGACCCGGGAGGCACAGGCAGTCAAAGCCAAAATCAACTATTGGGATTGCATCAAATTGAGAAGTTTCTGTACTGCAAAAGAAACAGTCAGGAGAGTGAAGAGGCAACCGACAGAATGGGAAAAAATATTTGCAAACTATGCAACAGATAAAGGGTTAATAACCAGAATCTACAAAGAGATCAAGAAACCCCACAAAAACAAAACCAACAACCCACTTAAGACATGGGCCAAGGACCTCAATAGACATTTTTCAAAAGAGGAAATCCAAATGGCCAACAGGCACATGAAAAAATGTTCAAGGTCATTAGCAATCAGGGAAATGCAAATCAAAACCACAATGAGGTTTCACCTCACCCCGGTTAGAATGGCTCACATGCAGAAATCTACCAACAACAGATGCTGGCGAGGATGTGGGGAAAAAGGGACACTAACCCACTGTTGGTGGGAATGCAAACTGGTCAAGCCACTATGGAAGTCAGTCTGGAGATTCCTCAGAAACCTGAAGATAACCCTACCGTTCGACCCAGCCATCCCACTCCTTGGAATTTACCCAAAGGAATTTAAATTGGCAAACAAAAAAGAGGTCTGCACCCTAATGTTTATGGCAGCTCAATTCACAATAGCTAAGACCTGGAACCAACCTAAATGCCCATCAACGATAGACTGGATAAATAAATTATGGGATATGTACTCTTTAGAATACTATACCGCAGTAAGAAACAACGAAATCCAGTCATTTTCAACAAAATGGAGGAATCTGGAACACATCATGCTGAGTGAAATAAGCCAGTCCCAAAGGGACAAATACCATATGTTCTCCCTGATCGGTGACGACTGACTGAACACCAAGAGGGAAACCTGTTGGAGTGAGGTGGACACTATGGGAAACGGTGGCTTGATCAGCATAGCCCTGACTGTTAATGAACAACTTAATACATTATCCCTCTTAGTAGTTTTTTTTTATCTGTTCTACTTAATATTACTGGTTTAGTTCTGTAATTGATGCACAGTTATTCTTAAGTGTTGAAAATTAACTGAAATGTGATCCCTGTTGAACATGGGAGTGGGAATGGGAGAGGGAAGAGATGTATAATTTGGGACATGCTCAGGCTGACTTGCCCCAAGTGGTGGAGTTGGAAGCATACCAGGGGATTCCAATTCAATCCCATCGAGGTGGCATGTACCAATGCCATCTCACTGTTCCAGGTGATCAATTTCAGTTCACAGTTGGTCATGGTGGAGGGACTGGGAGTCAAAGGGAGCACATAGACAAGTCTAGTACCTGTTAACGCTAACCGATGGAGTAAATAAAGGGGAGAGTGATCCAACATGGGAAGTGAGATACTCAGCAGACTCATAGAATGGCAGATGTCCTAAATAGCACTCTGGCCTCAGAATTAGCCCTAAAGGCATTCGGAGCTGGCTGAAAAGCTCATGAGAGTATTTCAGGCATGGAAAGCCAAGACACTCTGGCAAAAGATCTCTGTGAGTGAGATCCCAGTGGAAAGAACAGGTCTTCAAAGAAGGAGGTACCTTTCTCTGAAGGGAGGAGAGAACCTCCACTTTGACTATGACCTTGTCTAAACAAGATAAGAGTCGGAGAACTCAGAGGGCTTCCATAGCCTTGGAAACTCATGACTGGAGCATAGGGAGATTACTGATGCCATAGACAGGAGTGTCAATTGGTAAAGTCAACAACAGGAGTCACTGTGCACTTACTCCTCATGTACGATCTCTATCCTTAATGTGCTGTACATTGAGATTTAATGCTATAACGAGTACTCAAACAATATATTTCACTTTGTGTTTCTATGGGGGTGCAAACTGTTGAAATCCTTACTTAATGCATACTAAACTGATCCTCTGTAAAAAAAAAAAAAAAAAGAAATTATCAATTCCCAACTTGACTCTCACTGGGATTAAACATGACAATAGGTCTGCTCTGATTTCATCATCATTTAAAAAAAAATCATCTATTATTTTTCACTTTATGTTTCTGTGTGGGAGCAAACTGTTGAAATCCATACTTAATGTATACTAAGCTGATCTTCTGTATATTAAGATAATGGAAAATGAATCTTGATGTGAATGGAAGGGGAGAGGGAGTGGGAAAGGGGAGGGTTGTGGGTGGGAAGGACGGTATGGGGGGGAAGCCATTGTAATCCATAAGTCGTACTTTGGAAATTTATATTCATTAAATAAAAGTTTAAAAAAAATTTGCCTTTTTAGATGTATGAGTTTTATGACTATGAGTTAATTTTTAGAAATTATTTTTAGGGGCCGGTGCTGTGGCACAGTGGGTTAAAGCCCTGACCTGAAGTGCTGGCATCCCAAATGGGCACTGGTTCTAGTCCCAGATGCTCCTCTGCCAATCCAGCTCTTTGCTATGTCCTGGGATAGCAGTAGAAGATGGCCCAAGTCCTTAGGCCTCTGCACCCACATGGGAGACCCAGAAGAAGCTCCTGGCTCCTGGCTTCAGATCAGTGTAGCTCCAGCTGTTGCGGCCATCTGGGGAGTGAATTATCGGATGGAAGACCTCTCTGTCTCTACCTCTCTCTGTAACTCTCTTTCAAATAAATAAAATAAACCTTTAAAAAATTATTTTTATTTTCACTTTTACTTGAAAGGCAGATGGAGGAAGGGAGAGAGAGTAAGAGCGAGAAAGAGAGGGAGCTAGAGAGAGAAATCTTCCATTTACTGATTCACTTCCCAAATATAGTCAGGGCTGGGTTAGGTTGAAGCCAGGAACTCAATCCAGGTCTCCCATGTGGTTGCAGGGATCCAGGTAACAGCCATCAACTACTGCACCACAGAACGTATATTAGCAGGAATCTGGATTGGAAGTGGAGCCAGGAGTCAGAACCAGGCACTGGAATATAGGATGTACGTGTCCTAATCACTGTCTTAATTGCTGAGTAAACCACTTGTCCAGAGTTTAGTTTTTAAATATCACAGCAAACAGTAAGTGTAAGGAAAGTAGGACAACAAACTTACTACATAAACATTTATAAAATTCTGCTTATCAAGTTGATTACTTAAAATGTGAATGGGAGGCAGCAGTAATAGCTAAATAGTTCAGTTCGTGCCACTCACTTGGGAGAGCTGGACTTGTTCCTAGCTTCTGCCTTCGTCCCAGCCAATGATTATCCTGGTCATCTAGGGAGTAAACCAGTGCAGAATAGCTCTCTTTCTCTCATTCTGTATCTGTTTTTCTCTTTCTCTCTTTTTTGTCTCTCTGCCTCATAAATAAAGATTTAAAAAATCTATATTGGAACATCTAATACCCCTAACAGTTAAATAAGAAAATATGCAGAGATAACTTAAGTTACAAATGGCAAACAACCACTACTAATTCAACCTCATCAGCAATCAAAGAAAGTTGAACTAAAGTAACAGTTAAATGGGCCGGCACCACGGCTCACTAGGCTAATCCTCCGCCTTGCGGCGCCGGCACACGGGGTTCTAGTCCCAGTTGGGGCGCCGGATTCTGTCCCGGTTGCCCCTCTTCCAGGCCAGCTCTCTGCTGTGGCCAGGGAGTGCAGTGGAGGATGGCCAAGTGCTGGGGCCCTGCACCCCATGGGAGACCAGGATAAGTACCTGGCTCCTGCCATCGGATCAGCGCGGTGCGCCAGCCACAGTGCGCTGGCCGTGGCGGCCACTGGAGGGTGAACCAATGGCAAAAGGAAGACCTTTCTCTCTGTCTGTCTCTCTCACTGTCCACTCTGCCTGTCAAAAAAAAAAAAAAAAATTAAAGTAACAGTTAAATGACACATTTCAAATTAGAAGTCAACAGAACATGAAAAACTGGCATCTGCTTTGGATATGATATGGTTTGTCCCCCAAGAATGAACATGATGGAAGCAGGGTCCCCAGTGAAATAGTACTGAAAAATGGTGGCTCCCTTCAGAGGTGGGACTTAGCGGGAACTGGAACATGACTGCTCTTGTGAAGGTGTGATGCTGGCCCCTCAGAGTGAGCTTAGGTCTTGCAGGAGTAGATTAGATCCTGGGAGAGCAGTGTGTTAGAGTGAGTGTGAGTAGAACTTCACTTTTCCTCCCCAATAATGGAGAAGTATGAACTTGTTGACAGCTGAATTCAGTGACTTAAATGGATCCAGATACTGGCTAGTAATATCAATACCTTGTAAGTTTGGATACTTCTTATGTTAAGATCCTTGGATGGATTTTATTGTACAATATCACATGATCTAAAAGTTTACATTTCAGTGTTAACTAAAATAAATGCATTCAGCATTAAAAAAAAAGGGCGAGCTTGGCCCTCCCTAGCATCTTTCTTCCTCTCTCTCACCACATGATCTCTTTTATGTGACTGCTTCTTCGTCTCATATACAATACCCCCTAGAAGATGCCATCCCTCATGTTGGGATGCAGTGTGAAGCCCTTGTTCAACCTTGCTTTCAGAACTGTGAACTAAACTAACCCTAACTAACTGGTTCAGATATTTTGTTACAACAACAAAAAGGAAGGTAGTGTCATTCAAATCCAGTAAGATTATACTGTAACAAATTATTCTAAGTATAATTCAGAATCACATTTTAAAGTCGAAATATGGTTTGGAAACATTCTGTGGATAGGCTTCTATTGTCTTATCCTAGTGGATAAATAAAGCCCGGCAAATCTAGAGTTAATGGTGCTGAGAAAACCAGCAACTCTTGTACTCAGCTGGGTGATTACATAACGCATGAAATAGATGTTAGAGTTATATCTATGGGAGACCATTGTAGCACAGTAGGTTAAGTTGCCTCTTGCGATGCCTTGATCTCTTATCAGAGTACTTCATTTGAGCCCCAACTATTCCAAGCTTCCACTGCAATTTATTGCTAATGCACCTGGGAGGCATTATATGATGACTCAAGTTCTTCCCACTGAGATGGGAGACTTGGATGGAGTTCCTGGTTCCAGGTTCCTGGCTCAGTTCTACTGACTTCAGCCTGGTCCAGCCTTGGCTGTTTCAAGCCAAGTGACCCAGCAAATGGAAAATCTCTCTATGTCACACTGCATTTAAAATAAATATATTTAAAAAAAATATGCTTAAATCATAACAACAATGTGGCCAATGATATTCACTGTAACCCAGGTACAGAAGAGTAGATAGAATATAAAATGAGAGCAAAAACAATAGTATTTGGAGCAGTGGACAGTTGACTTTGCTGAGCAGGTGACTTACAAAAACATATGGGGGGCCGGCGCCGCGGCTCACTAGGCTAATCCTCCTCCTTGCGGCGCCGGCACACCGGGTTCTAGTCCTGGTTGGGGCGCCAGATTCTGTCCCGGTTGCCCCTCTTCCAGGCCAGCTCTCTGCTATGGCCAGAGAGTGCAGTGGAGGATGGCCCAAGTACTTGGGCCCTGCACCACATGGGAGACCAGGATAAGTACCTGGCTCCTGCCATCGGATCAGCGCGGTGAACCAGCCGCAGTGCACTGGCCGTGGTGGCCATTGTAGGGTGAACCAACAGCAAAGGAAGACCTTTCTCTCTGTCTCTCTCTCTCTCACTGTCCACTCTGCCTGTCAAAAGATATAAAGAGAACTGAAAATGAATCTTGATGTGAATGGAAGGGGGGAGGGAAAGGGAAAAAGGAGGGTTGCGGGTGGGAGAAAGTTATGGGGGGGAGGAAGCCATTGTAATCCATAAGCTGTACTTTGGAAATTTATATTCATTAAATAAAAGTTAAAAAAAAAGAAAAGAAAAATAAATAAAAAAGAAAAAAAAACATATGGGGAAAATATCAATCAGAGATGTAGAAAAGAAGTATGACTCTTAGAATGATTAAAAGTTAAAGTCACAGAGAAAAGAAGCATTTCGGTAAGGAAGAGGATAGATTGCAGAGTCAGACAATCCACAGCTGAGTTGAGTTCCAACACATTAAGTTCAACAGTGTTGTTATCACTTTGAGTGAATACTGAGTAGTTTTAAAGCTGTTAACTCTTGAATTCTTCATATTTTAGAAATTTTGTTCATTGATCTGATTTATAGAAGAAATTTGTTTTAATGATCAACTTTATATTATGTTATGTTATATTCACCTTGATTTATCTCAGCTTTTATTTAAGACTCTACTTTAAAAAAAAAAAGACTAATAATCGTGTTTTTCTGAAAGGTACAGATAAGGATAACGCTAAAATATGTTTGTTCTGGATGAAAGGAAAGAAGAATTTTACATCCATAAGAGTACACTAGGAGTACCAAGTTATAGACCCTCATGAATTAAAAGGAGACTTGAGATTTACTTGTGTTGTTTCTCGTGTTCAAAAAGTATTTTTTGCATGATTTTAGTAAGGTTTGAGACATTATTTAGGGAATGATGCAATTCCTTAACTATTGAGTGTAGAATCGACAAATTTTAAAACATTTGTATTTTGTTTATGAATAACATCGTAGCAAGATAACAAGCTGTTCACATTATTTGAAGCATGTGTATGAGAAATATTGTGAAAAGTAGTGGTTAAACCCTATTTATGTTGATATGGAATTGATTCTGATGTTGTAAAGATTGTAATTAAATGCTAGGGTAGTAAGCACAGCAGTTTAACTTTCCAAGCCTTGGTTAGGAATGCATATTAATTTTCAATGATTATTAGATGTAAAGATATACTACTTAAGATGGTGTCATCTCACAATGATTGGAAATTTTAGATGCATTATCTCAAATTCCTGTCCCTATAACTTCAGGCCTGCATCAGTTATTTGAACAATTCAGGATAGCCAGTAATTACTGTCTTTGTCTCTAAGAATGAGAACACATGAGACTTAGCTTATGAAATGTGAGAGCAGCATCTTTCCAAAATCTTTAGTTGCCTTCTAATCAACAGCCAATCTAAGAATAGCATTAAATAATGATGACTCCCTGAAACTGTATTTTGAAATTCAGCTACCAACTCTGTGCAATTTACCGATTCAAATTTTTGTCCCATGTTCAGAGGGTAAAATATAGGGCCTAACAGAATTACATTTAAAAGTTATTCAGAACTAAAATTGAATGTCATTTCATAGATTGGTAACATTTGCCAAATTATTCAAATCTTTATGCGTCAATTTCCTTATTTGTAAAATTAGGACAAAACATTCCTTCCTCACAGACAAACAAAAGGATTACCATAACTGAGATTATGAGAATATGATTCAGGGTAAATATTTAATGGGTAATAACTACTATTGCAGTGGTAGTAGTAGGAGTAGTATTAGCAGCGGTAGTACTATTTTACACCATGAAAATTTGTCTAGCCTATCAGAAAGATGACCTCTTACTCTAACCATAGCACTTACAGACACCACTTGGCACCACCATTATTATAAGAGAGTAAAATATAGAAATTTGATGGGTAGAGGCAGAGAATTTAAGTGCTACTGAACCGCTGAAACAGTCTCATTAGGAGCCCAATATTTAATTTTTAACAAGTGAACACTCAGTGAATACTAATGGGCTAAGTGTAACTACATGCAACATGACAACTGATAAAACTGATTTTAAAGCCACAAAAAGAAACTTCTGTTTTCTCTACCCTATGCTCGTGATTCTCTAATTGAAAACCAGTGAAATAAAGGAGGGAGAGATTGTCCACCATGAAGTAAATTGATCCCAAAAGTATGTGAACAAATCTAATATAAACTTTCGATGACATCTAACATTGGAAAATGACTTCCAGGATCAGTGAAGGAGGCATCCAATCGTAAAGGTTAAGAAGAAAACTGTTATTAAAAAATGTGCTATGTCTTTCAAATTTGTGTACAAGCCGCAAGGTTTTCTAGAGAATTGAAAAGTGATCACTGTGGCTAAATGGTCTGTAAATAGTAACTAGATAGGTATCATTATCTTAATCAAAAGCATTCATTAAATCTACATCTACGTTAGCTGGTGGTGAAGCTGGTTTGGCATTGTGAACAAGGCAGCTTATAATGTAGAGAGCCTGACTCTCCAAGAAAAAGCAACAACAAAAACTATAAATCTGACATCAAAAACAAATGAAATAGCATTAACAAACAGATTATTTAAAAAAAATGTGTGCTCTGTTGTAAAACAGGAAAAATAAGGAAAGAGTCCTCACATTTCAAAATGATACTATATGGAATGAATCTTTTTCATTATCCTTTACATAATCAGCAGTACACTTAGATCATGAGAAGGTTGATTTCACCCTAATTTGGAAGGTCACAGCAATCACATATATTGTAGGACTTTTAACAAGTACCATCTAACCACACTTGCAAAAGCCACAGGAAATAGCCAGTGGAGGGTACACTCTTCAACCTGTGAATTCCTAAACTGTTATCTTCAGTTTAGTCTAGCAGTTAAGACACTGCTTAAAATGCCCTAGTTCCATTAAAGGGCACTTGGTTTTAAATCTTTTTTTTTTTAAGATTTATTTTACTTATTTCAAAGACAAAGTTACAGAGGTAGACAGAGAGAGAGGTCTCCCATTCGCTGGTTCATTCCCCAGATAGCCGCAATGGCCAGGATCCAAAGCCAGGAGCCAGGAGCCTCTTCCAGATCTCCCATGTGGGTGCAGGGGCCCAAAGACTTGGGCCATCTTCTACTGCTATTCCAAGCCACAGCAGAGAGTTGGATCAGAAGAGGAGTAGCCCGGACTGGAACCAGTGCCCATATGGGATGCTGGCGCTTCAGGCCAGGGTTTTAACCCACTGCACCACAGCGCTGGCCCCAGAGCACTTGGTTTCAATTTGTAGCTCTGGTTGCTGGCTCTGGCTGCCTCCTAATGCAGGCCCTGGGAGGCAATCGTGATGGCTCAAGTAATTGAGTTCCTGCCACCCACATTTTAGATCTTGACTGAGCTATTGGCTGCCGGCTTTGCCACAACCCAATCCCAGGTTTTCTGGGCATTTGGAGAATGAACCAGCAGATGGGAATGTGCTCTCTCTCTCTCTCTCTCTCTCTCTCTCCTCTCAAATTGAAAAACAAAAGAAGAGGAATTATCAGGAAAGATCTCTATATATGTTCATACATACTGAGATTTTGTGTGAGTGGTTGCCTGTGTTATAACATATCTTACCTAATGTGTGACACAATCAGGATATTATAGCTTGTGTGTGTGTAGGTATGTGCACACTATGATATGAATGACCTGAAAAAAAGCATGTTAGAAACTCAATCCTAGATGCAACATTGTTGGGACGCAGGGCCTGAAGGGAGGTGTTTAGGTTATGAGCGGTTTACCCTCCTGAATGGATGAATGCCACTGTTAATAGGACTTGAGGTTGCTAGGATTATCGCTTGCTCTCTGTCACCCTCTCTTTGCCCTTTCACTACCAGAAGACATTGTAGGAAGGACCTGACCAGATGTCAGCACTCAGCCTTGAATTTACCAGTCTCGGCAATCAGTGTGCTCATTGTAAACGCCCCAGTCTGTGGTGTTCTGTTGTAGTGGCACAAGATGAACCAAGATGGCGTGCCTTGCAACACATGAGAGTGTGTATGCTGCAGTAGAGAGATACATCAACACGCCTGGGTAGCAGGAGACAATTTCCCAGAGCATTTCCTTGCTTGTCCCGAGTCCTGCACTTAAACAGTCATTTTGCCAAACACCACAAATCATTGAAAATGAAAGCAATGCCAAGAATTACTTAAAATCGTCATAAAATCATGAATCCTTAAGTAAGAATATTTTAGGGGCAGGTATTTGGTGTAGGGTTAAGCCAACACGTGGGACATTTTCATCCCTATTGGAGTGACTAGATTTGAGTCTTGGTTCTACTTCTTATTCAGATTCCCAGTAATGTCCACATTGGGAAGCAGCCGGTGATAGTTCCATATCTTGCGTCAATGCCATCATGTGGGAGAGCTCGACAAAGTTGACGACCACAGGCTTTGGCCTGGCCCAGCCACAACTGTTGCAAGCATTTGAAGTATGAGCCTGCAGGTGGAAGCTCTCTATCCCTCTCTCTCTCTCTCTCTCTCTCTCTGAAATAATTTATTTAAGAAAGAATATTGTAGTTTTATATGCAGCAAATCTTGCTCACTTTATTTGCACTTGTCAATTCTCACATTTTACATTGAAAACATACAGAAAATGTGCAGCAGTTTTATAAATGGATACACCTAGGTTTAAAATGTTTCTTTTCTCCTCAGGTAAAGTAAAGATAGCATCGACCAATCAAAACAAGCAAGAGCAATCCAAGGAGAGAGTTTTTTGCTAATTTCCAGAGGGAATTAGCCAATTTTCTGTATTACGATAGAATCAGCATATTGAGGATTGGACCTATAGATAATGTCAAAGCAGAAGAGGTGCTTTCAATTTCGTGTGCCTGCTGAATCTTAACTATGAGCGACTGCTGAGCTTCTGTTTGCCCCACGATTTCCAGTCAGGTTTCATCAGATTGGAGCCTGCTGTTTAAGCTGTTTAGGACATGACCCTAGCAGCTGGCTCCACTGAATGAGCCACTTCAAGGTGGTTATTACTATGCATGTAATAACTAAAGAATTTGGAAGAGCTAGGAGAAGCATTAATTCTTGTGTACTCTATTGAATAGTTTGATATATTTGAAATCCAACTTAGGAGGCACATATAAAAAATCAAAGTATGCTAATTTACACTAAAAATAACTTTAATATTGCCATCTGCATTAGAAAAATACCATGTGACTATCACAGGAAGGAGAGTCTGCTTTATAAAATGCCCAAAATTTTAAAAGAGCTTGAAAAGTTTTACTAAGACTCATCAATTTAAAATTATTCCTGAAAATGATTGACTTTTGAATAATCAAAATAATGTGTCTTTTATGTCCGTTGCTTGTAAGGATGAAGATTGTATCTTGGGCCGGTGCCGTAGCTCACTTGGTTAATCCTCTGCCTGGGGTGCCAGCATCCCATATGGGTGCCAGTTCTAGTCCTGGTTGCTCCTCTTCCAGTCCAGCTGTCTGCTGTGGCCCGGGAAGGCAGTGGAGGATGGCCCAAGTCCTTGGGCCCTGCACCCTCATGGGAGACCAGGAGGAAGCACCTGACTCCTGGCTTCAGATTGGCGCAGCACACCGGCCGTAGAGGCCATTTCAGGTGGTGAACCAACGGAAGGAAGACCTTTCTCTCTGTCTCTCTCTCTCACTGTCTAACTCTACCTGTCAAATAAATTTAAAAAAAAAATTAACAAAAAAGATTGTATCTTATTCGTCATTATATTCCTACAAGACATACCATATTGCAGTCACCGATAAATGTTTCAGTATTTAAATTTCTATCAATATTTGAAAATATAAAATGTGATTTTGGAGAATGTCTAATTAAATTTTACAACCACTCCCAAATGCACATTCTGATCTGAAAACAGTGAATAACAAAAGAGAATTTGAACTTTTTTTCTGTGAAGAAACCTAACAATGAAAGCATAAGCTAATGTCTTACATTCCCAATTTTACAGACAAAGACTGAGAAACTAAGCAGTATCCTTACTACAGCTTGTAATATCAATCTGGCTTTAAAAATTGGGAAGCAGAAGGATATTGTTATTTTCCATAGGGAAAGCAATTTGGATCTGTTCACTATGATTCATTCAATGATATGAACACACACATGTTTGTGTGTCACTCAATACTACTGTCTCTGTGTAAATTGGTCACCAAATACCTCGGACATAATTACTATTATTGGGATCAAGAAATAATTCAGTAGGGTCAGTATTGTGGTGCAGTAGTGTTAGCCATCTCCTGTGAAGCCAGCATCCATTGTGAGCACCGATTCCATTCCCAGCTTCTCCACTTCTGGTCCAGTTCCCCACTATTGCTACCAGAAAGGCAGCAGAAAGTGACCCATGCTTGGGCCCCTGTCACCCACATGGAAGACCTAGATAGAGTTTCAGGCTCCTGGCTTCAGCCTGCTCCAGCCCAGGCCATTATGGCCATTTGTGGAGTGAACCAGCGTATGGAAGATCTCTCTCTCTCTCTGCGACACTCCCTATCTCTCACACTCTCACTATAACCCTGCCTTCCAAATAAATAAATAAGTAATTTTTTTTTGACAGGCAGAGTGGACAGTGAGAGAGAGAGACAGAGAGAAAGGTCTTCCTTTGCCATTGGTTCACCCTCCAATGGCCTCCATGGTCAGTGTGCTGCGGCTGGCGCACCGTGCTGATCCGATGGCAGGAGCCAGGTACTTATCCTGGTCTCCCATGGGGTGCAGGGCCCAAGCACTTGGGCCATCCTCTACCGCACTCCCTGGCCACAGCAGAGAGCTGGCCTGGAAGAGAGGCAACCGGGACAGAATCCGGCGCCCCAACCGGGACTAGAACCCGGTGTGCCGGCGCCGCAAGGCGGAGGATTAGCCTATTGAGCCATGGCGCTAGCCAAAATAAGTAATTTTTAAAAAGAAATAACTTGAAAGCCAATAAAGACCTATGCTTTAATGCAGGTTTGTAAAGTATGCTAAAAGGTACAAATAAAGCATTGCTTAAATATAAAACATTCAAAGAAGACACCAGGAGAGATCGCAGTGTTATAATCCCCTTATACCCAGAATATGACTTAACATTTAATGTTGAGCTAAGGGAATGAGGAGGATTAAATGAAGAAATGTAACCAGTCCCCAAAATGTGATATCACCACATCTTATAACATTACAACATGACAAACTAGCATTCACCACTTTAAATATGGAAAACCATAGAACTTTAAGAATATGTCTCTTCCTTCCCCTAAGACAGAAGTTTAGAATTTCTGCTGAGCTCCATCATTCTCACTACCATTTCTGACAGCCTACAACTAAATTATATATGATCAAGAGTTGTTGGGACTTACTCTCTGATGGTAGGCTTGATTTCTGGATTTCTAAGTAACCTTCAGCCTCCCTACACCCCTTTGTCGTTTGGATGGGGATCTTCTAACCTCCCTCTAGGAATCACCATGACATATGCCTGTCTCTTGGAAACCTGGGGATTATCTTTTAGGTTATATTTGGTTTTACTAAGAAAATCCATAATAGAACATTTTGTACAGTTATTTGAATATATATAAATGCTTTTGCATTAGGGCTTTTCTCTGTTGACCTGTCTCTATTCAACACAGACTTAATGGATTCATTTTACTTTCACTCTATTCTTTCCTAGTCATTCCAAATGCTTAATGCAATTGCAACTCATTATATTGCAATTACTCAAATAAGAAAATATTTTTAAATGGGAGCTTATGAAAACAATTTATAGTATTTCAATGGGAGCCAAAAAATAACTGCATGTACAATTACTATTTTTTTTTAAAAAAAGCAACATAGAAAAGCCATGATTGTATATTTTTCATGTAGCTAAAGCTGAATAATAGACAGTTATAAAGTGTTAAATTTTGTCCTCTCTCCATGTTTTATTATATGTGAAAAAGTTGGTTGGCAGACTACAGTAGATCAAACTCATTTATTTTATTGCAGTTTTCAGCAATTTTATATTAGCATACTCACATGTATTAAAGTATTTTGATTTTTACTAATACTGTATAAGGAGAGACATGTATTTTCAAATTAAAATGTAAAAACCAATTCTAAAAAAGAAGTATATTTTTGTATTTAATAATTTAGAATGTTTAAAACATTGATATTCAGGATTCTAGACACATTTAATTATTTCCTTAAATTCTAAACATCTAATTTGTAATTATATGTAGTTTCACATACAACTGCAAATTATTTGCCAATTCTTGTTTTAAAGATTTATTTATTTATTTGAAATGCAGAGTGACATAAAGAGAGACAGAGAGAGAGAGAGAGAGAGAGAGAGAGGGAGAAATTTTCCATCCATTGATTCACTCCTCAAATTGATGCAAATCCAAGACTTGGCCAAGCTACAGTAAGCAGCCAAGAACTCCATTCTGGTCTCCCACAGGATGGCAGGGATCCAAGCAGTTGAGCCATTATCTACTGCTTTCCCAGGGACATTAACTGGAAATTGTATCAAAAGCCTTGAAGCCAGGACTAAACTGGCTCTCAGATTCGGTATGTCAATGTCACAAGCAAAGGTTTATACTGATCTGCCATAATGCTGGCCTCATTTGCAAAATCTTGATGGTGGAAAATTAATAATAGTATAAATAATAAGCATGAAAGGCATTTTAGACTGTGCAAAAGTGCTTAGTGTTAGTAAAAGTATAATATCAATTCTAGATTTTTTTATACAGGGAGTTTTCTATACAATTTCTGACATTTCACACCAAAGTTCATTAAATCACTGTTATTTGGTATTTAATTTTCATATTACCTTAATATTTGTAAAGAAATTACATATTTCCAAACAGTTGTTCACCTGTAAAGCCATTAATGAAACTGTCTAGTTGGGAGTCAATGAGTCTCATCTTCTTTTGCTAACCTCCAAATATAGGATTTCCATGTTAATGGTTCTTCTAATTAAAATAAAATTCTTTTTAGGATTTATTATTTGTTTCTTTTTGTTGTACCAAAATAATAATAAATAACTAAAATAAAACAATTCAATAAATGAAGAAGCGAAAAGGGATCAAAGCCTCCATTTCATACAATGGCATATGGAGAACCATAGTCAGATAACCTGAATTGGTACTGTTGTATTGTGAAACCACGCAAGAATAACTTACCTTAAGCAACGTATTTAAGAGTCAGTTGGCCACTGCCGTGGCTCAGTAGGCTAATCTCCCACCTGCAGTGCCTGTACCCCAGGTTCTAGTCCGGTTGGGGTGCTGGATTCTGTCCTGGTTGCTGCTCTTCCAGTCCAGCTCTCTGTTGTGGCCCGGGAAGGCAGTGGAGGATGGCCCAAGTGCTTGGCCCTACACCCGCATGGGAAACCAGGAGAAACACCTGGCTCCTGGCTTCGGAACAGCGCAGCGGGCTGTCCGTAGTGGCCATTTGTGGGGGTGAACCAATGGAAAGAAGCTCTTTCTGTCCCTCTCTCACTGTCTAACTCTGCAAAAAAAAAAAAAAAAAAAAAAAAAAAAAAAAAAAAAGTCAGTCAACAAGAATGATCAAGTAGGAATAATCCCTGTAATGGAAGGAAGCTTCTATATAACCATAAATATAATACACCACAAAACAGGATGAGGCATAAAAGTCATGATTATCTCGATGATGTACAAAAAGTATTTAACAATACCCAATACCTTTCATGATAAAGATGACTAATAAAATGGGTAGAGAAGGACTGTATGTCAACCTAATAAATTCTGGGTATGACAAGTGTACAGTTAAATCACACTCAGTGGTGAAAGATCAGAAACAAAACAAAGATTCTTACCACTTCCATGTCCATTCAACATAGCATTGAACATAATAGTCAGAACAATTAGGCAAGAATGCAGGGGAAAAACATCCAAATTGGAAAAAAAAGTAAAATTGTCTGTTTTTCCAAATAGTGTATTATAACAGAGAAAATCCTTAAACCCTGACCAAACAGCTCAGAATTAATGAAGAAATTCAGTAAAATTACAGAATACAACATTAGATGAAGGACATTGAAAATAAAAATAAAGTGGAAACAGGAAGAGTCTTCAAACATTCCTGGAATATGTATATTATGAAAAAAAAAAACTTAGATTTCAAAACTTTTTTGCACCAGAATCAACTCATGTTGACTTTGACATGTCTCAACAGGATCTCATTTGAGACACTAACAAGGCTAAGACCTCCATTTAAAAAGGGCCCTGTAACTCAATGGGGTACCTATTGCCCTCAAGCAATGGCTACCAAGAGAAGGAAGTGATTCAAATGTCAAGTTTTTTGGGGAGATGATCAAGGCATTTTGCTTGTTTCTTTCTGAAAGACAAAAAAACAGTAAAACATCTGTTTGATCATAGAATGTTTTGAGAAAGTTAGGCAAATCTTTAGCACAAAAATACCTGTATATGCTTCACTAGAAATCTTTCTCCAGCACAACAAAACTCCTGCTCACTTCTGTCACCAAATGAGGACAATTCTGTGATTGTTTTGATGGGAGAGAGTTAGGTCTATACATTACTTCTCTGATCTGGCTCCTTCTCACTTCTTTCTGTTTCTTAAAACAATTTGATTTAAAAAAAAACTTTAAAGAAACCCCATTCCACTTTTATGCAGTTAACAATACAAGGCAAATTCTGCATAGATAGGGTTTAAGTCCAAGGAACTCAGTTGTTTAGGGATAGACTAAATGGCTGATATCATTGTTAATAAAAGTGTCTTGAAGTTTATGAGGTTCATGTTGACAAAGTTTATCTGATTTATTTTTATTTTGACTTTATTATTTCATGAAGGTTTGAAATTTCATCAAGTACCTCATGTGCATAAATTTAAAGAATTCATACTGTTAAAATGCCATTTATATCTCAAAAGTCCTTAGTTTCAATGTAGTAACCTATTACAGAAATAGAAAATGAGACTAAAATTCAAACAGAATCACAAGAGTCCCCAAATAGCTAAAGTAATATTGAATATAAAAACAAAGCTTGAAACATTCACTTCCTAACTTCAAAATGACAACACAAAACTATATAATCAAATGTTACTGACATGAAAAGAGATGTGTAGAATAATAGAACATATTAGAGTACCCAGAAATAATTTGACGCATTTATGATCAATGGGTATTTAACTAAGGTGCCCAAAACATACAATAGGGAAAAAGTAGTCTCTTTAATAAATTATCCTGGACGGCCGGTGCCGCGGCTCACTAGGCTAATCCTCCGCCTAGCGGCGCCGGCACACCGGGTTCTAGTCCCGGTCGGGGCGCTGGATTCTGTCCCGGTTGCCCCTCTTCCAGGCCAGCCCTCTGCTGTGGCCAGGGAGTGCAGTGGAGGATGGCCCAGGTGCTTGGGCCCTGCACCCCATGGGAGACCAGGAAAAGCACCTGGCTCCTGGCTCCTGCCATCGGATCAGCGCAGTGCACCGGCCGGAGCACGCCGGCCGCGGCGCCATTGGAGGGTGAACGAATGGCAAAGGAAGACCTTTCTCTATGTCTCTCTCTCTCACTGTCCACTCTGCCTGTCAAAAAAATAAAAAAATAAAAAATAAAAAAATAAATAAATTATCCTGGAAAAAGCTTGATATTGATATGAAAAGGAATGCCTTTTGTCTTTATGTTACACTGTGTGAAAAAAAAAAACAAAATCAAAATTGATAAAAGATTTAAATTTAAGACTTAAAAATGTAAAATAATTAGAAGAAAACATAGGGAAAAAGCTTTTGCATACCAAAGAAAGTAATCAATGAAAACAGTCTATTCAATGGGAGAAGGTGCTTGCTAATATTAAATCTGATAATGAATTAATACACAAAATGGGAACTCAAATGACAAATATAGGAGCAAAACAAATAGCACAATTAAAAATATTCAAAGAACTTGAAACTTCAGTAGAACTACCATATAGTCTAGCAATCCCACTTCTGGGTACATACCCAAAGGAAATTCAATCAGCATGCAAAAGAGATAGGGTTACTACAAATGCTGTTTACAACAGCCAAGATATGGGAACAACCAAAACATGCATATATGAATAAGTGGATAAAGAAAAGTGATGTATTTATAGTAGAATATTATTGTACCATCATAAAAAAAAAAAAAAGAAAGGAAAGGATTCTACCAGTTGAAATTACATGGATTAACCTGGAGGGCATGCTAAATTTAACAAGCCATACACGAAAAAACAATTGCGGCATTACCTCACTTATCTGTGGAATCTAAAAAAGATAAGCCATAAAAGCAAGCAGTAGAATCAAGATTTTCAGAGACTGGAGAGCAGAAGAATGGGGAGATGTTGGTCAAAGAATATAGACTTTCACTTATACAGGATACTGTGCAGCATGATGATTATAGTTCTTAACCGTCAATATGTATCCTAACCCTGAATTTTGCCAAGATAATAATATATGTTTAGTATTCTCACCACACAGACAAAGGTAACTATGTGAGCTGAAGGGTACATTATCTAGCTTGATTGTGGTAATCACACCACAAGGTACATATATACAAATCATAACAATGTGTACCTTAAATATATACACTTTTTAGTTTGTTGGTTATCTCTCTATAAATCTTGAACAAAATTTCAACCAGTAAAATTTGGAGCAGTCCTATTGTATGATTAATGATATTGGGTTTTTGGGGGCCAGCCCTGTGGTATGGAGGCTAAGCCTTCGCCTGCAGTGCCACCATCCCATATGGGTGATAATTTGTTTAGCAGCTGTTCCTCTTCTGGTCCAGCTCTCCACTATGCTGGGAAAGCAGTGGAAGATAGCTCATGTGTTTGGGCCCCTGCACCTGCATGGGAGACGCAGAGAAAGTTCCTAGCTTCTGGCTTCAGATCTGCTTGGCTTTGGCTGTTGCAGTCATTTGGAGAGTGAACCAGTGGATAGAAGACCTTTCTCTCTGTCTCTTGCTCTCTCTGTCCATAATTCTACCTCTCAAATAAATATTTTTTTTAAATTATGCAGACCAGCAATGGTAGAAGCAGACTCGAACACCCGTCACCTGAGCCAGTCCAGCTCCCTCCCCAGTACTGCCCGCATTTGCATGTGAGAGCCCCACCATCCACTACCACCCAGGACATGAGCTTAGCAGCTACTGTGAAAGCGCCCCATCCTCAAATGACTGCCAGACCCATAACTGGCCCTTATCAGAGTAAAAAAAAAAAAAAAAGTAATAAAAAATCATAGGGGAAAATTAACTTGGAAAATTTATAATAATCAGAGACTGTAGGGAGCTATCTATTGCTTATCTGTTTATTAAAAGTATTTTTCTATCATTTAGTAATTATTATTAGTTAGAGTCCAGTGAAGAAATAAGAACACAATAAATTGAACAGGAAAAACTAATAAAATATATTTTAATAGTTTTTAATATAAAATAGTTTTAAATATATAAATATATATAAAATATATAAAATAGTTTAAAATAAACTATTAAAATAAAATACATAAAATAGTTTTTAATATAAAAACTGTTCATTGTAATGGGAATAGGAGTAACAACACATTGGCTAGTGAGAAGCAAAGAGAATATAGAAGTCACAAATGAAATAAAAGCATAAGCACAGACAGACTATGTAGTAGCCACTTCAGCAATGAGGAGTTGGAGCCTTCTCAGCAGAGCTCCTGCTTACTTGTCCCCTCCACGCCAACACCCAGACATCTATGGAGAGACCACAGCCAAGACACTGGGACTGGCGGAAGTTCCTGCCGAAGTTCCGCTGACACGCTGTAGTGCGGTGCCATTGGCGCTTGCTGGGACTCTTTTGGGACTTGCCCGGAACCTGCCTCCTCAGACACTGATCGTCAGAGTTTGCTGAGAACCCAACCTGAGAAGTAGCCACTGGAGCTGCTGACTGCTGAGTGCTACTAGTTTCTTTCAGTTGCAGAGCCTGTGCTGCAGAAAACTGCCAAGACAAGAAAAATGATTCTGGACCAGGAAGAAAAATTGTTTCCTCCTCTAGCGCCTCTCCAGAAAGTCCTGCTGTTAGAGTGTAACACTACTTCAGCTGGCAGAAGAGAATTACGCATCAGTCTTTCTTCAAAAGTCATGCCTTTTTAGCAAATGTGTTTCTTAACATAGCTTATTTCTTTATCTGTTTAAAAAATAAGCTGCTTAAGTAGAGTGACTGTTCTCATATAATGGAAATGAAAGAATTGTATTGCTTTATTATTTTTAAATTCATTAATACTTATGATATGAACAAAATATGGTAAGTGCTAAGTAAATTGCTGCTCTTACTGTTACTTGATTAACTTTAGTTTGCTCACCTCCAATATTCGTGAGGTGGCTTGAGAGCATTGCTGTACTTTGGAATTTTCCTCTCTCTGTAGTGAATAGAAAAAGAAAATAACACTGGGCAGAAGAGCTGGGTAATATGTAGCAAAAACACTAAGTTAATTGTATGCACAAATCCCATTTCCAATACCCACAGCTAGAAGTGTCTCCTAATCTTTACTATCACTTCTGTCTTTCCAGACCCTCGTTGTTATATAGAAGAGTAAATAAAAAAAAAAAAATCATTATCTCTTTCAATCATTGTGCTCCTAAAATAATGCTAACATGGGCCAAGATTAAATGATATTTTATACTAAAGCACACAGAAAAAAAAAGAACTGAATGCAGAGAGGAAGCAGAAGGGGAGAAATCCACACAAAAGAATTGCAGATAAACTCTGAACGTCAGGACAAAAGGCAACCACTACATACAATGGTACTTCAAAATGTTCGTGGAAAATAGAATTTCAAAAAATGTGAATTTTCCGTGAAAAAAATATTCTCTACAGAATCTATACAACAGAATTTTGGGTTATATTTTGACAATTCAGATACATTGGTTATTATCTTCAGTCCAGTATTATATTTTCTTTTCTTTTTTGATCCAATTGCATAACTTTAGGTACAATATACTAATGATCAAAAGAATGTATACTTAATCCAATTTTAAATGATAGAAAAATCAGAGAAAGGAGTAGAACTCTGTTATTTTAATTAAGTGTAGCATTCTCATAAAGATTTTCCTCTAGAAATTTATTTTATTTTAACACAGCAAGGCAAAAAAAAAAAGTAACTAAATCAGAAGAATCCACAAAGAAAACCAACCATTTGCAAACTGCTGCGTTCTAAATAGCAAAGAAAACTCCGCTGCATAGTGCATCGACCCTTCAAGTCTAATCAAAACTCAGAAAACTTCCTAAGCTCTCTTCTTTGTAACTTTCCTCCAAGCCTGTTACATGATATTTTCTCTTGTCTCCGGGTTTCCCGTTAGCCAAGTTATTATTTTTGTGTTGTGCAGATGTAGCATAGCTGTGTGTGCCACTCCTCAGCACTTGGAAGGAATGCTGATGCTCCTTGCTTGCTAACAGCCTGCTCCCCGTGCTGACATTAATGACAAGATTATGTAAACTGAAATCCAACCACCAATCAAAAGTGGAGCATTGTGAATTCACAAATTTGCATAGAACTTTCCTACCAAAATAGTGTTTTAACCTGAATTTGTAACACAGAGGCTAAGATATTTGTCTCAGGATTCAGATCTGAGTTCAAATCAGAGTTGGAATTTGGAAGTTGTGCAATCCATGGCTTGTGAATGAACACTTCGTGCCTCATATTACACATCTCACAAACGGTTATAATACTGATATAAGAGAGAAAGAAAGACAAAAGATTAAGTGAAAAAATATATGTAAAGCACTTAATATATTACCTGGCCCACAGGAATCACGATGGACGTTGGGATAACTGCTGTTGTAGTGGTTCATTGTTTGTGGGGTGAAGGAAGGAGTTGAGCAGTCTGAAGGAGAGAGTAGCAGCCTCTTCACAGACAAAAAATGAATGGATAGAAACACATACCAACCCTTCCAAGTGAGGATGAAAAGATCAACACCAGATGAGTCCAGAGTGAAGGCATACAAAGTCAGAGGCCATTTGTTGTAAGGAATACTACAAATACAGGCTGAATATAATAGTTGGCTACATCTCTGAGCACTTCATCTGCCCTAAATCTGAGTTCCTTCCTATCTAAAATGACAACCGCCGCTTACTTCCACTAAGGGACGGTCTTTGGCAGGCACTGTTAAAATACTCAAAGCAATCTTCCAAGTTTGTTTAGTTATTGTTTCCTTTCAAAAGGTGGAAATGGAGACTAGAAGAGTCAAAGATGGATCAAGTTCTCCCAGTCCATAAGGATGGAGCAGAGCCACAGAGATTGGCTCCAAAGTCCACCCTCTTAGCCATTCAGCAATTTTGCCATTTCCAGGTCAGCACAGATACTGCTTTGTAAGATTGGTCTAGAGATGAAGTGTGATGACGCACATGAAACAATAAACCCAGAGCCTATTACATAGATCAGCTACAATCATATTATCTATTGATACTGACACGAGGTTGAAATGAATAGTCCACTGGAATCTGACAGCTTTGTTAGACAGACAGCACTTAGATGTGTTTTCTCCTATATAAATGAAAAATAACAACAGCAAATTTAATGTGATCTTAGCACAGTAAATGTTTGCTTATGTGAGTGAATGCAGAGGTAGCCTCATTTTGAATGTTTTAAGATTTATTTTATTAATGTATTCATTATATTTGTTACTCTATATTCTATATGATTATAAAATGTCCCATTAAAATTTAGCTTCCATTCCATTTTTATGTGAAAGCATTTTACTGCTACAAGATTAATGAGAAATTATATTCTTTAAATATAATAGTACCCCAAGATTTTTAACATATTTCCTTTATTTGATCCTAATTTCAGTTAATATCATGAACATGTACACTTATAAAAATTGTTTAGCATTTTTGTTTGGTTTCTAAATTCTATTAAATATAAAACATACTAAGTAACCAACTTAGGATGGCTTTAAGAACAAATGAGAGAATGGATATGAAAAACTAATCCTACAAATTATAAAATTATTTTGAAAAGAAGAAAAATGTATCTGCTTTCACTTTTAGCAAAATGAAAGATCTAATCATTTGAGGTTCCTAAAGATCTATTTCAAAACAGCGATCTAGCCAATGTCTCCGATGGGGATTTTTCAGTTCAACTGAATTCTTCCTTTATCTCATTACATTAAATTGTATCCCTAACTAAATTCATCATTTCTTTCACACAAAACCATTAGCTTCTTTCAACCTGTAGAAAAGTGCAGAAACATTAAAAAAAAAAAAAAGCAGACTTCAAGATCACAGTCGATTCAAGGGAACCAGAGGCAAGGTCTTCAAACTTCTACTCCAATATGCTTCTAGTTATCTGTAGGAGAGCAGATGATGTTAGAGAGCATTAGAAAGGCAGCATGGCATGATGAGTAACAGTGCTCATTTTGAATCTAAAATCCCCGGCTATGTGTCTTTGCTAGCCCCATGATGTGACGAAAGAGACTTGTTTCCATATACTTCATTTTAAAGACTTATTTATTTATTTAAAAGTCAGATTACAGACATAGTGTGTATGGGCGGGGGGAGAGACAGAGAGATCTTCCATCCACTGGTTCACTCCCCAGATGGCCTCAACAGCCAGGATTGGCTCAAGCTGAAGCCAGGAGCCAGGAGTTTCTTCCAAGTTTACCATGTGGGTAGCAGTGATCCAAGTACTCGGGTCATATTCCACTGCTTTGGAAGTGGAGAAGCTGCGACACAAACTAGAACCCATATGGGAGTGCAGCTTTATCAGCCACACTGCAGCACTGGCCAAGCCTCTATTTTCTTATCTGTTAAATGAGTTAACATATCTATGTATTTCAAATGACTATAGTGGGAATAAAAAATTTTAATTCATGAAAATAGCTTTGATGAATTTAGAATATATTGTACATTAAATAAATATATTATTAAATAAAGTTTATAGTTTGAATATTCTAATGAATCATCCTTTTAAGTTCTTGTCTCGTGATACAAAACACAAAAATTTGAATGGAAATAAAAATATATAATTAATTCTCTGAATAAGAGACTATGATAGGTCTTCTAGCTCCCTGGGACTGAAACATCCAGTCTCACACAAGTCTGATTAATTCATGTGCGGAAACCAGGTTAATAAGCTAACTCCTCCCTACCTGACTTGAAGGCTTCAACTGCAGGGCAAGAATCAAAGGAGGAAAGTAGACTTTGAAGGTAGGAGAGCCAGAGAATGAGAATGAATCGATAGCGGTTGTTACTTTGGAAAGGAATACCAAATGCATGTGAAAATCAGAAACCAAGTAAGCCACTCAGCATTCTAAAGAGAGGAGTTAGTGCAGTGGTAGAAAGATAGCTACTGTATGTTCATCCTGTACTCCTTCCTTCAGAAAAGAAACTCCACACTCTTCTCATTCTGGGAAAACAAACCAAATATATATGTGTGTAAGTGTGTGTGTGTGTGTGTGTATATACACACACACACACACACACACACATATATATATATATAGGTCTTTTCAGATGCATCAGGATCTCAATTTGCAAGAAGCAATTTCTGCAAACATTCATCTTCAACAAACATTGATTGAGATCACATAATGTGCCAGGCTTTGTGCTGACATGTGGCAAAACGCAAACCAGCTGAGATCAATAGTCAAATCCAGTGAGCTAATGATTATAGTATTGCTGTTCAAATTAGATAGTAGAGGGCCCTATTTAGAAACTCCACAGAATATTGTTTGTACCACAAAACATTCAGTGTTACCCAGCATGAGTTCTTTTAATGTACTAGATCATGTACTTGAGAATTCCATAAGCCTTCCTCCCATTGCTGAGTAAGCTGCACCAAATAAATAGTTCTCAAGTCTTTCTTGAATGTCAATTCCCTTAAACAGTTGAAATCTTATTTAGAATCCCAAAATGTAAGGCTACAACGATGCTATGCTTGATCACCCCAGTCAGCTTCCTCTATAGTTCTCCTGATCCCCAAAGAACACACTGGAAGCCACAGGACCGCAGAGCACCAACGATTTTTCTAATAATTGATGTTCAATGTTCAATACACATAGCTAGGAAGCCTAAATGAAAGGTCATTGCTAGTGGAATTACCTCTCCCAAAACAGGTTTTCCTTTGAAATGTACCAGAAAATTCATGGCTATTTCTAAGGTGCTTATTCAATATGTGTGTATATGAATTACAATCAAAATTATTTAAGGGAAGTGCTATATAAATAAATGAAAATATTGATTTGTTTCTAAGACTATCTTGTTTAACTGTATAATATTTGAATAAAATATACTATAAAGTGTTTAAAGATTTACTTCCCTTTAGAGCTTTATTTGTCAAATTCTATGAATGCAAATTGTGGTAGTATGATATCTTCATACTTAAATGCCTCTTAACAAAATTTAAGATTGAATTTGCATGTATTTCAAAATATTCATGTAAAATGGCATTACCAGAAAGTTTTTCCTGGTGTTAAAAGTCTTTTAAATTCAAACACTTTTTAATACACATTTTTCATGACTTTTTGAAGACTCCCAGTTTTTTGGATTTCTAAAAATTTTTGCACCAAAATAAACATCTTTTCATTTCATTTTAACTAATTTCTAAAGTGCCAAGTATGTGTTTACAGTATATGTTTTTAAAACATGTCATGTCAAGCATTCCTTTGCCATCATACATCATATAATAACCTAGTATATCAAATCCAGTGTTGTACAGTGACAGCTCTAGCTGTTTTCTTTTTTTCTGTGCCTCTGTTCTTTCTGCTTCATTAAAATACACACCATTGAGACATGGAACTATAAGAATACACACTTTATATTAGCACTCATAGTACACAGTAAAGTTGAATAAAGAAATTGGCAAAGGATAAGAGCTTGACAGGGTTTTTTCTGTTCTTTGTTATTTTTCCTGGGCACAGGCAGATGGCTATGTAAGAATGAGCACAGTGTTCAGCCTGAGGTTTGCCAACAATGTAGACTTAGAAGGTAGAATAAAGAAAGTCATCAATGAGCATAGTAATGGCAGGAAATGGTTCAAAAGAGAACCCTGTGTTGCATACAGATATATCTTACAACCCTAAATGTAACTTGCATAATCATTAATTATAAAACGTAAGTTTTTCAATGTTGGCAGAGTGTTTTTAGCTGAAAAAATAAACTAGAGCCAAATAATTAGTTATCTGGCAGCTTTTGGAGGTCAATCTTCCTAACTAACATATCATTTATTTATTTTCATTTATAAAATCAACAATTTATGGCATATTAGTGATGTGCCAGATGCTATACCAGGAACTAGAGAAAAAAATATGGGACAAGACAGCTTTGGTTAGACTGTCACAGAATTTTCTTGCAAGCGAAATAGACATGCAGTTAAACACACACATTTAATTAAGAATGATATGTCCCCATAAAGTATTTTCTCTAGGGAGCTAAGCAGTGTTCTGAAGAGACTAAGCTTTGGAATCACATATAATTGCTTTCAGAATTCTCACTTAGATACACATTAGTTTTCTTAGCTTACAAAAGTCATTTAACCTCTTAGAAACTATTTCACTAAGTGAGAAATAGTTACACCTGCTTTGCAGTATCACATCAAATAGTAAATGGAAGGGTGAATATAAAACATCTCACAGAAGTACAATGCACTTATTTTATAAATTTGGTGTCCTAAGAATTTTATAATAAACATAGAGATTAATGATGTCCTTAAAATTTACCTAAATTCACAGGAAAATTCTGGGGACCATTACAGTGGTTGAGCTGAATCCTTTGATTCTCTGCATAAATAACATTATTCCAATAGAGTTCACTTTATTCTTTGTCTTTATTGCGTCTTGCTTATATCTAAGGAGAAATTACACTATAAAGAGGAAGACTGAAAAAACAAAGTTGATCTTCAATGTTGCAGTTCCTGTGTTTTGTCAATTGGTCTAGTGGCAAAAAACTTATTTGTAACCTCAAAACCAATAGTTTCATCACTTTAAGGTCATTTGCTGATCTAGGAAATAAAAACAATAATATCTTTTCCTCACCCATTACAAGATTCCTGGCTGACATCTCTATAATGAAAGATCAAAAGGACAAAAGCATACACATTTACCTAGAGTTTTGTCTCACCCAGAGTCCTTCATGAATGAAGAAACAAGGATCAGGGATCACTCTAAATTCATGTGTAGGCTTGATGAAGAATGGCCAGCAATGTAGACAAAGCAGATGTATGATTGGTCAAAAAGAGGGTATGACCTATGGATAATGAACTCAAGGGAACTTAGTGAGGTCTGTTTGTTGCAATCTCTCCTGGCCTCCAAGAATAGGGCAGGGCTCCTATGCAGTGAAGAAGCCAGGACCTACGTTCAGGCCACATGGGTGAGAAAACTGTGCTACCATTCTTCAGAGAAAGACAGAAGGTCAAAGTGAACTTCTTGCTTTTGGGGTTTTCTCAGTTGCCAGGGAGTTCTATTTTAGGACACTGCATCTTTCACCTTGACACTGACAAGACCAGAGCAGAAAATTTTTGAATTGCACAACTCCACATTTTATCTGATATCAAGTCGCACACTGCCTTGTCTGCTGGTTTTGTTCTCAAAGGAAGGTGACAGGTACAGGACCACCCCTCAGGGATAATGCAAGGTCCTCCTGGCATTTGTCAGTGCGGTGGCATGGAATAAGCCACTCAACACCTCTGAACCTTATTTTCTCTTTTATAAAGTGAGAAAATGAAATAGATTAGACTGAGTTATTTTGTGGCTTAAGGTTATACAACCAAATCTCAATTTACAATGACTAGATTTATGATTCTTTGGCATAGCAATAGTGCAAAACATATACACTTTCAATAAAAACCATGTTTCTAATCTTGAATTTTGATCTTCTTCAGGCTATAAGCATGTAGTAAAATAGCCTTTTCATTTACTTATTTAGATTGACGTAGTTGTACATATTTACAAGGTACAGTATGATAGTTTGATACGTGTATATAATTTCATCTCCTCAGATATTTATCATTTCTAGATATTGGGAAACTTTGGCTTCTTCTAGTTATTTAAAAAATATAATGAATTCTTGCAGACAATAGCTACCATGTCATCTTAAGGAACTTACTTTTCCTATCAAATAGTATGTTGACACACTTTAAGCCCTCTTTATCCTCTCTTCCAGTGCCATTCCTAGTCTCTGGTGATTACAATTTATGATCTTCCACAAATTAGTGAGAAATTAAATATGTGACTTTATATAATCGATCCATTCCACTAAACATATTCTTAAGTCCATCCACATGCTGCAAATAACATGATAGCATACTTTTTTAGACTAATACCCCATTGCATGTATATACCACATATTTAATTTCCAGACCTTGGTGACAGACACCTTGGTTTGATTCTATATGTGGCTATTGTGAAACATGCAGTGCAGGTATCTCAATGTTGTAATGATTTCATTTCCTTTGGATGTAAAGCCAGCACTGGAACTAGATCATATGACAGTCCCATTTTTAGTTTTTGAGGAGCTGTTATATTGTATTCTGCAGTGGTTGTACTAATTTACATTCCCATCAGCAGTATTCAGGAGGTACCCTTTCACTGCATCCTCATTAGCATTGATATTTTTGTTCTTTTAATAATAGACTTCATAACTAGGTTATGATATTGTGATTTTAATTTGCATTTCCTTATTGATTAGTAATGTGAACATTTTTCATATATATGATTCATTTTGAGAAGCATCTACCCAAATAACTCATCCATTTTTTAAGTTAGATGATGATGATTACTATTTTTGCTGATGAGTTGCTTGAATTATTTATATATTCTATATATTAACCCTTTTAATGGCTTACAAAATTTTTCCCATTCTGCAGATTCTCTTCACTCTATTAATCCCTTCCATTGCTGTGCAAAAACATCCGGATCTGCTATGAATCAGTTTGTCTTTTTTTTTTTTTTTTTTTTTTGGTCTTTGCTTTTCTGATGTTTTGCCTCCATAATGCCTTGTCTTGTTTCTCCAAAGTTTTTCTTTTAGAATTTTCTGTTTGGTTCTTGTTTTTAATGATTTCTAGCTCTTCATTGAATTTTGCATTCTGATCATAAATTGTTTTCCTCATTTAATTGAATTATCTACATGTATCCCCTTGCATTTAACTGAGTTTGCTTAAGATCATAATTTTTAACTTTCTTGTTAGGCATTCTGTAGATTTTTTGATATTACATCCTGTTTGTGGTGAATTACTGCATTCCTTTGAAATTTTCCTGCTTTTTTTCTGGCTTTCTGTTTTTTTATTGATGCATTTCATGATAATTTTAAATTTACAAGTGAAAAGCTATTAGATCGTAATTCAAGGAGTTTCCATATAACTCTTCTAACTTTTTCATGTTTCTTGAATTCGTGTGATGATGTCTACATACCTAGCATAACAGTCACCTCTTCCAATTTTATGGAGTAGTTTTCAAAAGAAAAGTCTTTTTCAGTTAGATAGGACGTATGGTTTCAGTTGGGTAGGTGTGTTGGCTTTGGTTCTGAGTGAGCACAGACACGCAACTTCAATGTGATTTCTTTAGCTATGATCAATGTCCATAGTGCCAGCAGATGGCTCATTAGTCTGTTCTGAAGATGTTTGTGGTGGTAGTGGTACAACATGCAGACATGGGCTGGGAAGCATGCATGACAATAGGCCAGTAAGCGGTGAATTGTGATGGGGGTGGCAGTAGTCAGGACACCAGGTAAATTGGCCACAAAAGGACACAATATTGGATACTGATGGCAGTGTAGCCTCTGCTGGCAGAAGCTGCAATGCTTGGGTCATGGATCTCAGAGAGATGACCTCTGACCTTGTGATGGAAGTGGAGTAGTTGAAACACTGAAACTGCTATTCACCTGTGACCCCCAAAAGAGCATGTTCTCAGGACACATAGAGGTGACGACTGGTGGCACTGGGCTCTCTGGTGGTGTCAGCTCTGATCCTGAAGCTGGGAGCAATAAAGGCCAAGCCATCACGGCAATGAGATCTTTGGTGGTGGCCACCATGAATCTGGAGCTGGCACTTGGAAGGCACATTCCCTGGTTTCAGAGATGGAAGTTCTAACGGCACTGGGGCCTCTGGTGGTGACACTCATGAGTCCAGGCTGCCTACAAGTCCTAGGGCAGGACACACTGCAGCAGTTGCTCCATTTTTAAATGGCAGATATGTTGTAACCGTTTTAATTCTGGGGGATGAAAGAGGACCCAATGTGAGTTTCCTTCTTTGTAGCAAAGCACTTTGCTGCTTCCCAGGCAGCTCCTTAAACTGAATTCAAGCCGGTGAGAACCATAGAATACTTCTACATTTAGATGGTTATTCTATTTTTGTATTGGATAGGTAGAGTTATAGACAGTGAGAGAGAGATAGAGAGAAAGGTCTTCCTTCCATTGGTTCACCCCCCAAATGGCTGCTATAGCTGACACGTTGCGCTGATCAGAAGCCAGGACCAGGTGCTTCCTCCTGGCCTCCCATGAGGGTACAGGGCCTAAGGAGTTGGGCCATCCTCCACTGCCTTTCCGGGCCACAGCAAAGAGCTGGACTGGAAGAGGAGCGACCGGGACTAGAACCCGGCGCCCATAAGGGATGCCAGCACTGCAGGTGGAGGATTAACCAAGTGAGCCATGGTGCCGGCCCCTAGATTCTTTTTTTTTTTTTTTTTTCCGACAGGCAGAGTGGAGAGTGAGAGAGAGAGAGAGAGACAGAGAGAAAGGTCTTCCTTTTGCCGTTGGTTCACCCTCCAATGGCCGCCGCGGCTGTCGAGGTGCAGCCGGCACATCGCGCTGATCCAAAGGCAGGAGCCAGGTGGTCTCCTATGGGGTGCAGGGCCCAAGCACCTGGGCCATCCTCCACTGCACTCCCGGCCACAGCAGAGAGCTGTCCTGGAAGAGGGGCAACTGGGACAGAATCCAGCTCCCGGACCAGGACTAGAACCCGGTGTGCTGGTGCCACAAGGCGGAGGATTAGCCCTATTGAGCCACGGCGCCGGCCATCCTAGATTCTATTCTATAGCAATGATGGGTTCTAGTGGGACCTTTTGACTTACATTTTCCCAACAATGTAGAACTTGGAACTGACAGAGGAGACAGGAACATAGTTGCACCAATGTTTGTTGTCTCTATTCTGCCATCCTGAGTGGCATTGACATTTACATTTTTTGTCACTACCTCACTGTACCTGGTATTCCCCTTCAGTCGCTCTATTTGAAATATAGTCATTTGTTTCCCTCATTCTCTATGGAGGAGGTGAGCACTGGGAATGTCTATTTAGCTGGCTGGAATCCAGTTTGCAGAGTATCGTTTTGTGACACTGGGCAGCAGCAGCGAGCTCACATCCCAGTCAGCCCTATGAACACAACATTAACTCCTGGGACTCCACAGAAGGCTATGTTGCTACGTGATATTATTTGCAAGTTAGATTGTTATATCTATTTTGGACCTATTATATTTTCATCTTATGATGGGTTTATGAGAAATAACCTCATTATATAGTGGGGTCCATCAGTAACCTGTGTGAGGTCTGTGTGTAGATGGATTAGAGATAAATGAGAGGTGGGGAAGAGAACTAGAGATGTAAATTTCTCCTGGGAGCAATGATTCTGCATCTGTTACTTCATTCATGGAGACTGTATAGAACACAACTACCATGGGTAAGAGAATCGATTATATTGTTTTAAATTTTACTGTATTTGCTGAAGACAAAGAAACAAAGAGAGAGAGAGAGAACTCTCATCCTCTTGTTTACTCCCCAAATACCCTTAATGGCCAAGACTAGGTTGGATTCAGGTTTGGAATCAAGAAATCAATCCAGGTCTTCCACTTGAGTGGCAAGGATCCAAGTATTTGGGACATGATTGCTGTCTCCCCAGGATCTGCATTAGCAGGAAGCTGGAGGCAGGAGTCAGAGCTGAGTATCAAACCTAGTAAGTCTGGTAGGGGATGCAGACATCTTTATTTGAATTTTAACCAGTTGGCTAAAAAGCCATCCCTGACTATATAATTTTTTCTATTTTTCAAACTACTTTTAACGTTGTGTGCTCTTAGAAAACCTCTTAATAATAAACTGATTTAGAATATAACCCAAATATTTGTTACTTTCATTCTAGAAGAAGGTATAATGTGAGTGTTAAATGACAATGTACTTCACACAAGCGACAGAGAAATTTACCTTTCATTATGAACTGGGTAATTTCCTCATGTTTGTGACATGAAAAAAGTGTGAGTGCATTTGCTGCTTGGATAGATAATTTTTTTAAATGAAAACATGGTGGAAAAATCTAGTGCTCCAGTTTCTGAAAATAAGCATTATCAGATTCTGTCACATTTCAATTACTTAAGTAATCAAAATCATAAATAAAATTACAATGTCCACAAGACATCTTCAATACACTGTCATAATGTATTTTGTGAAAATAGATACAACACGTATCATCCCTATGCTTGGAGTGATTAACAATAACGGCAACCTGTATAATTAGATGTAACTAATGCAATTTTTAAAATCCCATTATTTAAAATCAAATATAAGAAATCCCCAGAGGTTTCTATGAATTAAAAGAATATGCTTTTTAATCTGAGAGATACTTGAACCTAATACTCTCACTTTAATCTTTACTATCAAAATATCTCAGAAGGAATAGAATAAACTTAAGTTCTAAGTTAAAGATTGTGATCTCAAGCAATAGATTCTGAAAAATAAGTCATGATAACTTAAAAATAATTTTTCTGAGTTAGATATGAAACTCTCAGGGAGGATCACAAGATAGATCAGGCCATGCAAACTGCAGCTAAACTGTAATCTTAAAACATCTCAGAGATACACTAAGCAAAATCAGCTGCTGAATGCTTATGTGCCTACACATTATCATGCATTTTAAACTAAACGATGGTTACAGAACTGATGGAAAGAAAGAAATTTCAAAAAAAGTCAATAGCTCATCTGGGCAAAAATAGTTTCCCATTCAGAATGACCTTCTCGTCTAACAGCTATTCTTGTTCTTTTTCTTCTGCCTCAGGTAACTAATTTTTATCCATAAAAATATGTGTTAAATACATGCATGCTTATTTTAAAATAGGGGCAAATGTATCAATGAGAATATATACCTTATTATTTCTAAATTATTATTATAAATATTATTGTTATTTTTTATCAAACAGTAGCATATCTTGGTCTTGTGATCCTGATTTTGCTGAGTCATAATATTTTCAGGAGCTCTGAAAATAGATGTAAATAGCTAAAATAATCACGTCAGAAGAAACTAGAAGTCAGGATTAGAATGTAATTCTTTTTCTGCAACAATAAAATTTATAGAAAAAGGCACAAAATCAAGGGTACAGATACCTAAATAAAGTTATGTAAGTCTCACACTGGTCAGGGAACCTGAAGACAACTACTGGGATTCTTTTTTTTTTTTAATATGGATGCAAACGTTCAAGAATCACGAGACTTATTTCTTTTCTGAACTCACCCATACAAATAGAATCCTATGGATATCAATGCAGGAAATAGAACTTGACATTATTTAAAATAACATGAGCTAGTTCTTGGGCTCTGTGGCTTTTCCATGGAATTGGACAAAATGAAAGTGAGAAAGCACCCTGACATTAAATAAGGCTGAGAGAGTTTTTAAGAAGAAACTCAGTATTAAAAATTCTACCATCACTAATAGTGGAAGTATTCAAAATTCAGCTTACTTGAACTCTGTGTCAGGATATTTCTACTAAACTACTATGCTTCCTTGAAATAACTCTGGAACACAAACAAATTTCATAAATATATTAGCATTTCATTATGGAAGAACATATTATTATATGCATTGAAATACACTTTGGCTCATGTCCCTTAGAAGTCCAAATCTAACCAAAAATATCTCATAAATACAGCAGTAAGCTTATCTTTCAACAGTAAGGTGAGCATCCAAATTTATCCTTTAACAAAGAGAATTGTACTACTTTCCAATCCTCAGAATTATAAACAAGGAAAATATCAAAGAAAAAGGAAAAAAATACAATACTTCCATGAAATCATTATGTAAATGCGCTGTGGTTGACAGAAGAACGTGTCCACCAAAGATGCCCTTGCTCTAGACGCTAGAAGCTGCAAGTATGTTAGCTTCAGGAACAGGGAACTTTTTTATGCCAAAGGCCTTTTGGATATTATGATATTATTCATAGGCCATACAAAATTATCATATAAAATTAGCCTGCTATAAAGTTATTGAATTTAGAGTCTGACCTGCAGTTACCTTGGCAGGGCCAGAATAAATTATTTTGCAGGCCTTATACAGTCCGACAGCCATGTGTTCCATAGCCCTGCTTATAGGAGATTCTGCTGAAAGATTTCTCACTAAAGTATAGAACAAGAAATGAATGCCCACTTTCAACATAGTCTAGAAATTCTAACCAGAGGAATTGGGCAAGGGAAAGAATTAAAGGCCATCCAATTTGGAAAGGAAGGAGTTAATTTATCACTGTTAGGATATGACATGATCTTATATCTAAAGAACCAGAAAGACTCCATAAAAAACTACTAGTAGTAATAGTTGCGAATTCAGCAAAGCTTCAGGATGCAAATTCAATGTAAATAAATATCACTATGATATACTAATAGCACATTATCTGAAATCAAGAACGTAATCCCATCTCTACTAATTAACAAAATTAAAATAATAATAAAATAAATAGAGAAAAATGTAACCAAAGATATAAGATATCTCTACAATGAAAACTAAAGAGCATTGATGGAAAACATTAAGAGGGCACAGGGAAATGGAAAGATACTCCATGTTTAAAGATTTGAAGAATTAATATCTATAACATGGCTGTACCACACAAAAGCATTTTACAAAATCAGTGCAATCCCTATCACAACTCCACTGACTTTTTTCACAACACTAGAAAAAATAACTAAAACAATTATGAAACCACAAAAGACCCCAAATGACAAAGCAGGAAACGTTCTATTAACTGACTTTTAATTATGTCACAAAGCTACAGTAATTGAAAGAGTATAGTACTAGCATAAAGACTGACCCATAGATAGTGGAATGGATTGGAGACCCCATAAGTAAACTAACACAACTACAGGCAACTGATCTTTAACAAAAGTGCCAAGAAACATGCATTGGAAAATGTATGGTCTTTTCAATAAACAGTGCTAGGAAGATTGTATATACACATAAAGAAGAATGAAATAAGACCCCAATCTTTTAGCATGTATGAAAATCAACTAAAATGTAAATGTATAACCTGAAACATTGAAACTTCTAGTAAAAATCATAGGGAAAACACTTCAAGACATTGGAATGAGCAAAGATTTTCTGAATCAGACCCCAAAACCAGAGTAAACAGAACCAAATGTAGACAAATTAGATTTCATCGAACTAAGGAATTTTTGCACAGCAAAGGAAGCAATCAGCAGAGTGAAAAGACAACCTAAACAATGGTAGAAAATTTTTGCAGACCATACATCTGAAAAATATCCAAAATATTTAAGAAAAATAGGAAAATATCTGTAATAGTCTAATAGAAGATGAGCAGTGGATCAACAGACAAATCTCAAAGAAAGATACACAAACTGCCAAAAGTTACCTAAAAAGTATGCTTAGCATAAACTCATCCTCAGGAAAATGCAAATCAAAATTATAGTGCCATACCATTTCTCTCCAACTAGATTGTCTATTATCCAAGAGACAAAAAGATAACAAGTAGAGAAAAGGGAATGCTTGCACCCAGTGGTGGGCTATAAATCAGTATGGAATTGTCTCAGAAAACTAAAATTAGAACTACGATATGATCCAGCAATTCCACTCGTGGGTACATATACAAGGAAATAAGATTCACCTGATGAAGAGACATCAGTACTTCTATGTTTATTGTAGCATTAATTAGGATAGCCAAATAACAGAAACAATCTAAGTGTTCATCCACTGACGACAGGATACAGAAAAGTTGGCACATATGCATATTGAAATACTTCTCAGCAGTGAAAAAAGAATGAAATCTTGTCATGTTTAACATTACAGTTAGAATTGGAGATCATTATGTTAAGTGAGCTTAGCCAGAATCCTTGCTGTGGCTGTAGTTGGCTAAGCCTCTCCCTGTGGTGGCAGCACCCCATATGGGCATTGTTTCATGTTTTAGCTGCTCCTCTTCCAATCAAGCTCTCTGCTACAGCCTGGGAAAGCAGTAGAAGATGGCCCAAGTGTTTGGGCCCCTGCATCCATGTGGGAGATCCAGAAGAAGCTCCTGGCTCCTGGCTTCAGATTGGCTCAGCTCCGGACATTGCAACAATTTGGGAGGTGTCTGTAACTCTGCCTCCCACGTAGATCAATAAAATCTTTTTTAAAAAAGAAAAAGAAATTAGCCAGTGATGTAAAGACAAACATCACATGATCTCATCCATATGTGAAGTCTTTCAAAAAATTATCTCATATATGGAAGGCAGCTATGCTCATCACTATACCACCAACGCTCATACATGTTTAGAGAATACCAGAGGCTGAGGAGAAAGATGGGGAAGGAAGAATATAAAAAGGGTTATTAACAAGTACTAGGTTATTGACTAGATTGAAGTAAGAGTTTTGGGGATTCACTGCATAATGATTACTATAAATAATGTTAATGCACAATATATTTCTCTGTTGAAAACTGAAAAATGTTATAATAAAGGTATTCACAAAACATAGTTATTAGAAAACAATGCTTCACCAATATGTGTATCATTAACAGGCAGTTTACTCTGAAATTTATTTTCAGGAATGTTCTTTTAAGCAAACAGCTTTGGAATGATAATGAAAGACAGATGTACCTCAGTCCCATCTTCCTCCCAGGATTTATTTACATTCCACGATGATAGAGATAGAGCTAGGTCATGCTTCTCATTATGCAGACGTAGATTCATTCCAGTGTAATAAAGATAGCTTCTCTTTTGGTAGAAGACAATGAAGAGTTTTCCAGTAAATCCAATAGAAGACTGAGGTTTCCTAATTTCAGGGTTTTTCTTCTGTCATAACTAGCACTACGTGTTCAGGCAACACCTAGCCCAGCCCTCTTTGCAATCCTATGTGGAAACTTAATTTCAAAGAACAAGAACAAGATTTTCTTCTGGATACTGTGATTGCTATAGCAAACATTCCTCTCTGTTGATATTGGACCCAGAAGCTTTATGTTTCTTGTCATAATTTTTGAACCTTCACAGGCTAACTTGTTGGGTTGGTGTTAAGTAACATCTCTACACTGCACAGTTCCTGAATTACCAAGGAGGGCATAAGAGAGGAAAAGATGGTCCAATCTATACTGAGGAGTATAAAACATTGTGATCATTACTGGCCCTGCACTGGATCTTGAAGAAGGAGTGGCAATGCTGTGTTAGGGGTGGGGGCAGGTGCTTCAAGACAGCATTTTCAGTCTGGTAAATGTTGATCAATGCCTAGTTAGCTTGAAGATCAGCAAGTTTCCGAAATGAGGGGACTTATAAACATAAGCCAAGACCTCTCTGTGGGCCCCAGACATTTAGGTATCACCCTCAAAACTCTTCCTCTTGACTTGAGTGATGTTCCAAATATGAAGAATCAGGCACAGAGAGTCACTGTTACATACGTGTTACACCTTACTTGTCTTCAGGTGTAGAGGTAGGTAATGTTGAGGATCACTAACAAAGAGTAGGCATCTTAGTAATTGCAAACTTGCATATCCAATCGTCAGAAAATACTCAGTGAATAGCTGTACAGAAGGAGTGAGTGGGAGATGTTGAGTCTTGATAAAGAATGGGATGGGAGAGGGAGTGGGAGATGGGATGGTTGTGGGTGGGAGGGAGGTTTTTGGGGGAAAAAGCTACTATAATTCAAAAGTTGTATTTTGGAAATTTATATTTATTAAATAAAAGTTGAAAAGAAAAAAAAAGAAAAGACATTTACAAATCTCAGTGTAGGCAGAGCAGGTGAAGGCAACATTTATTTCCCAAGCCTTCATCTGCTGACAGACATTAATGGCTCATTGAGTTTCACACTGAGAGTGCCTTAATTCTTAACCGTCTGTGGAAAAGAGAAATACATAATTTCTGAGCTCAAACTGAAATTCATAGGTATCTAGGAATTACTGTTATAGGTTTGTATGATTTTCTATTGCCTCAAATGGCTTTTCTTCCTCCTCTTTGTAGAAGTTTTCTTGTTCTTACTAATCATTCAATAAGGGAAGTTAACTTACATTGGTTGCCTTAAAATCAGATACACATTAGATCCTATGATCTAGAATGGCATACTTGTATACATTAGTCATATAAAATGGACACTTTAGAAGATTAGAAATGGTTTAGAAATGAATTTTTATTTTTACAGAAATTATTACTGTTAAAATAGAGCAATTTGCTTGCTATTTATCAGGCCCCAGTGTTGACCATGCAAAGTACTAGAGAGATATGCATTTATTAGTCATATGAGTAAAGAGATTCAATTAATAGTTGGGATATATTTTAAATTTTAATTACCATTGTCCCAAGGCATTTAGTTTTATTTATATCTAGTTCTGTGTATTCTCGTAATGCCCAGCAAATTACCTCATTTCATATGTCATTTATTTTCATTGTATCAAAACAGTGACCTTCATTTTCACAAATGTAATTGAAATTCATAAATTATTCTCTGTGAATTATTTAATACAAAAATGATGCAGAGGGCAGATTTTATATGCATTTGGGGATAAAAGAATGTATTTGATTGAAATGAATATAAAAGTAAAAAGGGCAAGAGGTGTTTGTGGAATTGGTAAAGATGTTATTTAGCATGCTCTCATCTCACAAAGGAGTGTCTGGGTGTTTATCCTACCTCTACTCCCAATTACAGCTTCCTGCTAACATGCACCCTGGGAGGCAGTAGGTGATGGCTTAAGTACTCAAGTCCCTGCCACCCACATGAGAGATCCGGTTGGGTACCTGGCTCCTGGATTCTACCTGACTCAGAGCGGGCTGTTGCTGTTGTAGGCATTTGAAGGAGTGAACTAGCAGATAAAGATTTCTCTCTCTCTCTTTCTCTCTCCCTTGCTAATAAAAAAATACCATAAAATAAATTATCTATTTATATATGTGACTTCTAAATAAAATTATCATAAAAGTATTTATGTTGGGCCGGCGCTGCGGCTCACTAGGCTAATCCTCCACCTTGTGGCACCGGCACACCGGGTTCTAGTCCCGGTCGGGGCGCCGGATTCTGTCCCGGTTGCCCCTCTTCCAGGCCAGCTCTCTGCTGGGGCCAGGGAGTGCAGTGGAGGATGGCCCAGGTGCTTGGGCCCTGCACCCCATGGGAGACCAGGATAAGTACCTGGCTCCTGCCATCGGATCAGCGCGGTACGCTGGCCGCAGCGCGCCAGCCTCGCCGGCCATTGGAGGGTGAACCAATGGCAAAGGAAGACCATTCTCTCTGTCTCTCTCTCACTGTCCACTCTGGCTGTCCAAAAAAAAAAAAAAAGTATTTATTTTTATTTTGCCTTTCTCTAAGTCACTTTCTTTCCACTTAAGAAAAGATTGGAAATTAAGTAAGGCACTGTAACATTTTAAGAGTAACTTAAATATATATATATATATATATATACACACACACACACACCAACTTCACCTTCCCATTCATTTTTAATCCAGACGAAATGTAATAATGATGACTTTCTTCTTTCCTGTTTGTATAGAGGGCTGTCCTTGGAGTTAAAAATAATTTCTTGCTATTTGAGGAGGTAATAAGATTCTTATAAAAAATTCATAATAAACAAATTTTAAAAACTGATGTTGAGATTGCATGTATATTTAAATAATCATGAATGTTATAAATCCTGTGTTTATTTCGTGACCTATGCCCAATTATCATTTTTCCCTTTACTTTGTGCTCTCATTCTATCATTCTTTCTGACCTGAGAACTATTCCAAATTTTATTCTGGAACATGTTCATTAGCCAATAGCTTGACACAGTCCAAAGGTTTAACTTACTTGTAAATTAACAAGGAAACAAGGTAGCCTGCCACAATTTCATGGATGGTGGCGAAAGACAGAAACTCCTATGTCCCACAAAACAGACTTTACTGCTTGTGGTACAGTGAACAGCACTAATTTCATACTGCATCTGTTCCTCTTGCCCTTAGTGGACCATGTGCAACCTGAAATAGTTAATGTGGATGCTATGACAAAACAGGCTTGTGTCACTGCTGTGGTACTTCATGCTTAGGAAACTCCAGTCACGTTATGGGTAGCAAGGACGCATGCCTATTTCCTAAGAGTTAGATATTATTTTATTACTCTGTAAAATTATACACACACACATACATACACACACACACACATACACACACTCCTCTGATCCAGGGGAAACACACTATCTTCCATGTATGTTTGCTATGTAAACACACAGTTTCAGTAAAAAACTCAGTGTCTCAGCTCAAAAAACATACAGAAATGTGAGTAACCTAAGAATTGTGTACCTATCTCATTATCTTCTCAACTTAGTTTTATCTTTAAAAATTCCCTAATGATTGATTATTTTCTTCATAATATGGAAATTTATCAATTTACTATAAATAAAAATGATTTTAAAAACACATTTTGTGTGGAGACAATTTACTGGAGACTCATTAGATATATATTTACACATGGTTTAGTCAATTATTTAAGAAAGAATATTTAATTTCCTTTCAAATATGTTTAGATATTGCAAGTGAGGGAAAATATACAACTGTAATTCAAAATGATGTCTCTCCATGTGTAAAACTAGAATAAGAACATCGAAGTACATCCAGCAAGCAGATATGTCATCACTCATGAGAAAACCTAAACTCCAAACTAATGAGATAACATTTGCAAAGGAAAAACCATATGATTTCCAATCATTTGAAAAGAAACAAAACAGATGCATGGAAATTAGTGCTACAGTTTTATAGCTCCCAGGATGCTACTTGGAAGTCTGTGTGTGGACCATTGATCTGTCAATATCTGTTAATATCATCATACACAAAATTATATGGCAACCATACAACTTGGCTAAACCATTGAACATAATTTTTTTCTTTTGTTTTACTGGTTGTTTAGATATTCATAATACGCTCTGGTTTTACTTCCTTCAATTTTTTGGTAGTTTTTCTTTAATTCTCTCATATATATCATATAATAACTCCAAAACATGATTAGTTCATGCTTAGATATGCTTTGTCCTTCTGTTCCCAAACTCAGTCTTTGTTCTTTAGAAACAATATCAGTTCGTCTCACAGCTGTGACCTTCTGACATTATCTTTTGATGTGAGTGCATAAAAAAGACTTTTTTTGTAGGTGTCTTTACCATGTTACCATGAATAAGACATGTTTTCCTTAGGTCATTATAACTGAGGCAAGGTTTATCACTCTTCTTGTGATGGGTTTGTGCTCGCATGAAGTGGGAAATAACTACTACGAATGTTTTGCATTTTCTGGAGGTATCCTTCAGGAACTACACTGCATTTGTCAGTCAGATCTCCCAGGGTGCCATTTTCATTTCTGCTGCAAAGGGGCATTCCTAACAAAACAATACACATTTCCATGAGATGCAACATCTCTTCCTCTGATTGTTTTTGAATGTGCTAAGTTCCAGGAGGTCTGTGACACACAACAAAGATAATTTTTCTCATACAATACACTTGTTAACAGGGCTAATGGAGAACTCAGTCTTGTTAATGTTAATGAATGTATCTTCCTCATATCCATGTACTAATGAGAGGCCTATCTCATACTAGTCCTTACATCTTGGCTTTAGTTTTTTCTATGGCTAGAATGTATAGGTCTCACTTTTTTCTGTTATCTCATACATATATATGACATTGATCAAAGGAGAGTCACTCACTGAGTGAAGACAGACAAGACATTCAACTTACTCAGGAAAACAAATTTAATAAAATAAGTAATAAAATAGTAAGTTAAACCAAATCCAAAGCCCATTAATGCATCATTGTATGCAAGACAGAATTTTTATTATATTTCATATTATATTTTATTCATCATATGCTAATAAAGTAAAACTTTCTATGAAACTTACTAAAATATCTTATCCCCATTTCTCATTAGACTTTTCAATAAATACAATATTTTAAAATTTTTTCAGCTAAAAATCCTAAGCACTTAATATGATATATACTTTATGAGTATCCTTGCAGATCTGCAGATAAGTAAGTTTATAATGAAATGGGTCAAGAGACTTTTTTGAAAAATATTCTGAGAAGAAAGGAAATAGAAGCAGTCAAAGAAACTCATTTGTTAATCATATTTTCAATTATGAGAAGTATACTTTGTTATTATCAATTTAGGAATAAATTGATATTGTTTATAATTATTTGTATCTTAAGTAGGTAATTACGTAGCCAGATTGTGTCATAGATACCATATTCTTCATCTTATCTTAATTTTCTCATTGACAAAATAAAATTGACACAATGGTTAAATATACTACAAAGAAAAAGTACAATATGAGCACATGAGTTTTTCCATACAAACATTTGTTCCACATTTAAATAGTATAGCTTTCCATTTATATTCATTCTGTTTTAGATTTTTTGTCAACAAATCTGACAATGAATTTACTTTAGTAAGTTTATACATTTCGATGTCATATCAAGTGGCAAAATAATAAAAATCTATGTAAAATAAATATTGTGATCGGCATGTTACATTTATAAAAACTGATAGTGATTATGTTTGAAAAAAAGTAGCTTGGTTTCAGTTTGGATCTTCTGCCAGAAATCCTACGAGGCCTGGTGGCTAGTAAGATGCTATGTCTTAATTTGAATTTCTGTGAAAGAGTCTCAATCTTTGTAAATACTTTGCTCAAAGAATCACTTGTTAATCCCAAGGTTTACTGCACCATGAGGCAGACTCATCTTTATAATCCCAGTATTATATTGAGATATCAGGGTGTTCCCCCATCTTCTTCTATCTATTCCATTAGCATTTTTAAAATCAGTTTTAATGAGGGATGATTCTTAAGCCCTTTTACTGGAAACAGTTATCATCAAATTGGAGTGAAATTTGAAGCCATTCATTCCCTTCTAGAGTACCAGGTGCAGGATGAGGCATACAGTCCAGAGAAGGAGAAAGTCACAGCACTCCTGAAACATCTCAGAGTCAGAGTCAAAGAGAAATGGAAAAAAAAAAGAGGGGGGAACCTAGGTATAAACTTTCTCTCCAAAAAAGCTAGATCACTTATTGAATTTAAGTAATCAGATATGTTCTTTAATACCAAGACTACAAGTCAAGGTTAGTAAATTGATTCCTCTATAATTATCCTAATAATGGTGTTTTAAAACAACAGAATACAAAAATGGCAACTATTAAAGAATTTAAAATCATTTTTTACTTATTTAAATGTCACATAGTTCCATATTTTGTATATCTGATTTGGAATCAATATTTGAGTAGCTTATAAACCTGCCTCATTGCATTATACAAATTATACAAAAGTCAATGTTACAAGGATAGTTTGAAATGTTCACAGAAAATGAAATTAAAAGATAAGTTTACGGGGCTGGTGCTGTAGAGTACCAGGTTGAACCATTATCTGCAATGCTGACATCCCATAAGGGCACTGGTTCAAGTGTCAGCTTCTCCACTTCCAATCCAGCGCCCTTTTTTTTTTTTTTAATTTTTTGACAGGCAGAGTGGACAGTGAGAGAGAGAGACAGAGAGAAAGGTCTTCCTTTGCCATTGGTTCACCCTCCAGTGGCTGCCGCGGCTGGTACGCTGCTGCCGGCGCACCGCGCTGATCCGAACGCAGGAGCCCGGTACCTATCCTGGTCTCCCATGGGGTGCAGGGCCCAAGCACTTGGGCCATCCTCCACTGCACTCCCTGGCCACAGCAGAGAGCTGGCCTGGAAGAGGAGCAACCGGGACAGAATCCGGCGCCCCGACCGGGACTAGAACCCAGTGTGCCGGCGCCACAAGGCGGAGGATTAGCCTAGTGAGCTGCAGCACCGGCTTCCAGCTCCCTTTTAATGTGCCTGGGAAAGCAGTGGAAGATGATCCAAATGCTTGGGCATTTGGTCCCATATGAAAGACCTGGATGAAACTCCTGGCTCCTGGTTTTCATCTGCCCCAGTCCTGGCTATTGCAGCCCTTTGGGGAGTGAACCAGCCAATGGAAGATCTCTGTCTCTGTCTCTCCTTCTCTCTCTGTAATTCTTTCAAATAAATAAATAAATCTATTAAAAATTTATTTTGAGGCTTGAAGTCTATGTGTGTGTTTTAAATAATGCACATTTTCCATGACCACTTTGAAGAGTTTTTAATATAGTTTCAATATTTTTCAATATTTCAATATTTTTGCAGCAAAAGAAATTTATGTTTGAATTCCATATTCTACAACTTACTGATGCTGTCTTGTAAATAAGTCAAACTTCCTAGAAATAGATGTTTTTTTGTACTCTCTTCTCCTTCACACAACTTTGCTACCTACTGGATGACATTGCACACTCAAAGCAATGTTTTTACATCCTCAAAGCCTTTGCTCTCTTAAGGTAAATCTGCTCCTCAGTTGAATGCTGTCCCAATGTGCTTCTACAAGTGCTTACATAACTTCATCATTGTTCTTATCCTGCAGTGATGAAAATACTTACTGGACCATCTCTCGCACTGTGCGTTGTGCAACAAGCAAACATATTTCATCTCTGTAAGATCAGCATTCTTGGCAATGTATATCACAAAATAACACGTTTAGATGAATTTTTCTGATGCAAATAGCTGGAATACTGTTGATAGAAGGAAAAGCACCAGAAACAACTGACTTTATTCAGGAATGTTAAATGTTGTGGACAAGCAAAATATTCTTTTTTTTCAAATCCTTTGTGGAATGATAATATTGATGCACCATGCAGAAGGACTTTCATGCATTTCTGGTTGGCTATTTAGCCATAAGTAAAGCTGGCAAAGATGATTGAAAATCTGCCCAATGTTCTGTTTTTTTTTTTTTTCACCTTATTAACGAGTCCAGAAAATATTGTTTATTTTATGATTGATCCTAATTTTCTTCCACTAGTAAGGACTCAATTTTTCACTATTTTGTTGTTGTATTCTCCTATATAGTGGCTGCTGAAACTGCTTTGTTTTATCTGCTGGGCCCTTACTCAAGATTTTTTCAACATGGCCACCATCTTCTATAAAGGAGGACACATATCTAAATAACTGGAAAACTTTCTAATATTTTATATCCTCTGTTTCAGAGAAGTAGCATCCTCTCAACAATCCAACTTGGTTTGGCTTTTCTGTGAGAGTATTTAACTGCAGTAACAATCTAAGCTGCAGTGTGAAATAACACATCCACACTTAACACAAGGTTGGTTTTTGAATCAGCCAATGATGCAATTTTAAGAATTCTCCCAGAGCATTTTAAAGATTGAGAAAACATTTCTGTCATTACAAAGCTAAAGCTTAATGCTTATGAGCTTTCTACCTTATGAAGAAAAGCATTTAAAACAACCCACATAGGACAGAGTAGCACAGAAGAGGTGAATCTATAATTACCAGGAGCACTATACTGGGAGAGCATACAAAATATGACCACTTTATTTTTTTTAGATTTGCTTATTTATTTTGAAAATCACAGATATAAAGAGGCAGAGAAATAAGAGAGATCTCCCATCTACTCATTAACTCCCATATGGCTGCATGGCCAGCACTGGGCCAGGCTGAAGAAAAGAAACCAAGAGTTTCATCCAGCTCTCCCACGGGTGTGGCATTGACCAAATACTTGGTCCTTCTTCCAGTGACTTTCTCAGGCCATTAATAAAGAGTTGGATCAGAAGTTGCACGGCCAAGATACAAGTCAGTGCCTAGACAGGATGCCAGCATCATAGGCAGACATTTTACCGACTATACCACAGTGCAGGCCTACTATAAAATCACTTTCTTATATATGAATGTTTAATGGTAAAATATATTTTATTGAGTATCTAACAGTCTGTCAAAGCTTATATTCCCCTGGAAATTGTGACTTCATAAACTTTGCATATCAGTAAAGTAAATTTAACCAGTTGGTCACTCTGGACTTATTTTTACCATTTAAATCATATTTCATTTAAAAATATTGCTTGGGTTTCAGAAAAAATACTTTCTGCCACAATATAAGACTGTGTCCAAATTCAATCATTTGGATAGGATTTTCCTACTACTTCTCCATGAGTAAGGACACATCTTCTTATTTGGACTACTGTAATAGCCACCCAGGCTTCAATCTCCTCCTTTTTAAATATACCTTATTTAGTAACCAGATCTACAAAGAAATCAAGAAACTCCACAACAACAAAACAAACAACCCACTGAAGAGATGGGCCAAGGACCTCGATAGACATTTTTCAAAAGAGGAAATCCAAATGGCCAACAGACACATGCAAAAATCTTCAAGATCACTAGCAATCAGGGAAATGCAAATCAAAACCACAATGAGGTTTCACCTCACCCCGGTTAGAATGGCTCACATTCAGAAATCTACCAACAAAAGATGCTGGTGAGGATGTGGGGAAAAAGGGACACTAACCCACTGTTGATGGGAATGAAAACTGGTAAAGCCACTATGGAAGTCAGTCTTGAGATTCCTCAGAAACCTGAATATAACCCTACCATACAACCAACCATCCCACTCCTTGGAATTTACCCATAGAAAATTAAATTGGCAAATAAAAGATCTGTCTGCACCTCAATACACAATAGCTAAGACCTGGAATCAACCTAAATACCCATCAACAGAAGACTGGATAAAGAAATTATGGGATATATACTCTGTAGAATACTATTCAGCAGTAAAAAATGAAATCTGGTCATTTGCAATAAAATGGAGGAATCTGGAAAACATCATGCTGAGTGAAATAAGCCAGTCCCAAAGGGACAAATATCCTATGTTCTCCCTGATCGGTGACAACTAACTGAGCACCTAAAAGGAAAACTGTTGAAGTGAAATGGATACCATGACAAACCATGACTTGATCAGCCCTTGTCCAGACTGTTGAGGAACAATTTACTACTTTATTCCTTTTAGTACTTTTTTTGTTCTAGTTAATACCATTGGTTGAACTCTTTAATTAACACACAATTATCCTTAGGTGTTTAAATATAACTGAAAAGTGATCTCTGTTAAATATAAGAGTGGGAATAAGAGAGGGAGGAGATGTACACTTTGGCACATGCTCAATCAGACTTAACCCAAAGGTAGAGTTAGAAACGTGCCAGGGGATTCCAATTCAATCCCATCAAGGTGGCATGTACCAATGCCATCTCACTAGTCCAAGTGATCAGTTTCAGTTCATAGTTGATCATAATGATAGGATTAAGAATCAAAGGGATCACAAAAACAAGAATAATGTCTGCTAATACTAACTGAATTAAAAAGGAGAGAACAATTCAACATGGGAAGCGGGATATACAGCAGATTCATAGAATGGCAGACGTCCTAAACTGCACTCTGGCCTCAGAATCAGCCCTTAAGGCATTCGGATCTGACTAAAAAAACCATGAGAGTATTTCAGGCATGGAAAGCCAACACACTGTGGCAAAAAAAACAAAAACAAAAAAAAAAAAAACAAAAAAAAAAAAACCACCACCACCACCCTAAATGAAGGATCTCTGCGAGTGAGATCCAAGTTGAAAGAATGGGCCATCAAAGGAGGAGGTACCATTCTCTGAAGGGAGGAGAGAACTTCCACTTTGACTATGGCCTTGTCTAAATAAGACTGGAGTTGGCAAACTCAAGAGGCTTCCATAGCCTTTGGCAGCTCATGATAAGAGCCTCGAGTGATTACTAACATCATAAATAAGAGTGTCAATTGTTAAATCAACAACAGGAGTCACTGTGCACTTAATCCAATATAGATTCTCTGTCCTTTATGCGGGTGGGAGGGAGGTTATGGGGAGAAAAATCTGCTATAATCCAAATACTGTACTATAAAAATTTATACTTATTAAATAAAAGTTAAAAAAATTTACCTTCAACAACCAGACCAAAGCATTCTTCATAGAATTTCAAAATGCTTAGTGTATGTTCTAAATTGGGAGTTGAGATCCCATGTATCACCAACATATTTAAGACATCCACAAGTCAATTTTCCCTGGTTTGAATTGTGAATAAAAACAATACAGCCTTCTCTACAGGACTGTTGAGGAAAATAAGAGTTGATACCTGTCAGGCATTTATATTAGAGCTCAATAATTTTTAAGTATTAAAACAATTAGGTTATCAGCATTAGCGCCCTCTTTTTAAAATCTGTAATTGGGTCCCACCAGATACAGAAGCAAATCAGGGATTTCTGCATGGGACCTCATCAAATTGGCTTTCACCTACTTTTCCACTATATTCCAAAATACAGAGCACATCCTTTTAACTATATACAGTGTATATTCCATTTGAATATCTATAGTGATATATTCACATACCATTACATTAACCCTTTAAAGAATACAATTTGATTGTGTAATTATCACCATGATCTTAGTGTCAGACATTTTTATTATAAAGAGGCTTCTCATAGGTTAGCAATATTCTTCATTTTTTCTAGTCCTTAGTGCTTACTCTTCCTACCCATCCACACACTATCCACCCTTGGCAGTCACTAATCTACTTTTCAATTTTCTGTATCACCTATTCTGAGCATTTCACACAACAGAAGGAAGCATATATAGTGCAATCTTCTGTGCCTGACACTTTTCACCTAGCATGAAATTTTCAGTCCATACATGTTTTAGCATGATTGAATACCACATGCCTTTGTAAGTTTCAAAAATATTTCATATAGAGTCACTGTTTCCAGTTTTTAATGCTATGAATAATGTATAAACACTCAAGTATAACTTTTGCGTGGTTATTTTTGTGTAAATAAATACTTTTGAGTATTTACATAGAACTGGAAATTCTGTATCATATGATATTACCATTTTTAAGATTTTCAGGAATTTCCAAACTGTTGTCCAAAGTAGTGACACTGTTTTTTCTATCCCACTGGCAATTTATGGGGTTCTAGTTTCTTACCTCCTCACCATCACCTACTGTTGAGTGTCTTTTATTTTAGCCATCCTAGTGACTACTTCATGGTGTTAGATTCTACTTTTTAAACTCATCCTATACTCTCATCCTTCTAATCATTTATTTCTGCCATTTTCTCTTTGTAACAGTCTCCCTCTCTGATACCTGACCTGTGGCTGGACTCCTATTCATCCTTGAAGGCATAATTAATAATTTCACTATTCTAAGAAGCATAACCCAACCTAACACTGAGAGGAAAAAAAAAATCTTCCACGTACTCCTACAGCACATTGATTATTTTTATTGCAACACCTAAAGTGTTTTTTCATTATAACAAAGGTTGTGCTGTTTCTATTTTCTTAATAATCTCTGACCTCCTGAAAGAAAAGGATTCCATAATAGAACATTTTCAACACAGAATACACTCACGGTTCATCAGATTTATATTTGACCAGGCATTCATTTTGATAATTAGAGAAATGAGCACCCTTTTCACTAACGTACCTCCTGTGATTTCCAGGAAAATTCGAAGACTTTTGTTGTAAATATACTTCTCTACTAGGTTTTCTAAAGATGAACCACATTGACATTTCACAATATTTGTTAAGAATGTGTTTATCTGTCAACTTCCGTCATCACTTGACACCAATTTTCTTGGAGAGAGACAGTGTTCTAGGGATGAGAATTCCAGAGACATAAAAGGACTGATTTTGTTTTCTCAGTTTATACTGTGAACATGAAATAGTGTTGGAATTTATGCTTTCTTTGTTGTCAAAAAACAAAGATGCAAAGTAAAAAATAACATTTATTTTTCTGGCTCTCATCCTCTCCCAAGTTCCTGCATGAGTCAAAATAATATGCCTTTTAGAATTCTGTTGGGCTGCTTGTGAATGTTCTGTAACCACTAATGGGGCTGACATTCTGATATATTTATAGAGCATAGAGATATGGGCTTCTGTTCAAGATTTTTGAGTAGAAATAGAAAAGAATTGATGATTCATTTTTTGACATTACTTACTGCTTTTACTTCGCACTGTACATCACTGATCCTGCAGAAATATAATTGTAAGATCCCTGGCCTTTGGGTAGGAAACCCCTGCTGTTCTGCACTAAATATCCTGCAAGCAGAAATGTACTTTAGAAAATTCTCTAATCAGTATTCCCCTTCCTTCCAGGAATAATGGCTATTGTTATATATTAACTTATCTCATACTCTGAACCAGATATTTTTTTCAGTTCCTCCATATACAAAACCTCAAAGAAATACGTAAATTCTCATTTTATACAACTGACGTACAAAGTAGGAACCTGCCAGTTCCCACCACTAATTAGTGAGGAAGCTAGGTTGTCTGTTTCCCTTGAAAGCCTTATGTCTCCTTTCTCAGTCCAGTTTTCACAGACGCATCAAAGCTGCATCCATAATACAAAATAAAAGCAATTGTGGTTAGAGTTTGGAATGGTTCAGGTTTCCGTTGTTGGCACAGTGTTAACTTGCTTTCTTCTGCTCAGTTCTCCACTGTCCTCCCTAGTCTCACATCTCACAGTTCATTTTTGAATACATAAAATTAAATTAACTTTACAGTTTAACAGTATAAATTGTAGCAATTTCTTTCTCTTGGATTATATAAAAATCATGGACAATGATTACATAAAAGTACACCAAAGTATTCCTAATCCATGCTACAAAATAAATAGACAGTCTTCGAAGAGTGTGGAAGACACATTCCTGCAACGACATCAGACCTCTCTTCTAGCTGGCAGGCTTCAACAGAGAAGAGCATGCTTTCCCTAAATATATTGAGTCACATATCGTGGTCTGCTTTTTCCAGGCCTCATTAGGATAAGCTTCCTTGACTTGATATGATTCCGTGAAATGTTAAATGTATAAACTTTATTACGGGAAAAGTTAGTGACGTTTGGCAAAGGTAAATAAAGAAAAGTGTTTCTTTATTGGAATACTGTATAGAGTACATTAAGTACAGCAGTGCCAATTTCTTGCTTTTGCTTCAACTATATTTTGTTTGCTTGTTTTGAATAGTGATGTCACCACCAAAATCCACAGAATAATGCAAGGAATGTGCAGATTTTTATTCTTTTCCTTTTTTTATTTTTTGACCTAAGCACTACTCCTTCTATCTATATTTTTACAGAATCTTGAAGGAAACAACTGACATTCAATACTTCATAAATTTTACTTGGGCCTACAGATCTGTCCTATAAACATTTTGAAGAAAAAACATGCTGTGAATTCACCAGTATTTTAACAGCTAGATAAGTTTAGGTAGCAGTTTTGGAAAATATTATAATATAAACATGGATAATGGGCTTGCTTAACAATTTTTTCTATATGCGTGCACAGTATTCATTTTCTTGTTCGAGCAACCTTTAACCTTTATGATCGTATCCCCTTTCTCATTGCAAGTTCCTCTTCCATTTCCTTACCAAAAGAGTTTCTCTCTCTTCATTCACTTATGCTAGTTTTCCTGGCTTATTTGGTTATTGTTAACATTAATGTCAAGCAAAAGAAATGCAAAGCAAAAATCAAAATGGCAGCAAACATTACCAATTAAAAGCCCCAGAAACTGATGCATCAAGACACACATTTGTTCATCCAACCAACAAATATTTATTTATAATATTTATGGAGAATGACATAAACATTTAAAACTGTATTTTTTCCCTGCTCTCCTGATATTATTTTCAAATTTTTTTCTCCAATAATTTTTTTTTTTACTTGAAAGGCACACAGTGATGGGGGAGCACACAGAGACAGAAACAGAGATTTCATCCACAGGTTCACTCCCCATATGCTCTCCACAGCCAAGAACAAACCAGGCATAAAACAGGATCTGGGAACTCAATCCAGGTCTCTTATTGTGGGTTGTCAGGAACCCAAACACTGGAGCCATCAGCCACTGCCTCCCAGGAAGTACAGTAACAGAAAACTGGAAATGTGAGCAAGCCAAGTTTCAAACTCAGGCCCTTAGATATGGCACAAAGGCATCCTAACCAAGGCACCCTAACACAAGGCCAACACCTGCCCCATATTCTCCAATAATTCTTCTTATTTTTCAGTGCAAACATCTGTTTGTTATCTATGCTCTAGAATAAGCAGGATGTCCCATCACATCATTCTATTACTGGTAGGATTAATGCAGTAATAAATTCTACTTTTTAAATTTTCTTAGTATTAAATTTTTAAATCTTTAACAGAAATAAAGATTACAGATAACTCTCATGTGTCCCAATTATGTTTTCAGCTGATTATTTTAAAATAATACAAAAAATTACTGCATAAGACCCAACTACTTGAAACACTTAAACTTCATTATCAGCTACATCTGTGGCATCCTGACAGATGGTAGGGCCCATTAAAGACTTTCCATTTCACATGAAAATGTATGCCAAATATGGAGAACCTGCTTATTTTCTTAGAAACAACAGTTTCATGAGTGTTCTGTCCAAAGTTTAATTAGTTCTTCTGCACTCTCCCTTTTTCATAATTGCAATTATTTCTGTTTTCATGCAGGTTAATCAAAAGGTGGAGATATATGTTGAAAATATTAGATAGTCACCAAAGAATAGACCTGTCTCCTGTGCTTTGCCAAGGGGAATGAATTACTTGGAAGAATATCAACACTGAAAAAATGTCAATAACTTTTTTTTTTGCTATTGTTCAAAATATTTTATTAGTATTTGATCGGTTCTTTAAAACATAGTAGAATACACTTAGGATTTATAGACTTTGGAAACAAATGATTATATAGCAAGCCAAAATCCTTTCTTTTCTCATTATATGGTTTCTGTTTGAAAGTTTGAATCCCTACTTGAACTTATGGCATTATATTATTTTGATATAGGTTTATTCATCTGGATCCCACTCAGAGAGCTTTAATAATTAAAGTTCCGATGAAATATCTTCAGTTGTTAAGGAAAAAGCACACAACGAAGATCTGGGAACTCTAGATCCGACCACCATGGAATAGTCAGGGCCCCTGGATATAAGTTCTGAAAAATAAGGAAGATAACAATTTCTACCCTGTGTTTCTCAAGGGGTTATTATTGATATAAAATGGATCAAAGTAGAAATACTCTATAAACATAGGTCCTTTGTGTTATAAACACCAAGAATCAATAAAAATGTACCAAAGAACTTGAAGATAATTGTGTGATTTTATAACAAACCATCAAAACATATTAAATATACAGAATATGATAGAAATATATACCGTTGTGGCATTTAGCCTAGTGATTAAAGACGTTGGTTGGGATGACCATGTTCCATATCAGGGAACCTAGGTACTAAAATTTACTCTGGTTTGTGGCTCTAGGTTTCTGCTAAAGAGTTTTCTCGCACACTGTGCCTTGCTTCTTCAATTGCCTCAATACAGAAGAGTTTTCAATAGCTCTATAGTATCAATACAGTGCCAACAGTAAAATCAGTCTCCTTTCTTTTATTATTTTCACTTTATAATGTCAAACTTCTAAAGTATTATGAAAATTAAGGTGAGAAAGGGAAAATTGAAAGAGGAAATGCTTGATAGTAGGAAAGACAATTTTCCCCCTAATATCTATATCAGAGAAAATCTTTTACAATAGTAACAAGAAATTGAAATGTGTGTCTTGCCGTTATTTATTAATGTTTCTCTTCTCTCCCATATAAATTCCATGAAAGCAGTAGATTAACTCCCTCAGTCATACCTGTGTTACCTACATTAAGGTTAATTGAACTCAAAAGGCAAGTCCTCCAATGCCCTAATGTAAATCAAAGGTTATAAAGTACACTGACTAATGAATGGATACGGCACTTTGAAAACCATCTAAAATATAATATATAATTATCTACCATTAGTGCAAGACATCAGAAAGTTTTACTTTCATTTTTTTAAACGGTTGACTTCAGGCCAGTTTCTCATTTTGTTCCATTTTTCTCATCTTGTTCTGGCTTGCATTCAGAACTCCCACTGAATTCCAGAAGAATCTTTGCATTTGGCACAGCTTCAAAGTAGAAAGCACGGTATTGAAAAGACCCTGCCTTCTTCTGAGTATTGCTAAAAGAACAATGTTCCATCCATAAACAGACTACTATGTAATTTATATTTTATCATTTATATCAAATGTATATAAAACTGTGCATAATATTTTTATGATGAATTTAAAAAGTTTTCTTACTTTTTCATGAAATATATAGTTTTCTGAATTATTACATTTATATACATATATATATTTCATGTATTCCTAGCATTTTGTAAAATGCATAGTGTAAATACAGATTTTACCATTATACAGATGAAATTCATGGCACAGACTTATTGGCTATTTAATAACACTTAGCTCCAGGATTTTCTCCATCAGTAGTTTCTGTAGTATATATACCTAGAAGGTTCTGGCATTATTGGAGGGATGATTTACATATAATTGTAGTGCACTAGGTGTTGTCTGTAGAATAGAAGTGTTTCTCACATGTTTGTACTATAATTTTGCAATATGTTTAGGTACCACATTGGTTATAACCTAGTTAAGAGAAATATAGCATTATTGTAGTCATACATTGTTATGCTCACAGAATATCTGATTCAATGGATATAATGAAAGTGTCACCTTTTTAAAAAGATTTATTTATTTATTTATTTGTAAGTTGGATTTACAGGGAGAAACACAGAAAGAAAGAGATCTTCCATCCACTGGTTCACTCCCCAAGTGGCCACAACAGCAGGCCAAATCTAGGATCCAGAAACTACATTTGGGTATCCTTTGTGGGTGGCACAGGCCCAAGCACTTGGATCATCTTCTGCTGTTTTTCCCATGTCATGAGCATGGAACTGGATCAGAAGTGGAGCAACCAGGACATGATTCAGTGCCAATTTTGGATGTTGGTATAGCAGGTGGTATCTTTTTTTAAATTTTTTTTGTTTGCTTTTTTATTTGACAGATAGTTAGACAGTGAGAGACAGAGACAGAGAGAAAGGTCTTCCTTATTTTGGTTCACCCCTCAAATGGCCACTACGGCCAGAGCTACGCTGATCTGAAGTCAGGAGCCAGGTGCTTTCTCTTGGTCTCCCATGTGGGTGCAGGGACCCAAACATCCTCCACTGCCTTCCCAGGCCACAGCAGAAAGCTGGACTGGAGAGGAGTAACTGGGACTAGAACCCGGCGCCCATAGGGGATGCTGGCGACGCAGGTGGAGGATTAACCAAGTGAGACACGGTACCAGCCCCGATAGCAGGTGGTATCTTAACTCACGGTGCCAAAACTTTGGTCCCAGGAACTGTTACTCTTTTTATGCATGAACTCACCCAGAATTACTTATGATACTAAAGAGCAGGCTGATATACAAAATACTTGAGAACTCTGAACTAGCCTTTCTTATAGAAAAACTGCACAAGTGAAAAATGCAGATTAATTAGGGGGTTGGACTGGTGCATTGCTGAACTGAACAAATTTACCTTTAAGGAAAGCTGTAGATAAATACAGATGGAATGATGATAGATAAATAGATAGGAATATATGTGAGATTTATTCTAACAAGGAAGTAATTTAGAGAATCTACATTCAAATGTATATTTTCATTATTACTTTTCCAATAAGTGATAAATTATAAAGTATAACACTGCCAAATGAGGTGTTCTTTGAAGACAAAGAGCTCCAAGACACAAGTCCATCTAATCTAAGCAGAAGAAGTAAGAGGCCTCACTTCTCAGTGAGGTGTTGCAGATATTAATGCCGCCACTATAGGAACCATCGTGCACCGTTTCAAAGTCAGTTTGTGAAAAGTTGGGGGATATTCTCATTCTATCAATATCTTCAGGAGGTATTTAGCTTTAAGAGTAACACAAAGAAGCCACTCATGTGCCTGAGTGAAGAAAGGAGTCACATTTGAAAATATACATGTCAGAATTATCTAATGCATTAATAAAATGTTGAATCATAAAGTAATCCCAGTTTCTATTTATAATGCTAATATCCATTCTTATCTGAGAATGATGAGGTAGGAAAGATAACATTTTTTAAAGATTTATTTATTTATTTATTTATTTGAAAGTCAGAGTTACACAGAGAGATAAGAGGCAGAGAGGGAGAGAGAGAGAGAGAGAGGTCTTATATCCGATGGTTCACTCCTCAAGTGGCCACAATGGCCGAAGCTGCGCCGATCCAAAGGCAGGAGCCTAGATCCTCCTCCGGTTCTCCCACGTGGGTGCAGGGGCCCAAGGACTTGGGTCATCTTCCACTGCTTTCTCGCCATAGCAGAGAGCTGGATTGGAAGTGGAGCAGCCGGGTCTCTAACAGGCGCCCATGCAGGATGCCGGCACTTCATACCAGGTGTTAACCCGCTGTGTCACAGCGCCAGCCCCAGGAAAGATAAAATTAAATGGTGGCAGAGAAGAACACAAAATATGCATAGAACAGAAGAAAAACAAGGAGTAAATTACATACATGGTTTAGAAGGAGGAGTCAAGCCAGGTCCACACTGTACAACAGAAAGTAAAGACAAAAGGTGTTGACAATCCCTTCCAGAAGACAATCTCACCACTCTGCTTCCAAATTGGATGTAACTCTCTCTTCTGGTCACAGCACCTACTCCACATCAGTGCACTTGGAGCCCACCTTCCCCTAATAAAAGCTGCAGTGCTGTGATCTGTTCCATGTTGCTAACAAGGCCTTTTCAAGTCCATGTCATGGAGTAAGACACATTCTTTCCTTCAACACATTCAGAAACGACATAATAGTTCCCCCAGTGCTGTTGAGTGACTTTGGCTATAGGTCGTTATTAGATAGATGAGACCCAGATGAAATCCATCTTCACATTAAAGATACGCCAAAGAAAGGATTTTGGGGGATAGTTAATGTCTCTATTCCTAAGGCAAAATTTCAAGTTCATATAAAGATAATAAATATTTAAGTGTGGGAGCTCCTAACCAGCACTCCATCAATGCTGAAGAGATGAAGTGACTCCTATAGTACTGTATTAAATGTGGTACAGCTATCATCACAACACTTAAATAACTAGATCTATTTAGGCATTACAGCTGTATAATGAGGTCATAATGGCTAATAATAATAGTCACAGTTAATGTTTAATTTCAAAAAACAGCCATGCATCAATTCACACTGTGACATTCTTGTTCAAACAAAAGACTCAAAATAACTTAGAAATTATAAGGTGGATTTGTACAATGAAGAGACATGAATTATTACATTGTGTATGTGTATATATATACCTATACATACAAATATATGCATAGGTACTACACGTGAAGTGAACTTCCACATATGTATATACAAATATATATATACATATAAATACATGTATACATATTTTAGTATGCATACAAAAAATGAGAGCCCTTCAAAAATTCAAGGAGAAATAAAATTAAAAGATAAATTCATTCAAAACTATTTTAAAATTCATGATATTTTCTCATTAAAAACATATATTATAAACTTTTTTATTTTACAAGTTTTAACCATTTTACCACAATTATTTAACAAGTAGACATTATGTGTATACACACATGTGCTATTTTTATTGGAAACAGAGAAATTAATATCACAGAATGAGGGAATTCATGCCAATGATCATAATGTCAGGAAAGAAGAGTATATTTTCAGTTACATAGGAAGATTCAGTGAAGCAATATTTAAAACTAAATACCAAATGATATTTGGTATTTGATATTCTCTCATTTTTTATACTCTATATATAAACTTCAACAAATAAGAGGAAAACTGATATTTGCCTTTCTGTATCTGGTTTATATGAACTACTTGAAGACCACTCACACACACACACACACACACACACATACCCTGTTGGTTCTGATCTTTTGCAGAACTGGACTAATACTATGGGTGAAGATATACAAAAGTTTTCTGCACTTTACTATACATAAATATTTGTAATCTAAAATTTTTCCAAAACAACAACTTTCTTTTTTAAATAAATCTTAAAACGTGATACTTAATCACGCACTCATAAGTTTCACTTTAGTTAACAATTCTGATCATTTTTAATTACAGAATCAACATCACTTATTCACTGCTATTCAGACAACAAGATGATCTGAACCCTTTTGGCTGGTATATCCATTATGAATAGGTTTGTCTTCAAGTAACAAAGCTACAATTAATAGCAATTTAAAACTTCTGAATTTATTTAATACCTATGTGGTGAGCACTGAAATATGCACTCAGATTTCCAACTGTAGGAAATATAATTTTCAAGAGACCTCAAAAATTTTATATTCCCAATTCTTTTATCAAATTGGCACTCAAGACAAATTGAAGAGATCTGCTAAAAATATTAGACTCTATGGCCTCAGTACAAATGTGAATAACATTTTTAACCCATCTGCCTTTGCTGTTGGGGACAGGAGTTACAAAATCAGAACGCAAGCCTGGCAAATGGCCCCACCAGAAGGATGAAACATACTTAGCTCTGTACATAGCACAATTGCCACAGATGTTAGTCTCTTTCATTTTCCTTTAATCTTTGGGTTAAATTTGCATTAAATTTAACCTCCATTTCCTTACCATTTAGTTGTGTTGAAAGTTTTTTTGTAACTTTACTGGTAAAATGATTACACATATTTGAAATTTCATTTTATTATTTTTTTTCAGGTTAATTTGCTCTCATCTGTCACAATCAATTATTTTTATATAATCATGCTGTCTATTGGTGACATTTTTGCAATTTTATTTTCTCTCATCTGTTGTCTATATCATAAAACATTTAGTTTTAAGTATTTAGATATGTATATTTTAGTCACTGATATGGCATCATAGTTTTGCTCTTACTTTTTTTTTAAAAGATTCATTCATCTATTTGAAAGGCAGAGTTATAGAGAGGCAGAGGCAGAGAGAGAGAGAGAGATCTTCCATCTGCTGTTTCACTCCCCAGATTGTCACAACGTCCGGATCTGCTCTTATCCGAAGCCATGAGCCAGGATCTTCTTCTGGGTCTTCCATGCAGGTGCAGGGGCCCAGGGATTGGGCCATCTTCCTAGGACTAGCAGAGAGCTGGATCAGAAGTGGAGCAGCTGGTGCCCATATGGGATGCTGGCATTGCAGTTGACAGATTTACCTACTATGCCACAGTGCCAGCCCTGTTCTTACTTTCTATACATAGTTTCATTTGGTTGAATTGCACATTTGTGTTTAAAATAATTATTATTTACTAAACAAACTCTAACTGATATTTCAATGTTGTGCATACCTCTTCAGGAATACCTGTTATAGTATAGGTTTTGAAAGAATTTGAATAATATTTCACATTCATTTACCAGGCAAGTTTGTGGAGCACATATATTACATGTTTTCAACTGAAAAAAGAGCAATATAATTTGAATGTCTGGTTAAGGTGGATATTTGTTGTGAAACTTAATAAATATAACTTAAATTTTTCCCAATAACAGATGACCTTACCTCTAAAAGAATGCCAGCTTTATTTCTAGTAGACGATATAATTTTTTCTGAAGATGGAAAACATTCATGTTTGTTCAAGTGCCACTTACGTAATTGCATTTTTAGAGTTTTGCACCACAAAGCATATGAGGTATAATTTTATCCAGAAATATTCTTAGAACAAATATTGTCAAGTGTCCATCCCAAAGTCTTCTATCTACTGTGGGTTTCTGAGCCATCATGCTTTTTGAATGGTTCTGCCAGAATGAATTAGCTGCAAAATATATCCACAGTTAAGTTAGAAAATTGACTAGGTAGGTGGATTTTATGATTATTCTCCATGTAACATTGTGTCTTAGCTTCCAAATACAAGAGTTTTCTTCTTCCCTTAGTTGTTATTAAGCTATACTTTCTGGCACTCGTTAAAGAAAAAAGATCAAATGATTTTTTTTCTAGCCGTTTCTCATCCCAAGTAAGAAAATGACATTTTTAGTATAGAAAGAGCCACTAGCTTTAATGTATTCTATGACAGTAGCATTTGAATGCATTTTTCCTAAAAGTTTTATCATGTTTATTATATGTGTTAAATGAAAATACAACCCTAAAATGCAAGGGTGGTGTCGTCTTCATTTTTGCCATACACGAGGCCATCATAAAAACTGGAGAATGGTCATCTCTAAAATACATGAAAGCAGGACTGAAGTATTATTCCATTTTATAGCACCGGGATTGAAAGATGATACCTTACAAGACCCTGTTAACTAGTTTTGATCTGAGAATTTTTTAAGCTGCAAGTTTGGAAAAACCATAATCTTAGTCAAGGAGGAACCTATACAACTTGTCACCTACATACCTTTTCACCATAGTAAAACACTATTAGTAGGCTGCTGAGTGCTGTAATAACACTCCTGATCTGGGCTACTGTCAATGCAAATTGAGAGCTCAGCAAAGATGGACAGCACTGATGATTTGAGCCGACTGGACCACTCACACACATCAAGGAACTTTCAAACCTAAGCTGGGAGCTGCTTGAGAAAGAAGTCGACTCGGCACTTACATAAACTAAAGTTTTTAAATGCTTCCATGAATAAGTACTTATATCAGTAGTTCCTCTAAGAATGTTACCAATACTGCATATTGAATTTAACCTGGCAACATATACCACATATAACAGGCTATAATAGTTGATTCCTTTTTGTGGATTAAAAAAAGGCAAATCCATACATTTAGACAACTTCCTCAAAGGCATTAACACACAAACCCAGATTTGCCTGATTACAAAGCCTACGTTACTAACTACACAAAACTACCCGAGATTGTGTATGTGTTATTGCTAGATGTACCGTAATTTTCCTGGGTCAGATTTCTTTCATTATTATTGCTATGATTTCTTTTATCAAAACAAAAGCAAGAATTCCAAATCACTGATTATCCTGCAGCAAACCCAAAAATGCTTGCAGTATTCTGTTATATTTGATTGTGAACAAAGTCACTCTCCAAAAACAGTTAAACGAAACCATTTGTTATTTACATCTGTAACTAGAAAAAAAGATGTCAGTCGTTTTTGAGTTTCTGGAAAAAAAAACAGACATTCAGAGCAAAAACATATAAATTAGTTTGATTGTAGCATCTGATTATGAGAATAGAGCAATCAACACTTTTCAGGCTTCTTGTAAGTATACATTCATTGCTCATTTATTTGGTTAGCAAACTGACAGTAGGATTCAGTTAAGTATGCTCATAAACAAGGGTTAGAATTTTTTTTTTCTAGTCTAAAAATATTTTTCCCATTATTAAACAAATAATTTATTGATGAAGTGCTTGAAGGTCACATTTTCATAAGATTTATCAAAGGGAGGACTCTTTGGCAGAGACATGTTACTTCTTCAGCCCATTTTATTTTAGGCATGCAGGTAATGCTGTGGTTAGTTGTAAGGTGGTCCCAGGCTTTAAGACCTAGTGTGAAGATTTATGCTGATGAACCCTTGCATGCAGATGACTGCTACCTGTCCAACTGAAAGGTGAGCTGTTGCCCTCTAGAAACCGTAACAGGTGGCGTCCAATCCAGCATTGGCTTAAACACCTGGCCTATTTTCAGGGACCACGTGGATTATGTCTTCACTGTTACAGAGGATGAAATTAAGGTAAGACTCCAAAAGGAAAAGAAGAGAACCTAGCGAAAGAGCTTTCTCATGCTAGGAGTAGCAGGAGACCCACAGGGACATTAACTACATGACTTCACTCCATGCTGGAAAGGGTACTCTCGGTGTAGTACAACCCAACCCACTTGATGGCAGAAGCAGTGTTAGGGTAAAAGAAAGCCTTGCCCTTCACTGGTAAGCACGCATCCTTAACCGTGAGAAAATTCAGATGGAGCATGTATCCTCTGCTGGCCTTTATGACTCAACCCTGTAGACTCTCCTCTTGTTTCACTAAACCTCACACCCTTCTGTACCAACAGTATTCAACCAAGCTGGTGTGGAGGATGAAGCTTCTCATTGAACCTATAGCTGATGTTGGAGTGGCTGCTGCACTGCCTCAGCATTTCAAACCATTTCCCCAGAAGGAAAGAATATTTGTGTTCTGCTCAGTGGTGGAAATGTAGACTTAACCTCAATGAATGAAGCGGTTGAAAGGGCAGCTCTTCAATCTGTTTCTGTTTAATTTATACAAAAAAGTAGGAATCCAGTGTTTCCAGACACGTGGAGCTTTATTTCTGGTCACTGTCAACATTGCACCTTTCTCTCCTAAATAGATTTCAAAATCGCAAAGGACAGTAGAAATTTCAACAAGACTTAACAATTTTTTGGACTAAGTAGTCGGAAAAATACTTCATACATAACTGAGATTCCTGTCAAACTCCCCCAAAAAATCTTTTGCAAAAACCATCAGGTTAAATCAGAAACAACAAACTCTGCCCAGCCAAAATCTGTAGGATCCCACATCTAGAGTGACAGAGGTCATAAAGTCCATTATTCTGGGTCCATTTCAAGCGCTGATAAAAAAATCTCACTTTTTACCCAAGGTACTGGTTCTGCTACATATAGATCCTAAGTCCATTTGGAGAGAACTCATTGATAGAGGTTCATCATTACTATGTCTTGAGATTTTAGCTTCCCATCAAAACTGCACTTCATGTGGCCATAGGTACCTAAAGGCTCTTTGATGTGTCTCCTTCAGCTCCACTTTGTTCTCAGTTCCACTGGTTTAAACCACAGCACATCCTCTCTATTGAAGAACATGTGACTCACTACTGCCATCTTCATAAAACCTTTAAAAGGATAACCACTCAGAACAACTCTCTCGATGACCATTCTGTCTGGATCCACCGACGACAGATGGCCTGTAGCAATGAGGTGCCCATTGTTTTTCTGTTTGAAAAGCAGCACAGATGCAGAAAGAAAAGTGATTGGCATATATACTATGACCACAAGGTCCACATCAGCAGTTAGAAATCTCTGAAATTTATGTTTACCTGCTGCAATGTGCTGAGAGAATAAAAGAGAGGCTCAGAAGCACCTGAACCTACAGTGGAAGATAGTTCCCCTTTGGCTTTCACAGGTTCGGTGTCTCCAGGGTCCTGCCTCACCACTGTATTCAATACTGACATCTTCTGTTGATGAGGGAGTAAAGAAAATGCGATTACAAATGCTCCTCACCTGAAGGGCTCCACCACTGAGACAGGAACATCAGAGACGTGACGTGTGACACACCAGCCAACCTCACCTCCTTCTACCTCTTCATCAATCTCCCTCAAGATGCCTTTCCCAGGATTAGTAAAGTTGTGAAAATGAAAGATCTGAGTATAATCTTGAGGAAGGTTTTTCTGAGGATCCCATCGAAAAGTCTGGAAGCTCCTAAGACCTCTGTATTTCTGAAATCAAATTCTGGCAGCCACATCATGGGGTGGTTTCCACGTACCTGGAAACATCTCTTTGAGTCTTTCTAGTTTCTACTTTGCCATTTTTTCCTCAGCCTCTTCATCTACTTTCTCATCATGCAGATCATCATCACTTACAGAGTCCCCTCTGGTCATAGTTTCACACATTCTTTCTCTTCTTCCACTTCACCCTCTTATTCTGAAATTCCCCATCCAAAAATTCCTCATGTTCTGTATCATCACATTCATCTCCTTCCCCACCATGTCACCATCTTCGTCCGAAATCCATTCAGCTTGGTAACTGGTATCCGCTGTATTCCTGAGCTTCGTTCAGGCATTTAATTGTTTCTTTGACGGAAAGCCACGGAGTTTCTACTCCCTATACAGCTAGTGTCTAAATGGGGAGGCCCTGAGCAAAGAGGCAGGAAAGACTATAATCCACAGTGCTGTCCCAGCCGTCTAGAGGAGCAAGGAGGAACAGGGTGGTGTCAGCGAATTTATCCATATGTAACATGGTATGCAGATCCCCGGGACTCATAGATGTGGAAAGCCGCTGGTGTTTCATCCAGGGCCAAAGCAGCATAAAGCTTTGGGTATTGCCCATACTTTCCAGGGGATTGTTCCTGTGCCCCTATCCTGAAGCAGATGAAAGACCTCATGACAAGGAAATCTTGTTGTACAGAGGCACCACACAAGACCATGTTTGCTGCGTGTCTCTCTTCTCTGCCAGAGCCACCTCCTTCTTTTGCTTTCAGGGCTGGCTGGCAAGATGTCTCTGGTCAAATCTGATGAGCTCTTTCTCACCTTCTGCACATGGCTTTCAGTGCTAGATGATCCGGTCCTTTTTGTCCCCTTGTGCAACTCCCTGATCACAAGGCCACTTGACTTTATGGGCCATATTCTGCTGCTTGAGAGAGCCAGAGTGGTGAGCTGCCATGAATTCACATGTACTCAAATTACTTTTAAATTAATCATGATTTATCTAATTGTATTTGATTATAATATACAGATAAATATTTTAAAAATAATGAAAGACAGTTAAAAACAAAGTACTATGGAAAAGTATGGAGTGACTATTTCTACTTAATAACTTTGAGGACTCTTGTAAAAGTGTTATGTAAGTGAGTGGAAACTTTGAGGTTCACAAGACAGGAAGAGTGAAGGTCATTCTTGAAATACATCATCAAAGGAAGGAACATTCCTAAATACAATCAAAGCAATTTATAAAAAACCCACTGCCAACATCCTATTGAATGGGGAAAAGTTGGAAGCATTTCTACTGAGATCTGGTACCAGACAGGGATGCCCACTCTCACCACTGCTATTCAATATAGGTCTAGAAATTCTATCCAGAGCTATTAAGCAAGAAAACGAAATTAAAAGGATACAAATTGGAAAGGAAGAACTCAAACTATCCCTCTTTGCAGATGATATGATTCTTTACTTAGGGGACCCAAAGAACTCTACTAAGAGACTATTGGAACTCATAGAAGAGTTTGGCAAAGTAGCAGGATATAAAATCAATGCACAAAAATCAACAGCCTTTGTATATACAGGCAATGCCACGGGTGAGAAAGAACTTCTAAGATCCATCCCATTCACAATAGCCACAAAAACAATCAAATACCTTGGAATAAACTTAACCAAGGACGTTAAAGATCTCTATGAAGAAAATTACAAAACCTTAAAGAAAGAAATAGAAGAGGATACCAAGAAATGGAAAAATCTTCCATGCTCATGGAGTGGAAGAATCAACATCATCAAAATGTCCATTCTCCCAAAAGCAATTTATAGATTCAATGCTATACCAATCAAGATACCAAAGACCTTCTTCTCAGATCTGGAAAAAATGATGCTTAAATTCATATGGAGACACAGGAGAGCTCGAATAGCTAAAGCAATCTTGTACAACAAAAACAAAGCCGGAGGCATCACAATACCAGATTTCAGGACATACTACAGGGCAGTTGTAATCAAAACAACATGGTACAGGTACAGAAACAGATGGATAGACCAATGGAACAGAATAGAAACACCAGAAATCAATCCAAACATCTACAGCCAACTCATATTTGATCAAGGATTCAAAACCAATCCCTGGAGTAAGGACAGTCTATTCAATAAATGGTGCTGGGAAAATTGGATTTCCACATGAAGAACCATGAAGCAAGATCCCTACCTTTCACCTTACACAAAAATTCACTCAACATGGATTAAAGACTTAAATCTACGACCCAACACCCTCAAATTAATAGAGAGCATTGGAAAAACCCTGCAAGTTATAGGTACTGGCAAAGAATTCTTGGAAAAGACCCCGGAAGCACAGGCAGTCAAAGCCAAAATTAACATTTGAGATTTCATCAAATTGAGAAGTTTCTGTACTTCAAAAGAAACAGTCAGGAAAGTAAAGAGGCAACTGACAGAATGGGAAAAAATATTTGCAAACTATGCAACAGATAAAGGGTTGACAACCAGAGCCTACAAAGAAATCAAGAAACTCCACAACATCAAAACAAACAACCCACTTAAGAGATGGGCCAAGGACCTCAATAGACATTTTTTTCAAAAGAGGAAATCCAAATGGCCAACAGGCACATGAAAAAATCTTCAAGATCACTAGCAATCAGGGAAATGCAAATCAAAACCACAATGAGGTTTCAACTCACGCTAGTTAGAATGGCTCACATTCAGAAATCTACCAACAATAGATGCTGGAGAGGATGTGGGGTAAAAGGGACACTAACCCACTGTTGGTGGGAATGCAAATTGGTTAAGCCTCTATGGAAGTCAGTCTGGAGATTCCTCAGAAACCTGAATATAACCCTACCATTCAACCCAGCCATCCCACTCCTTGGAATTTACCCAAAGGAAATTAAATTGGCAAACAAACAAGCTGTCTGCACATTAATGTTTATTGCAGCTCAATTCACAATAGCTAAGACCTGGAACCAACCCAAATGCTCTTCAACAGTAGACTGGATAAAGAAATTATGGGACATGTACTCTATAGAATACTATACAGCAGTCAAAAACAATGAAACCTGGTCATTTGCAACAAGATGGAGGAATCTGGAAAACTTCATGCTGAGTGAATTAAGCCAGTCCCAAAGGGACAAATATCATATGTTCTCCCTGATCTGTGACAACTAACTGAGCACTAAAAGGGATATTTGTTGAAGTGAAATGGACATTATGAGAAACAGTGACTTGTCCTGACTGTTGATGTACAATGTAAACTTTATCCATTTTAGTATTTTTTATTTTTGTTCTAGTACTATTGGTTGAACTCTGTAATTAACACACAATTATTCTTAGGTGTTTAATTTTAACTGAAAAGTGACACCTGTTAGGAATTTGGAAAACATTATGCTGAGTGAAATAAGCCAGTCCCAAAGGGACAAATATTATATGTTCTAACTGATCAGTGACAACTAACTGAGCACCAAAAGGAAACCTGTTAAAATGAAATGAACACTATGAGAAACGGTGACTTGATCAACCCTTGCGATGAATGTTAATGAACAACTTAATACATTATCCCTCTTAGTATTTTTTTTTGTTTGTTCTACTTAATACTTTTGGTTGAGTATTGTAATCAATACACAGTTATTCTTAACTGTTGAAACTTAACTGAAAAGTGATCACTGTTAAATATAAGAGTGGGAATAAGAGAGGGAAGAGATGTGCAATTTGGGACATGCTCAAGCTGACTTGCCCCATACGGTAGAGTTAGAAACATACCAGGGGATTCCAATCAATCCCATCAAGGTAGCATGTACCAATGCCATCTCACTAGTCCAAGTGATCAATTTCTGTTCACAATTGATCATAATGATAGGACTAAGAGCCAAAGGGAGCACATAAGCAAGACTAATGTCTGCAAATACTAGCTGATAAAATCAAAAAGGGAGAGAATGATCCAACATGGAAAGCGAGATACACAGCAGACCCATAGAATGGCAGATGTCCTAAACAGCACTCTGGCCTCAGAATCAGCCCTTAAGGCATGCAGATCTTGCTGAAAAGCCCATGAGAGTATTTCAGGCATGGAAAGCCAAGACACTCTGGGGAAAAAAAAAAAAACACAACACATAAATGAAAGATCTCCGCAAGTGAGATCCCAGTGGAAAGAACGGGTCATCAAAGAAGGAGGTACCTTTCTCTGAAGGGAGGAGAGAACTTCCACTTTGACTACGACTTTGTCTAAATATGATCAGAGTCGGAGAACTCAAAAGGCTTCCATAGCCTTGGCAGCTCATGAAAAGAGCCTAGGGTGATTACTCATGCCATAAACAAGAGTGTCAATTTGTTAAGTCAACAACAGGAGTCACTGTGCACTTACTCCTCATGTAGGATCTCTGTCCTTAATGTGCTGTACATTGTGATTTAATGCTACAACTAGTACTCAAACAGTATTTTTCACTTTGTGTTTCTATGCAGGTGCAAACTGTTGAAATCTTTACTTAATATATGCTAAACTGATCTTCTGTATATAAAGAGAATTGAAAATGAATATTGATGTGAATGGAAGGGGAGAGGGAGAGGGAAAGGGGAGGGTTGCGGGTGGGAGGGAAGTTATGAGGGAGTATGCCATTGTAATCCATAAGCTGTTCTTTGGAAATTTATATTCATTAAATAAAAGTTAAAAAAAAAGAAATACATCATCAAAAACGGACATGTTAATTGTCTGGGGTTGCAGAACACATTTTTGCCACCTCAACCCAGATCCCACAAATATACCCAATCTGTGACCAAATTAACTTCTATAACATAAAGCTACAATGTGTATTTTCTGAAAGTGAGTGTATACAAAGAATATTAATATCAGGATCCAACTGTTATTTAATGTGAGTTACACTCAGAAAACCTTGTTTGAGGTTTTAATGAATCACAGAGATTTAAATTATAAGACTTTGCTTTAGTAAGGCAAACTAAGTCATTTGAATCAACTTTCCTACTGAGAGCAACCAGAAACATGAACAAGAGGAAATCTATCTTCTTGAAAGCTCTAGGAAGCTGAAAATTCAAGTGAAAAATTGTAGGCTTGTGCCAGAAGAATAAAGGTGCAGAGAATAGAAGCCATTATTTTTCATACTTGGCCTGATGGCCGTATGCAGGATACACAAAACAACAGCAATTTGAACAGAATAATGAGGTCAGCAGTAAATCTAAGTCCCAAACTTGCCAATATGTGGGAACTTCTGAAAATCCTCCCCACACACACATTCATAAAGTTTAGATTAAAGCAAGCATGGGAAACTGGATGTAACCACTTTAAAGTATGAAAATTTCAAATGAATTCAATTGTTAAAATTAGAAAATTTTAGCCGGCGCCGTGGCTCAATAGGCTAATCCTCCACCTTGCGGCGCCGGCACACCGGGTTCTAGTCCCGGTTGGGGCGCCGGATTCTGTCCCGATTGCCCCTCTTCCAGGCCAGCTCTCTGCTATGGCCAGGGAGTGCAGTGGAGGATGGCCCAGGTGCTTGGGCCCTGCACCCCATGGGAGACCAGGAAAAAGCACCTGGCTCCTGGCTCCTGCCAGGATCAGCGCGGTGCGCCGGCTGCAGCGGCGGCCATTGGAGGGTGAACCAGCGGCAAAGGAAGACCTTTCTCTCTCTGTCTCTCTCTCTCACTGTCCACTCTGCCTGTCAAAAAAAAAAAAAAAATTAGAAAATTTTGATTATCTTTGCCCTACCAACTTTGCAGAAACAAATACAAATCTTCAATGGAGGGATATACTTTATAGTATCCTCAGCCTCAAGTATTTCAACAAGTTTATATAAATGGACTAGCTGTGAGCCAAAAATAATCAGATCATCATTTTTACAAGTGATAAAAACAGTAAACAGAAATAATCTCTCAAATGACTAGGATAATCAATTGATTAGAAAAATATAAAAAAGCCATTTTTATACTTTAAGTTTATAAAGAAAAGCATGAGTAAGAATTTAAACTGAAATTATAAACAAATATAAAGAACAGGAAAATAAAATAATATTAAGCTAAATAGCTCAGTGGATTATTGTGACATTAAATTTACATAGTAAAGAACGTAGAAAACTATAGATAAAATATGCACAAATATGCACAGAAAATATGAAGAAAAACAAAAGTAAGAGAGAAATGGGATAATGTTGAATCTATACTGCAGACATTTTAGTTATAAAGGAAATAGTTGCAGATGGACTTACATTAAAGGTATAGAAATATCAAATATTCCATACAGATAAATCTGTGGGGAAATTAAGTGAATTTTGATGGTGACAAGAGTACTGTTAATGCCTTTTAAGCTTTAAAATATAGAAAGGATTAAAACACAATAAGAAGAGCATAAAAATAGGATGAGAACATCATGAGAGTTAACATATTCTAAATCTTGCTTATATATAAGAAAAAAATTCCATTTCTGTTAGACTTCAGTAGCTTAAAAACACTTGCAATATTTTTGTTAACTATTATATAAATAATAAATTATTTTCCAAGTAATAAGTTTATAAAATGGAAATGCATCAATAAAATAATCTAAAAGAATGCATGAATAAATAAACATAGAATAGATGAGACAAAGAAAAATAGATGAGACAAAAGAAAAAAAAACATTTTAAATTTAGCCTTTTATAGGGCCTGCACCGTGGTTTACTTGGTTAATCCTCTGCCTGCAGCGCCAGCATCCCATATGGGCACCAGCTTCTAGTCCTGGTTGCTCCTCTTCCAGTCCAGCTCTCTGTGTGGCCCGGGAAGGCAATGGAGGATGGCCCAAGTGGTTGGGCCTTGCACCCGCATGGGAGACCAGGAAGAAACACCTGGCTCCCGGCTTCAGATAGGCACAGCGCCGGCCGTGGCAGTCATTTGGGGAGTGAACCAATGGAAGGAAGACCTTTCTCTCTGTCTCTTTCTCTCACCATCTATAACTCTGTCAAATAAAGAAAGAAAAAATAAATAAATTTAGCCTTTTATGTTACATTTAAGAGATCAGTGAAATATAAAAACATAGAACACAAAATTTTAAGTGAATTTAAAATGCTAGCTCTTATAAACTCTAACCAAAAGACAGCTACTCCAGCTCTATAAATATGAGACAAGTATATGTTAAGGTATAAAATTTAGAAGAAAATTCACAAGGAGTAATAAGGCATCCTCAAAATACATAAAGCAAACAGATCAACAGAGCTACAAGAAAAATAATGAATCTACATATTTCATCCTACGTCTCTCAGTATATGATAAAATACACAGAAAAAATATGCATTGATTTTCTATTATATGTTTTGTATATACTCTCTATGTATATGCTGACTTTAATATATAGCATTCTTGCCCATGGGGAGTGAACAAGTGAGCCAATAGTTCTGAACAATACACAAAATGACAACACACCGATGTCTACACATGGATATATAGGACAGTGCATCTGACCCTCAGCTGCATTTTTGCCACTAGTAGTTCATCCTTCCCTCAAGACTTGCCTCTTGCTAAATAGGAACCCAGAAGGACATGCTCTGGCCTCCTGTGAACAGTTTACATTCAATAATAATCTCACACAAGGCTTGCACTCTTACTGCAGTGTGATGGTCAAAGCCTTGTTCTGTCCTCACCCTGATAACTGATTAAAATTTATCTCTGAGTGTGTCTGTGAAGGTGTTTCCTAAAGAGATTTGTGTCTGAATTCACTGGTTAAGGGGATGGGAGTGAGTATCATCCCATCTGTTAAAGGTCAAAAAAAAAAAAAAAGTGGAGGAAAAGCAAATTCACTCACCCGTCTTTAGTGGGCACATCGTGTGATCTCCTTCCCTTAGACGTGGGCACTTAGGCCTCTTCCCTTGGATTGGGAGTTACACCATTCTGACTCACACCCTATCCTTTGGATTCTGACAGGTATACCATTAACGTCCATGCTTTTAGGCTGGGACTAGGACTATCCCACAGCTTCCTGGACACCCAATTACAGAAGCCAGATCATGGGACCACTCAGCCCCATAGTCACGTGAGCCAATTGCTCACAATCTGTCTCTTCTTTTATACTTACCTCCATGTGTTCCATATGTTTTGTTGTTGTTGTTGTTTTAGAACCAACAGTGTAGAAAAATTCATACTCCAATGTCCCCTGGCTTTGCACTGAACTTGACTACCTTCTCTAGGACGCACGGACTTACTCTGAGGCTGGTCCCTCAAGAGCATGTGTCCATATCCCTCTCTCTGCTTCTAGGGAATCTGATCTAACAGGTAAGCCCTGGTGTGTCCTACACCATGGAGGGACACAGTGAGTAATGAAAAGTCACAGCACAAAACAAAAAGAAGCAGAGGGAAACTATCTCAGAGCACTCTAATTCTGCCTAAAAGATGTTTGCCAGGAATTCTGTTGTTCATATATAAAAATAAGCCCACCACCCAGGAACTTAGAAGATATAAACTGAAGTGTCAACCTCCTGGAGCTTAGAATAAGAGAAAGATGCAGAAGGAAGGCCAGCGCCGCGGCTCACTAGGCTAATCCTCCGCCTTGTGGCGCCAGCACACCAGGTTCTAGTCCTGGTCGGGGCACCAGATTCTGTCCCGGTTGCCCCTCTTCCAGGCCAGCTCTCTGCTGTGGCCCGGGAGTGCAGTGGAGGATGACCCAAGTGCTTGGGCCCTGAACCCCATGGGAGACCAGGAGAAGCACCTGGCTCCTGCCTTCGGATCAGCGCAGTGTGCCGGCCACAGCGCATCAGCCGCGGGTGGCCAATGGAGAGTGAACCAACGGCAAAGGAAGACCTTTCTCTCTGTCTCTCTCTCTCACTGTCCACTCTGTCTGTAAAAAAAAAAAAAAAAAAAAAAAACAGATGCAGAAGGAAAAATCTATTTGGGGCTTAGTGACGTGCTTGGCACATAGAAAATAACCTCTAAATTTCTTAGCAGGATTTCTAGAGCTTTGAAAACCACAGACCATCTCTTTGTCTCCAGCACCACCATTTACTCTTCCCCATGACACTTCAATATTTGCCAGCTATATTGACACCCGTCATCCCTCATAGGTTTTGTAGCGTTCACCATTACATTTGTTCTTCCCGTCACACACATGGCCTGTAGCCATCACCAATTTCACAAGGAAACTGTTCTCCTCTGTAACTGTTTAGTTTAGGCATGAAGTATCTCTGACCCATCCCATCAACCGTGGTGGCCCTCCATGCTGTGGCTGTTAATGACCTCTACGGCTCCTACCACAGTTCTGCCGACGCCTTCCTGTGGAGTCTGCCTCTACCACTGGACAGCTCTCTGAGCGCTGGGACCAGCCATGTTGTTGACTTTCTGTTGCATGGCCCATTTCTTACAGATCAAAGGTACACTGATAGATTTTGGTTCACGAATATTGTTAGAGACACACGATTGTGAGGGTAGAAGCTTGGCATCTTAGTTCAAAGAAGCAAAAACTCCCCTGAATAGAGTGAGCTTTTATCTTATTAGAAACAACCTTCTCTCAGGTGGCTGTTATATATTGTTCTGTTAGCAGAGAATGCTCACTGAAGTTTGCATCCATTTGGATCATGATAAAACCACAAATGCCTATCTCCATCTTTCTTATGCTGCCAACATTCTCTACCTTTTTACAATTTTGAAGAATGTAGCTCCCTTGGCTGTTTCTTTTCATAAATCATATCTTGTATTATAGTTAATACAAAGATATTATTCAATAAATAGCCCTATTGGGCAACCTGTTTTATGTTTCCCTCTGTGCCACCAGGACTACTGCTCTCTTTATTCTATCACAAATTATTTAATGCACCCCACCAAGAACATTCACTGTGCTACTAAGTCAAAATCTATTAACTTTATGATTTTTAAATTTTTCTTCTTTTATTTTTCATCCATTCTATATGCATCTATATAATTCCCTAATGAAAGTTCTGGGCAATTTCCTTTGAAAAGTATATTTTCAACCCCAACTGCTAAGAATCAAGAATTAGGTACAAAGATTTTCTCTCTTCCTTCTAAGCCACTATTTAACATACATCTATACAAAGAGAGATGGGTGGAGAGAGAGAAAGGCATTAGAAAATATGATGTACAAGGTATTCCCTCTCTCTTTATTTTTAAGATTATTTATTTGTTTCAAAGTCAGAGTGAGAGAGAGAGAGAAATCTTCTATCCACTCGTTCACTCCCCAGATAGCCCATGCTTCCAGGGCTCCTTTTTGCAACTCTTGACTTGTAACATTAGTAGCTCCAAGATTTGGAGCTCACAAGATTGGTGATGAAATCACCTGTGCTGTTGTTTCTTTTAGAAGAGGATTGCCCAGGACTGGTACCTTTCAACTGGGTAACAATGAAGCAGTAATGACCATTGGCTCTTTCTTAAGTAGCACTTAAGAAATTGATTTGTGTATTTTATTTTCTTCAGACTATGGGCTTTTAAATTTTTCTCTCTAAGTCCTGGTATCTCATGCTCTGACTCACTTGTTGTAAAATAAACTAATGTCTTTTTACTTAAAAGTTTCATGTATTTAAAAATTTTGTGGGTCTCCATGCTAAAACAATAATCATCTCAATTTAAGGTAGAAGTCATTTCAAAAAGAGCCATAAACAGTATTCTTTCCCATTAAATATCTCCATTGAATAAGGAAATGAAAGGTGAATGATGAAAAACATGAATTCTAATTTCATCATCACAAATTAGATACCCATAGGAACCTGGCCATGTATCCTGGACTATTTGTATCTTAATTTATTTTCCAAAAGTAGAGAGAGTATTATCTTTCCCTCTCTTCTAGATTTTTGTAGGAATCAATTCACAAAGTGCAAAGAACTTCTTTTGGCAATTACGGCTGATTTTTTAATCAAAATTAGAAGATATTTTAATTGAATTTAAGGTGAAAAACTCCTTAGAAACGAAAACAATCTTTGAGTCTTTCTTACCTGACAGCTGGTTTTTAGAAAAAAAGTCACATTATGCCACTTCTAAATCCCATATGTTTGCCACTCTTTTTTCTCTTAAAGTTCATCATTATTAGTATTATTAAGTTATCTAATGATAGATAACAGAAAGTGAAAAAATGTAATCAATTTTTATGGATTCAGCGCTATACTCAAAATACATTAACTGTGAAACACTACTGGAACTTGATTGGAGTCTATGTAAGACTTCAAATACTTGTTCAAAGCAGCAGCAAGATAATATTATGTGGGGCCAGCATTGTGGCATAGTCTGTTGAGCTACTACCTGTGACTCCTCCTTTCCATATGAGCACAGGTTCCAGTCCCACCTGCTCCACTTCCAACCCAACTCCCTGCTAATGCCCCCGGAAATCAGCAGAGAATAGCCCAAGCTTGGGTACCTACCACCCATGTGGGAGACTGGGACGGAGTTCCCAGCTCTTGGCTTTGGTCTGGTGTAGACCCAGGCATTGTGGCCATTTGGAGTGAACCAGCAGATGGAATATTCTCTTCTTCTTTGTCTCTCCTTCTCTTTCTGTAACTCTGCCTTTCAAATAAACAGAATAAAATCATTACAAAAAAGATATTATATTATCCTTATGTGTTCATTTTTCTCGGTCAATGCTTCCTGCCCTACTATAGGATATCATTTCTCAAAGAGGCTTAACTGGGGAAATAATTCTCTCAATCATGTTATCTGAGGAAGAAATTAAGTAAATAATATTATCACTGACCCTCTACGTACAAAGCAGCTTCATAAATGACTATAAATGCTTTGGACAAATTGTAGAACTGGAAATTAAATATTAAAGTACTAATAGTCTTCATAAAAATTAGCAGGAATAATATAAATGGAAAAATTATGCTTCATACTCTTTATTAAGATAAATACAAATAAGGGAATGCAAAGTCATAAAATTTGTGGGAAAAAAGAACTCCTTGAGAAGATTTACATGAGGAAACTGCAGCTGTCCATGATCCCTTTGGCAACCCAGCAAATTCTAAGAGGTAGAAGAGACACCTATCTTGTAGCGTGTTCGACAGTTATTGTACAGACCTCCACCAGAATTTGCTGTAAAATTGCTGTTTCAGAAACACCAATTATACTCATCACTTCTGTTAATATTCCACAAATTCCAGACATTTTGGTAGCCAAATCCCTGCCACATTCACAGTCAGGAGGCCATTGTGGTTTGAGCCAACCCCGTCACTTCAAGGGGCCTATTTTCCCCAGGTCTCATACCTCAGCTCATTGCCACTTAGCTCCAGTGTCATGGTGACTCCAAAATTGTTGCTTCTTTATTTTGCCTGAGCAACTTCATACAGGCACTATCTCTAAGCAGCTGAAATATTTTCTCTCCCTCATCAGGATGTGTCAAGGTGTCTGATTATTATCAGGTAGGTGTATTAGTTTACCAGGATGCTGTAACCAGGTGGCTGAAACAGCTGATACTTATTGTCTCACAGTTCTAAAGACTGGAAGTCCAAATCAAGATGTTGACAGAGCCGTGTTCCACCTACAACCTGAAACGTCAAGGGCGGCAGGGGCGGGGCAGCGGGTGGGTCTTGAATCTTTCCTTTCCTTCTTTCTAGTTTCTGGTGTTTTGCAAGAATGGCATCACTTGATATTTTCCCCTCTGTCTCACACCCCACATGACATTTTGTACTTCTTTTGGGGACATAGGTCATATTGGATTGACATTGCCCTAATGATGTCATCTTACTTTATTAAATCAGTGAACACCATATTTCTAAAGAAGGTCATATTTGTCCTCACCTGCTATTAGGTCTTCAATATGTCCTCATGGGCCAACAATTCAACCCACAGCAAAGGGGTAGGAACAATTTTCTTCAATCCTTGGTGCCATGTCCTTTTGGAGCTCACAAACCTCAGTTTTTGTCAGAGAGTCATTTAAATACACTGTTCAGTTCTCATTTATTTTTCTGCAAAGACGAGAAATTTAGATCCTCCATCTCCATACACTATATAATTTTCAGCCTCAATAAGCTAAAATTTCACCACATAACTTACTTGGGCCTTTGAAGGTTAGCAGGTGTGGTACAAGTAGAAAACTAAGCAGAAACTTCACTGTCTTTATTTGGTTGACTCTTGATTTGCTCCCTTCATCCATGAGATTGTTTCAGGCAATACTAGTCAAGGAACAATGGAAAACATGACTTTACTTAACCTTTACCCTGTAAAGAATCCCTATAGATAGACAGATTGGTGTACGGCAAATCTTCTGACCCACAAAACTCTGAGCAAGAAAAATAAGTGCATGTGTTGTAAGCCACTGGAAACTGAGATGGTTTGTTTCACAACAGTATGATCACAACTGGCCTACACCCTTTGCTGACTCAAGATACCTGTCCGATTCATCACTCTCTCCTGCCTAGAATTTCCCTGAGCAATTTTTTATTGTTTCTGATGAAAATCATTCCAAGTTTAGTTTATTGAGAAAGCTGTTCTATATTTTTAAAAAGTGTGTTGAGTGCCATCTACTTAGGAGAACATACTTTTGATACAGTTTGAATCTATCAAGACTGATTGATCATACATTGTGTTGAAATTAACTTCCTAAATGATGGCAAACTAAAGGTTTAAGTCCTGGGACATGTGTGAAATTATTTCAGGAGTCACTGATAGATAAGGTAACCATACAATTAATCATGCTTTCGGGGACACCTGTGAGAGCAGAGGATGTTCTCAATAATTATACTAAGATCAGACATAAGCCAGATTCGTGAGCACACTGGCATAGCTGATCACTATTTTAATAGTAAAAATTATTAAAACACATGAGTTTTTCATTTTGCTTTGTTTTGTTTCTTCTCGTTGAAAACATAGTTACTTAATTTCTTTATTACAAATAGGAGTTAAGGTCTTTACATTTATTAATTTGTAGGTTATTTGGGGATTGGAAAGTTTAGTTCAGACAATTCCCAGGTTACCCGAGTCTAGATAGACAGAATGTTCTTACCGAGAAGACTAGTGTAGAAAATGTTTCAGAAAGAGTTGTCTGTGCAGGAAGCAGATCCATTTCCTATTGACATTTCTAAGATGAGGTAGTACTGTTTCCTTTACAGCTAGCAAATCTGTACCACATGCCTTTTAACCTTTATATACCCCAATTATTCTCAATATTGTCAGCGTTGATATTCAGATTATTAGGGTGATTGAAATCCCTGTTTTCCATTCTGCTCTGCTTGACTAGATCCTAAGTGTGGTTCAGGACTCTCAGGAATTCCTGAGGTACTTTTAGGAAATATAAAAGGACAAAGATAGTTTCATAACAATACTTCGACATGATATCTTTTCTGCATGTTTACATTTCAATGATGGAAAAGCAAAGATGGGTCTAACTGGAAAGGTCTTAAAAAACAAAGTAGGTGGGGCCAGTGCTATGGTAGAGCAGGTAAGGCCACTGCCTACAGTGCCGGCATCCCACATGGGCACCTGTTCAAGTTCAGGCTGCTACGCTTCTGATCCAGCTCTCTGCTATCGTCTGGGGAAGAAGTGGAAGATGGCCCAAGTTGGGCTCCTGCACCTGCATGGGAGACTCGGAAGAAGCTCCTGGCTCCTGGCTTCATATTAGCGCAGATCTGCTGGCCATTTAGGCCATTTGGGGAGTGAATCAGCAGATGGAAGACCTCTCTCTCTCTCTCTCTCTCTCTCTCTCTCTGCCTCTGCCTCTTTGAAACTTGGATTTTCAAAAAAAAAAAAAAAAAAAAAGCAGTGTCTTAAAATCTCACTAGTGTTCATTGCAGTTTCCAATACCATGCCCTTACAATGTTAAATGAAAAATATTGCAAATTTTCGTTAAGGATGTCCTTGTGGTGAAACCAGAAGTACACATAACTTTGTATCATAGGACAAAACACAACACACACACACACACACACACATATTCTCTCACATAAAGCTTGTATCAAAATCTCTGCTTGTGCAATTGTTTGAACTATGGCAAGGACTTTTTTGCCACAGAATATTGTTAGTACTTAAAAAATGACTGACACCCAAACTGTGGCTATACAGAGTTGCTTTTTGGCAAACATTTTCTTTTCCTTTTTTTTTTTTTTTTTTTTTTTGACAGGCAGAGTGGACAGTGAGAGAGAGGAGAGAGACAGAGAGAAAGGTCTTTCCTTTTCCCCACAATGGCCACTCCAGCCAGCGCACTGTGGCCAGTGACTAGAACCCGGTGTGCCGGCGCCGCAAGGTGGAGGATTAGTCTATTGAGCCGCGGTGCCGGCCCAGATATTTTCTTAAAAATGAACAAAGTAAGCTTCTTGTGTCAAGAAAAGCAAGTGATAGCTATGTTTCAAGCAAAAAAAAAAAAAATTAAACCTGAGAAAGTATGTATCCACCTCCATAAGCTCTACAGCATCACAGTAATTAACTAATTGAACTCTCAGATAAGGACACTGAACTCATTTCTCAGATTTCTGCCCATCACAGCCTCATCAATTCTCAGAGCCTTCTACTTCACAATACTGGAACATGGGGATTACATCTCAACATATATCCTTTGAGGAGAGACAAACATTCAGATCATAGCACCCTGGGCCTTCTAATAAATCAGTCATTAAAAAGATGTGCAAAAATATTTTTCAATCATATTATCATTGCTTTTTGCCTTGAAAATAGTGGTTATCTTATTCAAGTATATTTTATTTCAGTTACAATAATATTTATAATAATGAGTAAACTTGTCAACATTGACTTTTAAATTTAAATATTATAATGTTTCATGTTAATTTCCAACACAATCAATATTAATAGATATGTCATATGAATTAAAGCATTTTGGGGATTTCAGTATTTTTTAAAACAGTAAACAGACTGAAAAGTCTGGGTTTCCAATATGACAATTCTAGGCAAAGCTTAGTGTTACTCGGAAATCTTGAGGTTTTTTAGTTGATGAAGATAAAGAGATAATAATCGCAATTTATTTTCTAAAAATCCTGCTGCATATAGTGTCCATTATAGCCAACTCCTATTTAATTCTTACTTTAAGATGAACATTAATAAAACTTCACTTTAAAATTACCTGCTTGAAACCCTGCATTGACAGTAGAAAAACCAATTTGTTGGGGTTTATGTAAAGTGCAGGCCACCGTAAAGGGGCAATGATAGAATTACGAGCCTCCTGTGTGTCTTCTCCTCGAGGTATGATGTGAAATCAGAACGGGTGCACCACGGATTTCTTCTCTGGATGCGATTACCCAGCAGTTTCCAGCTCCTTATCTATGGGGAGCTGCTTCCAGATTGCTAAAGCGGTGGGTGGCATAGCTGATGTGTCTGTTCAGATCAAAAAGGTTTCTGACATGCATTAAGAGAAATAGATCTCATGTTTTCTTAAAATTAAACTTATCTTTTGTCCTGTGTGTTGATAGTGACTTTGACCTGTTGGGAATGTTTGTTCTGCTTTTGGTTTATTTGGTAGTGTTTGGATTCAGTGGATGTTTTTACATTTTTTAAAATTTGCTATTGACAAATAATCATTGTATGTATGTGGACTCAGTGAGCTTTAAAATAACTTCTAGTTCCTTTGTGTTCTATTTAAGGTTTAAGGAGTTCTTTGTGGAATTTACTGATCCCTAGTGACGGATTCAGAAGCAGTCTCAAGAGGGAATGAAATACGACAGCTACCTAATTTTATCCATATTCTAATCACTACACCCTTTGTATTATGATTCATGTATTGTAAATTTGAAAAACATTTTAAAAATAATATTTGAAAACTAATATGGACTAAATATATAAAATGAGTTCAAAGATATGATATTCCAATATATAAAACCCAAGGAAAAACTCAGAGATCAAGAAGCCTATCTTTGACAAGCTGAAAGTTTACACATATGTAGGATGCATTCTATACATTAGAAAATTCACCTCAAAAGCTCAGAGTGAGAGATCTTTGGGACTGGATGAGGCAGTAGAACAATAGAAAAGGACTTTTTTTTTTTTCAATTCTCTTTATATACAGAAGATCAGTTTACCATATATTAAGTAAAGATTTCAAAAGTTTGCACCCACATAGAAACACAAAGTGAAAAATACTGTTTGAGTACTAGTTATAGTATTAAATCACAATGTACAGCACATTAAGGACAGAGATCCTACATGAGGAGTAAGTGCACAGTGACTCCTGTTGTTGACTTAACAATTTGACACTCTTGTTTATGGCATGAGTAATCACCCTAGGCTCTTTTCATGAGCTGCCAAGGCTATGGAAGCCTTTTGAGTTCACCAACTCTGATCATATTTAGACAAAGTCATAGTCAAAGTTGAAGTTCTCTCCTCCTTTCAGAGAAAGCTACCTCCTTCTTTGATGACCTGTTCTTTTCACTGGGATCTCACTCGTGGAGATCTTTCATGTAGGTTTGTTTGTTTGTTTTTTGTTTTTGTTTTTGTTTTTTTTTCCAGAGTGTTTTGGCTTTCCATGCCTGTAATACTCTCATGGGCTTTTCAGCCATATCCGCGTGCCTTAAGGGCTGATTCTGAGGCCAGAGTGCCGTTCAGGACATCTGCCATTCTATGGGTCTGCTGTGTATCTTGCTTCCCATGTTGGATTGTTCTCTCCCTTTTTTATTCTATCAGCTAGTATTTGCAGACACTATTCTTGTTTATGTGCTCCCTTTGACTCTTAGTCCTATCATTATGATCAATTGTGAACAGAAATTGATCACCGGGACTAGTGAGATAGCATCGGTACATGCCACCTTGATGGGATTGAATTAGAATCCCCTGGTATGTTTCTAACTCTACCGTTTGAGGTAAGTTAGCTTGAGCATGTCCCAAATTGCACATCTCTTCCCTCTCTTATTCCCACTCTTATATTTAACAGCGATCACTTTTCAATTAAGTTTCAACACTTGAGAAAAACTGTATTCAGAAGCGGGGAGGGAGAGGGAAAGGGGAGGGTTGCGGGTGGGAGGGAAGTTATGGGGGGGAAGCCATTATAATCCATAAGTTGTACTTTGGAAATTTATATTCATTAAATAAAAGTTAAAAGAAATCAGACATTGATACAAAAAGGAAGGAAATGGCATCTGAATGGAACACTGAACAAAGGATTACAGCTTACTTTCTGTTTTGCAAAAACAAATCTTTAAAATTATGAAAATTATGAAAATTTTAAAATTATGAAAATATAAAGTGTTGTAAGAAAGGAAATACAGATTAAAATTAAACAGTATATTGTTTCAACTGAAAAAAAAAAGAAAAGGACTTTTTTTCTAACCCTATATTCAAGTCTCTAAATAATATTAGAAACTGGTAACTATAAGGATGTTCAAGATAATACTCTATTTTTTTAGTATCTGCCAAGTTTCCAGCAGTAGACTTGGAATATATATTTGTTGAATCATTTGGGCTTAGTTCCATAGTAGTTTTTTTTCAATCAAATTTAATTTAATTTAATTAATTTTTTCAATTAAATTACATTACACAAAAATAATTCACCCAATACCTAAATGCCTTCCTTTTCTTTCAGGAAACACTGCCAGTTCAACTCTACTAACTCTGACTCCCATAAAACCCTAATATCTTATTTTTTTCTGTTCTATTTCCAGGCACTAGACCTAAAAATTATATGCATGTGTGACCTGCAAATATAATCACAATGAACTTTCACTGCCATATTTAGACCTGGAGTAGCAAATAATGAAATGTTAGCACCATACCAGAAAGAGCAGGGTTGTTTCCTTCCTTCCTAGTCTAGAATGATGGCATGTGGTAGGGAATAGCTTAGAAGAAAATGCATGCCAGTCATTTACAGGATAAAATACCCAAAGCTCCATATGTACAGTAACAACTGCCTAAAGAAAGAATAGAGGGAATGTGTGTCCTCTAAAACCTCTGAAATTCTAGCCTATAAGTCCTTTGTTTGCTTTTTGGATGTCAAATTGGCAAAGTAGACATAACATAGGGAATAACTGATGGAAGAGTTATATTTTGAACCTGAAACTTTAAGTGCCATGGAGGCTTTGGGTAAAGAGTGAACTTCACAGCAGTATAGGGTAAACGCCACTTGCTGTAAGGTTCTCACATTTCCAAGCTCAGCGGGAGGTGACAATGGTATAGTGTTATAGATATGAATATGCAAGATTTGCATTTGTTCAGTATCACCATTCAGCACCAAACTGAAGGTAGTTTTATGCCTTGCAACCTGCTTTTATAAAATTAGAAAAATAATATGATATAGTTGATCTTGCCAAGGATGTAAGGAATTTATATAATTTATTCAAATCGCAGTAAAAAATGATCTGCAAATGGACTCTGAGAACATCTGTTTCACATGTTATAAGTTCTTAGGAAACGTTTACTCTCTGTTGCAACTGATGGTCTTATTTAAATAATTATAGAGGAAAAATTATTTTTTACAATTGAATATATAAAATAAAAAACACAATTATAAATGAGTTGTTTCTGCTAATAGTTTTATTGTCAGAGGAAAGTATTTGTATTAGTAATCTAAATTTTATTTAACTGGAAATTCATTCATCTTTGTCCAGTATAGTTAATATAATCTAAAAATCTTTTGAACATATGTCAGTTAGTAACTTACCTTTAAAATATGTTTTCCATAATACATAATAGATAGTAGATCTGGTCTTTAAACTTTAGTATATGCTAGTAAATTCAATGACAGTTCAGGTAACTATTCATCATCACAAAAAGGAAAGGAAGACTGGTAATTGTGAAGAAGCTTTTACTGGACTTAACCCTGTATGGGTAATGAGTATGACCTCTGGATAAAAAATAGAAGACATTACAGAATTATCAAAATCAGAAATTGGTGGAAATTTGATTATTGAAAGAAAAGAACAGCATTGCATTACAACAATGTTTGTATGGTGTGTCTCCTGAATGCATTTGCAAATCTAAGTTGCACTCTCTAAAACTTCAAGGGAAAAGCCACAGACTTAAACATCACTAAATAAACTTAACAAGGATGTAAATACTAATATACAAATGACAATTTTACACACTGGAAAGAATAAAACTCTGTATTTACAGATTATATGTTTTATTACATAGAAAACTTTAAGAACTCTAAGAAAACATTGATTAAAAACACACATAAATATATCAGGATTGCAAACAATGTTTTTAAAATAATGATGTCAAGCAGGCATAAATTGAAGTTAAGATCTACCAAGAGAGGCCAGCACTGTGTCATAGTAGACTAAGCCTCTACATAAGGGTTCCGGGATGCTCCACTTCCAATCTTCCTGCTAATGTGCCTAGGAAAGCAGCAGATGACCCAAATCCTTGAACCCCTGCACCCACGTGGGAGACATCAGATTCCTGGCTTCATATTGGCCCAGCTCCAACAGTTGTGGCCATTTGGGGAGTGAACCAGTAGATGCAAATCTATCTCTCTCTCTCTCTCTCTCTCTCCCCGCCTCTGCCTTTCTGTAACACTGTATTTCAAAAAATTAAATAACTTTAAAATCTATCAAGATGCATTAATATGTAATTATAGACAGATAAATCAATGAAATAGAATAGAGTCCAGATGTATAGCAATAGATATATAACAACTTATTGTCAGTAAGATACCAAGGCAATTCAATTAAGGAAAGTATAGTCTGTACAAAAAGTTTTTCTGGAACAACAGGATTAACATATAGAAGAATGATTTCCAATCCAGTCCTCACACCATTTTTCAAAATTCATTTGAGATAGACCGTATGTCTAAATGCAAAATTATAAAGCCTCCATAACTTAACATAGCAAATACATTTGTGATTTGGGGGTGGGTAACTATTTCTCAGACACTATCAAAATTACAACTTTAAATTGTTTGGTATATTACACATCACAAAACGACAAAAGGAAAAGGAATAAGCAAGAGAGAGAAGGAGGGAGGGAGGGAACATCATTAAGATTACAAAAGGTCAAGTCATAGACTAGTAACGACCATTGACAATGCATACATTTGAAAAAGCACTTCTATGTAGAATACATACTTTCTACAAATTCATAAAAAAGCAAAATTTAATAAACAGCATTCTAATCCTCGAAAAGACATTTCTTAAAAGAGTATATACAAATGGAATTTAAGCCTAGGAAATACTCAAAGCCTCATTGGAATCAGAAAAAATAAAATTAAGTACATAATATAATAACATTTTACACTCACTAAAGTGGCTTAAATTTTAAAGACTAACAATATCAAATGTCAGGTCAGAATGTAGAAAATAGATTTTACTATCTTTTCAAAGTCAACGTATATCTAGAGTTTACCTGAGCCATTCCACTTCTATGTATTTCCCCAAGAGAAAAAACATTGTCCACCAAATGAACCATAGCAGTTTTGTCCAACGAAAACCCAATTTGCAATAATAGGGTAATGTATCAAAAAATGTTGTTTTACATATAATGGAATACTAACAGAAACTAAAAATCAATTACTCATATGTGCCATAGTTGATATGTTTACATACATATTAGTTGAAATATATACATTTATATTTATATAAATAATATATATAATATACATATATATTTGGCTTGATATGACATATGTTTATATATAAATATGTTTACATGTGACCGCACTTCAAAATAGTGACAAAAATAAATAAATCCACATGCATATGAACTGATTTCAAAGATGCTCATGAAAAGAAAAGCATACATTTTAAAAATCTGCAGTGTCGGCACTGTGGCGTAGCAGGTAAAGCCATCTTCCACTGCTTTCCCAGGCCATAGCAGAGAGCTGGATCAGAAGTGTTGCAGCCAGGACTTGAACTGGGGCCCATATGGGATGCCAACACTGCACATGGTGGCTTTACCCACTGCACCACAGCACCAGCCACATAGGGCACAGTGCCAGGCCCATAAATGAACTTATTTTAAGAGCAATAAAATGACTCATTCAATCACAGATTTAGTTACTGATAGACCTAATTTTAAAATAGGATTTGATAATTTTTCTCTCATTTTATCTTTCTCAAAATAAGCTATTTTATTTGATGTATAATACACTCTATCTATATTGTAGCACACTCTAATTAAAATTGCTACGAGGTGTGGGTGTTTAGCCTAGCAGTTAAGATGCCTGTGTCACTTATCAAAGTACCTGAGTTTCATACTCACCACCAGCTCCTGACTCCAGCTTCCGGTTAATTCAGACCCTGGGAGGATGTGGAGATGATTCAAGAATTGCGTTTCTGCCACCCACTGGGGATATAGATTGAGTTCCTGGCTCCTGACCTTGGCCCCAAGCAGGGGCCATTTCCAGCATTTAGGGAGGGCAACAGTGGGTGGGAGCACTCTCTCTCTCACTCCTTTTCTCTGATTCTCTTTCCTTCCTCCCCAAATAAATGAATATGGTTTAAAAAACGCTTTAAAATGTAGTATTTATAAGCTCTTTTGTAAAATCACATGCCACTATTTTGATACACTTTCTTAGTTTTGCTGTCCTCATTACCAAACACTGAACTATAAGGCACCATCTGCTGCACATGCAAAGGTTTGCATCTGACCAGGCCATTGTCCCTAGGACCTTTCTCTGTTAGGAATGGAAAATCAGTAAGAGCAAATACACACTTTTCAATAACCACTAGCACATTTAGGAATTATAATGTCTTATCAAACATGCTAACTGAGCAGAAATTAATCACAAGAGCAAAATAAAGCATGTACAGAAAGCACATTTCAACAGTATTCTGTCAAGACACTAAAAAATTGTTTTTCTTATTTCTGTATTTCCATTTTTTAAATTTCTATAGATACTTTTCAAACTATAGAGTTTAAAATGTAATTTATTTTTTTAAATTTTTTTATTTTTTAACTTTTATTTAGTGAATATAAATTTCCAAAGTATAGCTTATGGATTACAATGGCTCCCCCCCCATACCTTCCCTCCCACCTGCAACCCTCCCCTTTCCTGCTCCTTCTCTTCTTCCATTCACATCAAGATTCATTTTCAATTCTCTTTATATACAGATCAGTTTAGCATACATTAAGTAAAGATTTCAACAGTTTGCACCCACATAGAAACACAAAGTGAAAAATACTGTTTGAGTACTAGTTATAGCATTAAATCACAATGTACAGCACATTAAGGACAGAGATCCTACATGAGGAGTAAGTGCACAGTGACTCCTGTTGTTGACTTAACAAATTGACACTCTTGTTTATGGCCTCAGTAATCACCCTAGGCACTTGTCATGAGCTGCCAAGGCTATGGAAGCCCCCTGAGTTCACTGACTCTGATCATTTTTAGATAAGGCCATGGTCAAAGTGGAAGTTCTTTCCTCCCTTCAGAGAAAGGTACCTCCTTCTTTGATGACCTGTTCTTTCCACTGGGATCTCACTTGTGGAGATCTTTCATTTAGGTCAATTAAATTTTTTTTTTTTTTTTTTTTTTTTTTTTTTTTTTTTTTTTTTTTTTGCCAGAGTGTCTTGGTTTTCCATGCCTGAAATACTCTCATGGGCTTTTCAGCTGGATCCACGTGCCTTAAGGGCTGATTCTGAGACCAGAGCTCTGTTTAGGACATCTGCTATTCTATGAGTCTGCTCTGTATCTCACTTCCCATGTTGGATCGTTCTCTCCCTTTTTTATCTATCGGTTAGTATTTGCAGACACTAGTCTTGTTTATGTGATCCCTTTGACTCTGAGTCCTATCATTATGATCAATTGTGAACAGAAATTGATCACTGGGACTAGTGAGATGGCATTGGTACATGCCACCTTGATGGGATTGAATTGGAATCCCCTGGTAGTTTTCTAATTCTACCGTTTGGGGCAAGTCAGCTTGAGCATGTCCCAAATTGCACATCTCTTCCCTCTCTTATTCCCACTCTTATATTTAACATCAATCACTTTTCAGTTAAGTTTCAACACTTAAGAATAACTGTGTATTGATTACAGTATTCAACCAAAAGTATTAAGTAGAATAAACAAAAAAAAAATACTAAGAGGGATAACATATTAAGTTGTTCATCAATAGTCAGGGCAAGGGCTGATCATAACACTAATGTAAATTGAATGATCTGGGGGTTTAAAATGGAAGTCACTTTTCCTGGAACACAAGTAAAGATTGACTGCAGTAATCCAGGCTTATTTCTCACTACTAACTCTTCCAACCCTGACTAGCATAGAATTGATAGTTCTAGAATCAACAAATTTTTAAAATGTAATAAAATAGGCCACAGTGACTTGTCCAGATTTTCTTGTTGAATCAGAAAGCTCTTGAGAATCTCACACATGGCAGTCGATCGTCACTGTGATTATCTTGTCTATCATAGACTAATAAGCTAGTCATTTGATCTTTTAATTTGTTTGACTTCTACACAAAGAAAGCCAATGTATTTATGGAAGTCTTGCATTTAAATTCAGTTGGTAATATTTTCACTTTGTCTTTTCTGGCACTTTATTTATAACTCATGGTATAATACTTTCATTTGTATTTTCAAAATGCATTGAATTATTTTTAACACCTGCCCCTGATTTAGTATTGTTTACTCAAGCACTTATTCATTCGCTTTTTTTCATTCTCAGATGATGATATTATTTTTATCTTAACAAAAACAAGATTCAAGCAAGTTCTTCTTCATCACAGAAAACACCAAATCTGCCAGTGAACCTGTGTAGTGTCCAAACACTGTCTATCTTCCCGATGCAGTGGTCACTCCCCTCCATGTGTGACTAGCACGCTAAGAGGAAACTCAGGAACCCTACTCTTAGAGTTCTGAGCTTTTCATTTTATCATTGTGTTTGCATACATACACATCTGGATGTGGCTTAAAAGTAAATCATGCTCTACTATCATAAAACAAAGCATGAAAAAAAGAATGTCAATCAACTGTATCTTCTAGCAGCAATATATGGTAAGTAGAAAATGTTATTTCTGATGAAGAAGTGTGAGCCACAGATAATTACCATGCAATTTTTTGAATGACGTTAGAACACTAGATTTTTTTTTCAGTTCAATTTTAGTATTTTCTTTCCAGTCAGGTTATAATTAACACTACTTGGCATTTTTACATAATATTAGTATCAACACATTCATCTGTATTGTGTCTATAAGTGTCATAAATATTCTTTTTCCTTTCTATACACATGATATGGGTGCCAATTACATACTTTTCAAAAATGTTCTCAAATTAAATAAAGACAGATAGCTAAACAGAAAATTTTGTCCTAAGGATACTGCAACAATTTTAATTATTCCATTTATAAAATAGCAACCACCAAACAACAAAAGAGTGCTGTGCCTGTTACCAAAGAATTATTGCTTTCTTTAACACAACCTCTAGAGACACAGCAGGATCCCTATAACCTAAGATTAAATAGAGCAGAAAACACTAAAATCACTGCATAATTTGGCTCTCATTTATGTTTTCTTTGGTTTATAATTTTAGTTTATTGCAACTGAGGATATTACTCTAACAAACATATTTTAGAGATATTGTCATCTCAGTCATGAAGCTAAAAAGAAAATATCATTATTTTATTTTTTAAAAGACAGACAAACTTGAGGCTCACGTAGCATAATTATGCCATTTAGGACCGGCTCACCATTTCATTTAGCAAACTTAGTCTCCCTTAGGTGGAAAAAATATCATCCAATAATGATTATTAGACAGATGTGATTTAATAAATATTTGAGAATAATGGCACTGCACAATTTTAATGGATCTGTAATTGTAATCCCTAAGTATCTTCCCTTCCTCAACTAATTGGGTAATGACTTTGCTAGAATTAATCCAAGGTCATCAGCTTGCCTATAGTACAGATGGTTTCACCATTTTACGGGCATACAGGGGATTCGAGATTACTATTGCCTGCTGTGTTTCAAACTAATTTTTATTCTTAAAAATCCACATTTTCACTGTAGCTGAACAGCAAAGCCATATGTTGCCCCATGAATACTTTAAAATATCTCGTGCATGCAATTATTACACTAAATCTATCATGCATTAGTTCTTTTCAATTTTACTATAAGGAAAGGACATTTAGGGTACTATGCCATGGGTATGTATGCATTGGTGGGGATACAATTTTCTATGTACCAAACTTTACTTTAGATGATAGTCCTAGCAAGAATTTCAATCTAAAATATATGGGTTGTCTGGTCTGCCCCGTGGTATGTGATATATTCCACTGTATTTCAGAACTTGCCTAATTACAGATATTATGTGAGACACTATGTTAAGTCATCCCACAGCACAAAGTTCTGACTTTGAAATATTTTTCTACCTTTCCCCTGTGCAGTCATAAATAGGAAAGGGTATTTTTGTGCTTTTGTCTGAATTTTTATGTTCCTGCTGTGTTTAAGACTTTGGGAATTTTTTAAAGCTGTATTTATTTATTTGAAAGGCAGAGTTACAGAGAGCAGAAGAGACAGAGATCTTCCATCCTCTGGTTTGCTCCCCAGGTGACTGCAACATCTGGGGTTGGGTCGGGCCAAAACCAGGAGCCAAGAGCTTCATTTGGGTCTGCTACATGGGTGGCAGGGGCCCAAGTACTTGGGCCATTCTCTGCTGCTTTCCCAGGCCATTAGAAGGGAACTGGATGAGAAGTGGAACAACCAGGCCTTGAACTAGTGCCCATACAGAATATTGGCATTTCAGGTTACGGTTTAACCCGCTATGCCACAATGCTGGATCCTAATTTTGTCTCTAATATCACTTTCTTAATATCTGTATACTGTGTTAAAATAAACCTCTGTCAATCATTTTGTAACCAGACACAAATCATTGATCCCTTGTCTCAAGGAAGTTGCATCATTGGATTTTCAAGTGGAGAAAAGTGGGACATGAGCTGGACCCTGAAGATAGATTATAATCAGTTAAATTAAATGGACAAGGAGGACTATTCCAAGCCTAGGAATAAGCCTGAATGAAGTGAAAAGGAACACATTTGATAATTATCTTATAAGAGCTTACTGAGGACTATCAAAGTTCAAATAAGAGAAGTAAATGAGTAGGATTATGGATATTATCAGATCCAAGAAATAGGCAGGATTTGACACAGAGAATGATGGTGTAAACTGATAATGCTAGACCAATATGCAATACATGAATATTCTCAGGTTAAAGGAGAATTTGCAGGTTTGGCATTGTGGCATGCAGCCACATGCAATGCAGGCAGCACAAATGGGTGCCGTTAGTGTCCTGGTTGCTCCACTTCTGATCTAGCTCCCTGCTAATGCACCTGGGAAAGCAGTGGAAAATGACCTAAGCTCCTGCTTCCACATGCCAGACCTGGATGAAGTGCTTGGCTCCTAGCTTCAGTCTGGCCCAGACCCAACTATTGCAAGCATTTGGCAAGTGAACCAGCGGATCGAATATGCCTCTCTCTCTGCGGTTCCCCCGCTCTTATGTGATGGTGCCTTGCAAGTTAAGAAAATAAACCTTAAAAAAAGAAAAGAAAAGAAAAGATAATGAGACAAAATGGACTCAAAATAAAGACATGGTGATAAAAGAAGTGAAAATTCAGAATGCCTGACACAAATCTGTGATTGTATTTAAAGAGTAGTATCAGAAGGATAAACAAAAGAAAGGAAATAAGGGTGTCATGAAGGAAAACTAAAAATAAATAACTGTTTGAATGTGTACAGAAGAAAAAAATAGAGGACTTGCTGACATATCAATATTTTCAGATAAAATAGCTTGGAAATGATGATTTCTTAAATGGGAATAGAGAAAGCTGAAAATTTCCAAAGGAAAACAGGGTTTGAAATGTGTTGAAGAAGTGATATATGGGGGCCGGCGTTGTGGCTCAGTAGGCTAATACTCTGCCTGCGGTGCTGGAATCCCATATGTGTGCCGGTTCTAGTTCCCACTGGTCCTCTCCCAGTCCAGCTCTCTGCTTGGCCTGGGAAAGCAGTAGAAGATGGCCCAAGCACTTGGACTCCTGCACCCAGGTGGGAGACCTGGAAGATCTCCTGGCTCCCGTCCCAGCTCTGGAAGTTGGGGCCATTTGGGGAGTGAACAAGTGGACAGAAGACTTCTCTGTCTCTTCCTCTCACTGCCTGTAACTACCACTCAAAAAAATAAATAAAATCTTAAAAAAAAGAAGTGATATATATGAAGCAGCTTCAAAAGGAACAAGGAAAATTTGTCTTATCTTTTAATCCCTTTTTCCCATGAACCCAGAAGCCCCCTTGTATATCTCAAATGGTAATGAAAAAGACTGAGAACAGGAAGTAGAGGTCATAGTTTCAGTATTTAGTGAAAATAGGTCAATTTTCTGTGTGACATCTTATAGCCATTGATAATCTAGGACTGAGTTTCTGGCACCACTCTCAACTGAGAGTATCTAAGATAGGTAACATCCAGGGTGGAAGAAACAAAAATGGATCACAAGGAAACAAAGACCAAACTGGAAAAATTAACTAAGAATCTAGAAAAGAGAATGTGTCACAAAAAGTAGGTGTTCAAGAGCAAAAATGAAAATAGAAACATAGACATTCGTAGAAGATAGAGCACTCTGGGGTTCTGAAAGGCAAGTAATTGGTGGAACTGTTTATTTCCCTTCTACCAGATGAACATTCCCTTCACTAATCAATTGCAGAGAAAAACATTGTCACTGAATTCTAATTGCTAACTTTCATCACTCAACCTCTCTGTGGAGATAAGAATTAGTTATGGTGTGTTTATGTCAATGGCAGTCATCTTGTTTGCCACAAACTCATTTGCATGGAAAAGCACATAACAGTTAGACTCCTGTCAAAATAATTAGCTAAGCATGAGATAAGACCTTTTAGATTTTCAAATGTTCCAAGCATTAAATCTTTCTTTATTGTGAAGCCACTTAAAATGCTTTAGAGAAATAATCAGCATTGTATATAATTCTACATTTTTAATCATGCTACCTTTTTCTTGTTTATTTTCTCATCTATTTAATAACATATCTAATTTAGTAAAATAAAACATTAGCAACTGGTAATCACTGAGATAATGAGAAATGGAACTTCCTCTCACTTTTCTCATCATCCTCATTCTGTGTAAGGCATTATGAAATTGAAATAAAATCCGTTTCAATTAAAAGGGCTTTGTTATCTTTCTGTAGTACTTGACAAACATCACTACTGAATTCGGGTCAGTCGTAATTTAATCACCATGCATCTATCACCTAACACAAGTGTCTAAGAATACATCTTTTCTCTTCCTCCATGAAGCAGCAGCCCAAGGCTGAAGGTGGCAGTTTGAAAGCAGCTTAATCGGAACAGCATTTATCACCTTGCATTCCCCTCTAAGTGTAAGAAGGAGACAAGAGATCATGGCATATATTTATTTTTTTTATTTTCAATTCTCTTTATATACAGAAGGTCAGTTTAGCATATATTAAGTAAAGATTTCAACAGTTTGCACCCACATAGAAACACAAAGTGAAAAATACTGTTTGAGTACTAGTGGCATATATTTCTAAAAGATGTCATGTCCTTTGTTGATTTGTGCAGTGTTTCTTTTACAGTATTGAACGTATTTCTTTGAGTGAATATACAGTCCGCCATCAGGAGTTTGAAAAATATGAAGTTGGTGTTAGCTTTTTTCATTATTCGCCTTTTGGATTATTTAATGGAACCATAATCATTTAAGCAAATTAACTTCCCTGACTTTCTAAGTCTTCAGGCAATGGAAAAAGTCAAACAAACTTTTTTAGTGCTTACTCTTCTAAAGGCTATGGATATGAAGATGAATGGGAAGTAGTCCCACAGAGGCTAAAGCATTTACAGTTACTGCTTTATTAATTAAAAGGAAAATGGTTTGAAGGTTGCTTCACACATAAGTGTTTGCCTTTGCCACTTACATTGTATAAATCACACGTACATGCATGCTGCAGTCTCCTTCAAGGTGTCTCACTTTGGAGCAGAGCATGCTCTGCTGTGGGAAGCCATCGTGCATTGCAGGATGCTAAGCAGCACTCATGGCTCTACAAACCAGCTGCTGCTAATACACCCCTAGGTGTGACAAGGAAAACCCTTTCCAGGCATTGCCAAACTGCCACCTGCTATACTTACACAGGAGGACATTATATTTCAAAGGCAACCAAAGGAAGGAGCAAAAGAGAAAAGAAAAAAGAAGGAGACACAGAAGAAAGACTGAGGAATGAAGAGTAGGACAGATTTCAGGAAGGAATCTGGTCCATGGTGTCACAGGACATGCTCAGTGAGAAAGCTGAGGTCTGAGAATAGAGTTCAAACACAGCATTTCAAGAGGGATGGTTAGTGGAAGACCTTTATCCCTATGCCTATATGCAATACCTGGGTATCTCAGGTATTGTGGGGGATGGTGGGAGATGTATCTACCTACTGGACAATGGTAAATAAATAGATAGAGAGATGATAGATGCTTTTTATGAAATTTTCCTGTGTAACCCTGGAATGCATCCCTGATTAGCATCTACTTCTGTAATTTCATTTTCTCTTTCCTTTGTTACCTCTGTAATTTTTTTCCTGTCTTTATCAGTGTGGGATAGAATAAAAAACATTGAACTGAATTGCTCTGGTCAGAGTTCCTAGTTCCCAATTTGACACTAGATAAATGTGTTCACTTAAACTCTCAACCTCAGCTTAATCACCTGTAAAATTGAGTTGGGCAGTCAGTCCCTCCAACACTAATCTTCTACATATAATCTGATAGAATAGCCTTAGTAAACAGACCCCTGGTATAAACATGAACTGATCCAATCTAACGAGATACAAATATAAGTAAATACAGATCACAGGGCAGATCATACTCTAAAATGTGGTATAATCATTACAAAATAACATAATAAAATTTCCAATTATAAGATATTTTAGACATAGCTGAAAATAATTGAAATATTATATGATACACTATGTGTCCACTTTAATTCCCTCTGTCATGTTATGAGTGTGCATTTCTATAGTCCGAAGAATGGGTTTTGCATATTTGCATGTACTATGGGTTTTGATATACATGCGAGCAGTCTGCGGACGTAATTTGAATTTGCTTGCTACATACATTTATTGTGGCTAACTTATCATCAAGGAAGTAGCCACCTCAAAGGTGAACACCAGAGACAGTCAAGAAGCAAGAAATTTCTGCTGTCACCATAGCTACCAAAACTGCCACTTAAACACAAGTGACGGGATAACAAGCAACCAAAGCTGCAGCTTGTGGATTCATATTTCTGATCAAGCATCTACCATGGCCACAACCTTTATGCAAACTGGAAGCAGGTGGATGGATGCAGGAATTCTGTGACCACATAACTGCACACTTTCAAACTTTGTTTCAAAGAAAAACCCCGGGGAAGAAGGATTCGAAATTATCATCATCTTCCCACAGTCACACAACTGCATCACGTCAGTGGAATTTATTCCACAGTCAAAAGAAAGGTACCTATTAGTTTTTGGACATCTCCTTAAAGAAGAAGAAAATGGAATTTGACAGAATCTGAAGATTTCATCATATTATATTTCTGAATTTTACTCTTCAAATAATGTAAAGAAAAGCAACAGTAATCTTTCTGAGTTAGTACCCTTTATCTTTGACCATGTTGCTATGCCAACATACAACTTGAGCTGACCATTATTGCTCTTAGCAGCTTTATGGAAGCATAACTAACAAACAACAATGCATTTATGTAATGTGTACAATTTGGTGAGTTTGGATACGTGCAAACACCTTTGAGAGTCATGCTGCCAAAAAGGTTTAGTGGATATCAATATGCCACCTCAAAATATACCAGTGATGCATTGGGATTACTTTGAGTAAAAGGCACTTGAAAAGCAGCAGATGCAGTAAAGGAACAGTAACCTTTCTTTTCTTCCTGAAAGCATGAGATGAAACTCCCAGGTGGAAGATAGCCTACCCTCACCAGGAGGAAAGAAACAGTCTCATCACCAGAGATGGGGAGCTGAGGCTGAGGAAAGCTACCGAAACAAAGCTTGTTAACTTGACCTTTCTCTTCACTGCTCTCCAGTTAACCACCCTAGCAATCCCCTTGCCTGTCACTTTTCACCATTTTCCACTTTGTCAAAAATATTATATAAGAATGCAGTTCGCCAGCGCAGCGGCTCACTAGGCTAATCCTCTGCCTGCGGCGTTGGCCTACCTGATTCTAGTCCCAGTTGGGGCACCGGATTCTGTCCCAGTTGCTCCTCTTCCAGTCCAGCTCTCTGCTGTGGCCCGGGAGTGCAGTGGAGGATGGCCTAGGTCCTTAGGCTCTGCACCCGCATGGGAGACCAAGAGGAAGTACCTGGCTCCTGGCTTCAGATCGGCACAGCAAGCCGGCCGCAATGCGCCAGCCATAGCGGCCACTTAGGGGGGTGAACCAACAGAAAAAGGAAGACCTTTCTCTCTCTCTCTCTCTCTCTCTCACTGTCTAACTTTGCCTGTCCAAAAAAAAAAAAAAAGAATTCAGTTCAAATGGCTTCTTTAGATCTGAATTTTCCTTTAAAGTTCCCGTGTTTATGAAAAACCTAGGGTTTTCTCTTGCTGGTCTGTCTTATGCCAACTTAATATGTGGACACTATCAGAGTGTAATAAGGCAGAGATAAAGCTTTGCCCCCCCTATAGGCTATAATACAACTAATCATGAAAGCAGTTATGATAAACTACATCAAGATAATTTTTTTAATAAATGTTCAAACTCTGGGGTAAGAATTCTGGACTGAAATCTTAGGTCCAACCACATGGCTAACTATGTGATGCTTAAGCTCCAACTGTCCTAGAGATCTTCCCATTGTGCCCCATTGTGCCCCATTGTGATGAGGAAATGAGGAAATCTGTGAAAAGTATATGACCCCATGACTGACTGTGTCTGCTGTTTGCTTCACTAATGTGAACTTCCTTGACAGATGCAAATCGCCCCCACAAAAGGACAACTTTTCTGTGCCATCTGTATGTCCACTGTTTCCTAACAGTCAGTGCAATGTATACTGTAGAAACACACTAGAGGTCTCATATCTCCCACAAAATTCGCTTACCTTACTTGAAAAGCAATGTAACTTCTGTCCATCTATGATTGCTGTGGTGAGGATTTGAGAAAAGGTAACATATTTCAAGACCCAAAGCATAATGATCAGGACATGCTGGAAACTCAGTAATATTTGAGGACTTTCCTTTCTTCTCCTTGATAGTTTCTTACATAGAACATATTTAAGACCCCAATGCATATATGTGCAATATCACAAATAGATAACAAATCTGATAAAGAACTAGGAGTAAGATGGAATCCATGCTCTGTTTTCTACTCTATGCATCCTGGTCAGGAATTTTCTTTGTCACAAGGAAGGGTTGCCTTTACCTAATTCACCCAGGAATAGGAGAAAGCTTAATCGTAGCCTAGATTTTATACTTGACAAGTTGCAGGGTTGAATTGAGTGATTCAGTTATGGAAAGGTTGAATATGAAAAAATAACAACAAAAGTTATCTTGCCAAATATCAAAGTCTAGAATTTATCCCCAAACACATCCTCATCTTTCTTTTGATTTCCAGTGGATTTTTCTAACTATACCATTTCAGTGCTTATGTGTATGGCTACATTCTGGAAATTATCATCATTGTCACTTATCAGTCTTAGAAAACTTGAAAGTATAATATCCTATACTAAGATTATAACTACTATACTGTTCTGACTTCCTTATTTGTACTACATTTGGACTTCATTTCTTTTCTTTTCTTAAAAAAAGATTTATTTTTATTTCTTTGAAAGGCAGAATTACAGAGAGATATAAAAATGGAGAGATACAGACAGAGAATGATCTTCCATCCATTGATTCACTCCCCAAATGGGTGCAATGGCCAGAACTGGGCCAATCTGAAGCTAGAAGCCAGGAGCTTCTTTGGAGTCTCCCACATGGGTGCAGAGTCTCAGGCATTTGGTCCTTCCTTCTATCCTTTCAGTGTGCATCAGCAGGGAGCCGGAGAGGAAATGGAGCAGCCAGAACTCAAATTGGAACCCATATGGGCTGTGGCTTAACCTGCTATGTCACAATGCTGGTGCTTGGATTTTACTTCTTGACTCCTCAATCTTCTCCAGTCTATCACCAGCCTCTTGCAAAGCTCACTTTCCACCCAAAATGGACTGAATTGAAAATTACTTAGGCAGGTGCTCATGAGTAGCCTCAATTACCTTGCATTTCAGTTCATCTCCTATGCATAACAAATAAAACTCCAGTGTTGGCTGAATGTTGACCCTTCATTTTTGCTCTTAACCTTTGTTACCAAGCTATAATAGAGAAAAAAGAAAGCATGAAAATACAGATGTTTTACCAAAGAGTATTGCTATTCTTTAAACATTTTAAACAGTACTTGGGAATTGTTGGCAATTTTCTTCTGCCTTTCATCCAAGTAATGTAATTTTTACCACACTTTCTGATTCCCTAACACTTACCAACTCATTATTACAAACTCACTCAAAAATTTGTGTTAAGTCCCTACCATGCCACCTGTATTTTGTTGGGACCTGAGGATAACAGAGTGATTATAATATGAATATCTCTATTGTCATGAAGCTTATCTTTTAGTCAAGGAAAAAGAAAGCACACCAATAAAGGAAATACAAGGCTTTTTAATGTGTTATCAAAAAAAAGAAGAGAAAGGGTCCTCCATGAAAAATTGTAAGCTGGATGGAATAGATGAGGAATGGTTAGTATTCTTAAATGTTAGGGTAGAACATCTATTGATAGACATTTAAATTAGCATTGCAAAGATCCAAAGGAACCCTTAAGAAGACCTATGAGGGCAGACTTTTGTCATGGTAGTTTAGATGCCACATGTGATGCTTGCATTCCATAACAGAGTACCTGGGTTCGAGTCCCAGTTCCACTTCTCATTCCAGCTTCCTGTGAATGTACACCCTGGGAGGCAGCAGGTGATAGTTCATGCAGTTGGATCCCTGCCACCCATGTTGGAGACCTGTACTGAGCTCCTGGCTCCTGGGTAAAGTCTGGTCCAACTCCAATTATTGTAGGAGATTGAGAACCAGGGATAGTAGATCTGTCTCCCTCTCTCTGTCAACCTTCCAAATACCCTAAAAGTTTTTTAAAAAGCTATAAGAATATATCCAGGCAAATAGCACTACATAGTCAAAGGCATTAAATTTGTAGACGCATTTTTACAGTCCCTTCAGTAGGTCAGCGTATCCAGAGTTTGATAAATTCAGATGTAGTGTTTTACAAATGGAGTTGTTGCTTTGTGTACATGGAGAAAAATGCAAACCAAGAGAGAAAGAAAAGGAAGAAGAAAATAACTTATTGTAATAAGTTAAAGCCATAAGAGGTCTTATTAAAGCTTATCATGTATCTTACAGACTGTTTGGAAGGGCCGAGGCAACAGGCTTAGAAGACACATAAAGTGGTATGTGTCCAGACTAACTCTACAATGCTGCCTTGTTGCTTCTTCTCGGATCAGAAATCTCTCATCAGTGAGCCTTGGTGCTGAGTACCCCACATGGTCATAACTGCCCCTAAAAGCCTCTGCTTCCATCCTAACTACACATGGATTCTTTCTAGCACCTGGTGCCTTGTGTCGATCTCTCCTGCATTGCAGTTCATTATATAGACGTGTCCAATTAGCCTGGCAAACACTGGTTATTACATTCATGCCTTTGCTGAGGAGGAGCCTAGGGACATGAATACCTGAGTTCTACCTTGAGTTAGAGAAGCTCAGATAGTGATAAGTTTCACAAGCATGCAATATGATTGATCAATAGATACTAAGACTTATTTGTACAACCCCCAAATCTCAGAGAATTACAACCACCATTCATTTCATGATTCCTGTTGCGTATACAAACTGTAGATTCTCTGAGTGTCTGCTTTGTGCTGTTCCATGTTTCTTCCCTTCCGGGGACCTAGACTGAAGAAGGAGCAACCCATACACAAGCTGTGTCTTGTGATGGAAGAATAAGCAAGCTAAGCTATCCCATGCAATCATGCTTAATGTTTCTGATACTAAACATCATGGTCATTTGTACTCCCTTAGCCAAACTGACTCTCATTATAAGTTAAAAATTATGGAATATGAAATACACTCCTCCCATGGATCGGGGTAGTGGTAGAAAGATAAAGGAGAGTGAATATCTGTGAAAAGTAATCTTTGACAAAATAAGTCCTCTTAGTTACAATTATTTATCTCCTCTCCTTCTACACAGAAATCACACTCCACACAAGATATCCTAACTTTCTTATCCAGTCATGGCATTAGCCCATAAATCCATCATTTTGTGAAAATCTCTGCTTTATGTCTGTATAATGCTACTCCTCTGACTCACACATCCATCATAAAACAGTAGAACATATACCCAAAAAAGCATACTGTTTAAAAAAATAAAAGAATAATGAGAGACATAGAACAATCAATCACTGGTCCATGGAAATTCAAAATTCAGCTAGATAATACAGGGGAGAAAAAGTAACACCTTCTCCTTACCCATTGCAAATCTCATAGTTTATATGCCATAGCAAAAAAAAAAAAAAAAAACAAAAAAAACGAAGGAAAAAAAGAAAAGGAAGAGCAAATAAAAAGAAAATCCCACAGATTAACAGGGGAAAAACATATTGAAATTATTTAACCAAAGTTTTATGTGACATTGGGACCTTCAGAGAGGAGCCACGCAGGGGCTGGCATTAAGCCTAGTGGTTGACATGCAAATGAAGACACCCACATCCCATGTTGGATTGATTGGACTCAAGTCCTGGTTCTGTTCCCAATTCCAGTTTCCTTCTAATGCACTCCCTGGGAAGCAGTAGGTGATAGCTAAAGTAGTTGGGTCCCAGCTGTCCACATGGGAGACATAAATTGAATTATTGGGCTCCTGGTTTTGTGTGGCACACCTTTGGTTATTGAAAGCATTTGCAGAGTTAACCTGTAGAAGGTAGCTCTCTTTCTATTCTCTCTCTCTCTCTCCCACTCTCTGTCTTTTGCTTCTCAAATAGAAAGAAAGAGAGAGAGAGGATGAAAAAGAGAGAATTTGATACATCCACACAATGTAAAGAGTAAATCAGAATATTTTAAAGTTTAGGATTGATGAAGAATGGAGAGTTGTACAGAATCCTGATGGGACAAAACGGACAGCTATGACCTGAATATAGCATACTGGGGAGAGCTTATCCATGCGTATTTAGGTTATTCTTTTCTTCTGCAACCGCATTCCTTTTCTCTCACTGTAGAGCAGAGCACTCATCACGTGAGGGTCTCATGACCTCCTTTCAAGAGTGCTAGAGCAGATAATTTGTTTTATGGCCTCAGGGGAAGCAGGTGGTAGAAAATCAAATAATGATATTCTTGTTTCTGTGTTCTCCATTTCCCTCACCTTGAAGTAGTACACCCAGGTGCCTCCATAAACACTGCAAGTCCTTTTACTTGGCAGTAGAACGTATGCCTTGGTTAGTTCCTCCTTATGTCTGCTGTAAGAAGCTTCTCAATTCCTTGTTCTCCATGAATCTGGGTATTGTCTGTGGAAACAGCTTCCTCTTGATTTGTCTTCTTCGATAAATGCGACAAGAGCTTTCTCCATCTTTTATTTTGGAAATTGAGTGGCAAACATCCTTTTTACATATTGAATTATCATGAACCATTTTAATACAGGATAAGAATAAATTTAAAAAATAAAAATCAAAGAATTTTGGATTTTTTCTTTTGCCTATTTAATGCCAGTCATCACAATATCCTAATAATTTTCCAAAAAATAAGTTATTTCTAATACTTGTTTTTCTCCTTAGATCTATTAGGAATATCTTTATTGTATCTGACTTTCATTTGCCTCATCCTGAGTTCATTCTTTTCTGAGATATTTTCCCTAACTAAAATGATATATCAGAATCCATGCCATAAGTAGAATACTGACAACACTTACCCCAGGTGTTAACATGGGGTGGCCTGATCCTTATGGTTTGAACTTTCTGAAGAGTGTGTGTCTTAAAGACTCTGCTCATGATTAGTCCTTTGACTTCAAGATGTATCTTACTGAGATTTTGGGTTTCAAAACATCTCTCCATTTTATGTTTAGAAAAGAGAACATACTATCTTTCCCAACTCTGCAAGCCTCAAATAATCAGAACTCTAATTTCATTTTTGTTCTGGCTTAAAAGCAGGCAGAAAACCTTCCTGAGCTTATTTCTTTCTAGAAGCATTTTACCCAGTGCTGCTTAATAAGTAACTCTCATGGTAACATTTAGAGCACACCTCATTGGTCAAACCCGCAATTATTTGAACAAATTGTTTACCTTCCAAATGCTACAGTGGGTAGTTTTACTATTTCTCCCTACTGCATGATATGGGTCATCATTTTTCCCACCCACAATAACAGTTCTTGAGGTTTTGTCTGTTTTCCACTGACCCCAAACCGAATGTTACCCATACATTTTAAGGAAATTGGAACCATACGTCTAAGAACAAATTTCTACCTGAGTCAGCTTTTCATAGTTTAGGTTGTGTACAAGCCCGACTCAGAACCTCAACAACAAAACATGGCTTTATTCTGCCCTGATTTTGATGCCTTCTGTGACTGGGCTCCGCCCTGCTATATGGGGGAAGATTTGTGTAATCTACAACTGTCCTTTTAATTCTGAAGGCCAGGCTGAAGGAGCAACCCCTACGCAGGATTTGACCTTTCTCATAGCAGAAGAGGACAAGAGGGGCTATGACAAATCCTGTTACATCAGTCATGTATAACTCAGAGAGATGGATACATATAGAGACAGCATAGTACAGATCTGCTCACATTAAGTTGGACAATGTAAATCACTTGGCCAATAGGATGAAAAACACTCATTTTTCATTGTCATTAATCAAAGAAAAAAGAAAAATAAGTACTTGTGAACAATAACGTCACTTACCAGAAGTAATCTGCCAACAAATATCAGAACAAGCTCTTGGGGACTATAATATTTGTAATTTGAACAAAGAGTCAACAACAAGAAAGAAAGGATCAATCAGTGAGATGATAAGAGGGTTAAGGGAGTGTGGAATCATGTAAATGAATGAGAGGGGAATAGTTCAACATAAAATTAATAACTGTCAAAAATCATTGAGAGATTGAATAAAGCAAAGCCTGAAAGGAGTCCGTGAACTGGGACAAAATGAAGACTGTTGGTGAAGTAGATATGAAAATTTAAAGTAGAGCAATGTTGCTGCTGCCAGGTCAAAATGCTGCATTGAATAATGAATAGAAGGGGGCAATCATCTGGTTAAGAAGTTAAGACACTTCCTGGGACACTCACATCCTGTATCAGTGTCTGGGTTCAAGCCCCAATTTGACCACTGAGTCAAGCTTCCTGCTTGGTGGCAACAAGTGATGATTCAAGTACTTATGTCTCTGCTACCCACGTGGAAGACCCAAATTTACTTCTGGACTCCTGGCTTTGGCCTAACCCAACGCCCAGCCGTAGCTATAGTGGGAATTCAGGGAGTGAACCAGCAGATGGCAGTGTCTCTCTCTCTCTCTCCTCTCCCTCTCTCTCTGGCTCTCTCTCTCTCTCTCCCATTTTCAATAAATAGAAAATAAATAAATAAATAAATAATATTTTAAAAACATAACAGGAGATTTTGAAACGCAAGAAAAATGAAACATCTCACCCTTCTTTTCCCTATCAAATTAAGAATTAAATGATAAATAGGAACAACATTAAGAGATATTGAAACAAAAGCATAAACACATAACTAGTAAAAGTGCACTGCAGGTATGTCTACAGCCAACATGTACTGCCTTATTTTTTCATTTTATTGTAAAGCATAGGAAATATACACACAGTGTAGGTCAGGTCTGCAGAACAGATTTCATTTTTCTAACAAGTACAATGGAAAGAGAAAAAGGGTCGCTTCAGCCACTTCAATTTTTTGAGTTAGTACAGGGCAAAATTGGCTTTCAGGAGTCATTAAAATTCAGATCTTTGGCCTCAATCCAAGGATATTTTCTCCATAAAGAAATGATCCATAGAAGAATACACCCATGGTCTAGATAGATGTGGAAGACTTACTTGTCTCTCAGCATGACATTTCCTGGCATATCCTTTGAATTGGAGAGTCTTACCCTGAAGTTTAACAGTGCAAGTGGATGCCTCGTTACAAGCCCTGGCCTTCTTACTTTTGGTACAGTCTAGATAAAGTGGTATGAACAGATTCCAGGTCACATCCTTAAAAAGAAATTATAATATCATTCACTATCTCTTTTTCCCACTAAGAGTCATATAAGGCAATCAAAATTGCATCAGAAATGGAGCCCCATGTCAGAGATAGGACAGCCACTCCATCAGGCATATCACACTTTAGATTAGAGTAGCCTAGCCACTCTAGAACCTGCATATTCCTCTAGACTAATACATAAAATATAAATTCTCTGGTTTGACTAACTGTGCTTGGGGATCTAATAGAGTAACTTATGCATACCAGAGTTAATACATAATTTAGAACTGAGTAATAAATAACACATACTAAAAATCTCAAATGCAGTATTGGCTTTTAGGTGGGACATGAATTTCAAGTACAGAGAGGTACTAGTTCTAAAATCTGATGCAATTATTATAGCACAACAAAGTATCTGCTCTTGTGGTATGGAAGAGGCACCATATGTGTTCCAAACCTGCAGGCAGTTTGAAAGGGGACATATGCTACAGGCTGTGTGATTGCACCTTCGTGCTTAGAGCAAAATTATGAAAGATGCAAATTGAGGCAAGAGCTAGCCAGGCTGCAGGCAGAAATGGAAAGAATTCATTTCTTATTGCCTTATTCCACTCAAGATTGTATATCAAAATACCATAAACTGGGTTTCTTACCATCTGGAAGCAGGGAAGTCCAAGACCAATTAGTGTCTGTTGAAGGCTCACTTTTTGATCTTTAGATTGTGCCTTCTGTCTGTGTTCTCATGTAATGGAAGGGGCAAGGGATCTCTTCCAGAACTCTTTTATAAGGAAGTCTATCCTATTCACGGGCTAGCTACTCATAATCTAATCAGAATCTTGGAGTTAAGGATTTCAACATGAACATTTTCAAGGGGCAAAAACACTCAGGCCACAACACTTGTCCTACAGCTTGCAATATGAATTGACTATGAGTCTAGTGTCTGAAAACCTTGTGGTACTGGAACAACCAGATTTTGTTAATATATAACTACCTAAAAATGATAAACTATGTTCCATAATCTTTTCCAGTGAATCTCTCTTGACTGGATATGGAAGCCGCAAGGAACATATTAGGTTTTTCTTTCCTAGCCACACTGTTTTTCTATTCTATAAGTCTCATTTGTATAAGTATTCTATAAGTCTCTATTTCTATAAGTCTCAGTCATGGACTTAGCAATTTAAATAAATAAAGATCTGAATGATTAAAACAATGACCATATAAAGGACTTAGAAGAATCTCCCAGAGGTAAACCAGAAGCCTAGGGATACAGTTAGACACACAGGAATTTTTTTCACTGCCAATTCAGGAAGTCTTTAAGATTCTTTAAAATTCCTGCCCAACAGGAGTTCAATTTTACTATGCACTAGTGACTACTATGTGTTTCCTGTTCTTAAATGGTCAAAAAGGAGTTTTTATTGCCAATATTCTATTTCCCATTAAACTGCACATTAATTGTGTGTGTGTGTGTGTGTGTGTGTGTGGACTGAGAGAAGTAATTATTGCTTTAATTTATATGTAACCAGCATTAGAAAAGTAAGGTCCAAATTCAATGGAGAGCAATGCATATTACTAAGAGAGGCTGGATTTGTGCACAATGCATAACCTGCACTAACCACATGGATGATTGTATTACCTTGTTGGATGCAAGAGTGAGGAAAATGATATGCATTGATACTTGAGTAATTGGAAAGCAAAAAACTGCTAATCACCCCTGATTATCCTTCACTTATTTGCTAACTCTCCTCTCCCCTTGATTTTGAGCCAAGACAGCTCAAATATAAAGCACAGTCTGAGTCTGAAGAAAGACTCTATTTGCAACTCTGAAAAAAGTCCTCCATTTCCTTCCTTTCTGCTGGCTGAAAAGTGATGACAACTGGGAAAGCCACCTTAAACCAAGGAATGGAAGCCAAGAGTTAAAGAAGGTAGATGTTCTTTCGGTCATCAGTCTAGGAATAATTGCCAAACCCTGCGACAAAATGTGCGAGAGATACCAACTTCAGTTAGATCCAATGAATCTTTGCATTCCTCATGGAAACTTAACTCATACTCTAACTAATTCAATAAGCCATCCATGTAGGTTCTTCTCTGTTTCCCCCAAATCACTAAGCACACGGGTCATGCATCCAAAGTGCACAATTGCATCAGAAAGCCTGGAATATAAAAATCATCCACTGGATTATGAAGCAGGAGAATGTTCTTTCTTGATTTAGGTGAAGAGGTAGACTCTGGTTACTACCACACTTTAACAAATTTGACAGGAACAGGAAAAAATGCCTGAGGCAACTTAGAATTATTAAAGTTACTTTTACAAAGAAAATAATCTGGAAGATTATTATGATAAGTACAGTACAGAAGAGGAAAGCATAAAAATTTTAATATTGGATTGTCCTATCCTAGATACACCAGTCACAATTAACTAAGAAGAGTTAAACAAGAAAAAAAGAAAGATTTTTTTGTTTGCACTAAAATGGACTTTACTTTTTTGGAGTAGTTTTAGGTTCACAGAAAAATCAATGAAATTGCAGATGTGTTTCCATATACCCCTGCCTCAACATATGCATAGTGCTGTGCTCTGAATATAAGATTGGGTGGCTTACAAAGGTCCGTGTGTTAAATTGTTGGTCTCTGGAATAACACTGTTGGGAGATGGTGTAACCAAAAGGAGGGTCATCTAGTGGGAGTTTCTTAGTCTTTGGGGCATGCCCTTGGATTGTAGTTCTCATGTGATGAGTTCTTGAGACAGGGTTGTTATCAAAGCTTGAGTTCAGACCTTCTACTCTCTGCTACCTAACTCACCACATGACACTTTCCTGTTCATGTTTCACAACTGTCACCTTCCATGAGGGCTTCACCAACGCCTACACCGTGGCATTTGGACTCTGAATCTCAAAAATTGTGAGCTAAAGGAATCTCTCTTTCCTTCATAAGTTGCTTATGCCTATATTTTGTTGTAGTAATGAAAACTAATAGGCATAGCTCCCCCAATCAACATCCCCAACGATAGCATTGCATTTATTAACATTGAAGAACATATATTAACACATAACTATTATCATTTAAACTCCATAATTTGTATGTTAGAGTTCACTGCTGGTGTTATATACTATGTTACTTTAGACAAATGTGTAATGACAAAAATCCACCAGTGTATTACCTACTCTACAGAGTAGTTTTATGATATTAAAAATCTTCAGTATTCTACTTATTCATCTGTTCTTCTCCCCACCCCTGGAATCCACTGAACATTTTACTAGCTCCATAGGTTTGCCACTTTCAGAATGCCATAGATGAAATCACACAGTATGGAGGTTTTACAAAGTGGCTTATTTCATTTAGTAATATGTGTAAAGGTTTCTCCATGACATTGATGTCTTCATAGTTAATTTCCTTTTACTGCTGAATAATATTCCACTGTGGTACAGTTTATTGATACATTCATCTGCTGAAGGACATATTGATTGCATCAAATTTTGGCAGTTATGAAAAATGCTTGAAACACTTGTGTATAGATAATTTGCAGACATAAGTCTTCAAAATTCTTGAGAAAATATCAAGGAAAGTGTGTGATGGATCAAATGGTAACAGTATGTTTAAATTTGTAAGAAGCATGGGATACAGTAAAAGCAATGATAAGAGAAATGATTACAGCAATTAATGCCTACATCAAAAAAAAACTGGAAACACTTAAAATAAATGATCTAAAAAAGCATCTCAAGGACCTATAAAAACAAGAAAAACCAAAAGCAAAATGAGTAGGAGAAAAAAAAGTAATTAAAATTATGGAAGAAATAAAACAAAATTGAAACCAAAATAATAATATAAAAGATCAATAAAGTTATAAGGGGTTTTTGAAAGAACAAGCAAAATTGATACACTATTGGCTCTACTAACCAGTAAAAGGGGGATACTCAAATTAATAAAATCAGAAATGAAAAAGGATATGTTATAACAGATATCACAGAAATAAAAAGAATCATCAGGGATTACTACAAACAACTATATACCAACAAATTGGTAAGTATAGAACAAATAGATATATTTCTAGACACATTCAACCTACCAAAATTAACTCATGAAGACAGAGAAAGTCTAACTAGACCAATAACCAAGACAGATATTGAATCAATAATAGAAACACTCCTGAAAAAGAAAAGCCCAGGACCAGATGGCTTCACTACTGAATTCTACCAAACTTTTAAAGAACAACAAATTGCAATTCATCTCAAAGTATCCAAAATAAATGAAAGTAAAGGAATCCTCCCAAACTTCTTTTATGGTGACAAGATCTCCTTAATTCCAAAACCAGGAAAGACATAAAAGAGAAAAAGAACTACAGACCAATATCCAAGATGAATACAGATGCAAAAGTTATCAACAAAATACTAGCCAATAGCATCTAGCAGCACATCAGAAAACTCATTCATCTGGACCAAGTGGAATTTTTTTCCTGGTATGCAGGGGTGGTTCAACATATGTAAATCAGTAAATGAGACACATATCATTAAAAAATTGGAGATTAAAAAACAAATGATTATCTCGATAGACACAGAAAAAGCATTAGATAAAATACAATAATATCCTTTCATCATAAAAACTTTAAGCAACTGAATATAGAATGAATATTCCTCATCACAATGCAATATATGACAAACCTACAGCCAGCATCATAATGAATGAGAAAAAGCTGGAAACATTTCCACCAAGATCTAGAACCACACAAGGATTCCCCCTTTCACCACTACTATTCAGTATAGTTCTGGAATTTTTAGCCAGAGCATTAGACAAGAAAAAGGAATCAAAGAAATACAAATTAGAAGGGACGAAGTCAAATTATCCCTCTTTGCAGATCACAGAATCCTATATATAGGAGGACCAAAAGAGAACACTAAGAGAATATTGGAACTATTGAGATAGTTTGTCAAAGTTGCAGGATAAAAATTCAACACACAAAAATCATTAGCCTTTGTATATACAAACAATGTCATAGCTGAGAAAGAACATGTAAGATCAGTCCCATTCACAATAGCTACAAAAAAAAATCAAATACACTACAACAAATTTAACTAAGGAGGTGAAATAGCTCTACAATGAAAATTACAAAACATTAAAGAAAAATAAAAAGATACAAAAATTGGAAAACTGCCATGTTCTTGGATTGGGAGACTTAAAATCATCAAAGCAATTTATAGATTCAAGGCAATCCTGATCAAAATACCAAAGATAATCTCAGATATAGAAAAAATACTAAAATTAATATGTAAACATAGCCATTCCAAATAGCTAAAGCAACCTGAAACAACAAAAGCAAAGCCAAAGACATCACAATATCAGGATTCTAGATACACCACAGGACAGTTATAATCAAAACAGACTGGTACTGGCACAAAAATAGACATGCAGACAAACAGAACAGAATAGAAATCCCAGAAAATAATCCATGCAGCTACAAGCAATTAATCTTTGACACAGAATTTAAAATCAATCCCTGGAGAAAGGACAGTCTTTTCAACAATTTTTTTGGGAAAATTGGATCTCTAGGAGCAGAAGTATGAAACAAGACCTCTATCATACACCTGATACAAAAATAAATCCACAATAGATATAAACCTATGATCTGATACCATTAAATTACTAGAGGAGAACAACAGGGAAACTCTGAAAGACATTGGCATAGACAAAAACTTCTTGGAAAGGACTCCAAAAGCACAGACAATAAAAGTAGAAATAGACAAATGGTATTACACTAAACTAAGAAGGTTCTGCACTTTAAAGGGAACAATGAAGTGAAAGGCAACTAGCAGAATTGGAGAACATATTTACAATCTATGCAACTGATAAAGCATTAATACTCAGGTTCTATAGAGAGCTCATGAAATTCAGCAACAATAATATGGACAATCCAGTTAAGAAATGGGCAAAAAACATGAATAGGCGGTTTTCAAAGGATGAAATAAACACATGAAAAATTGCTCAGAATCACTACCCATCAGGAAAATAAATAAAATCACAATGCGGATTCACCTTACACCAATTAAAATGACCATCACATAAAAATAAAAAAAAGATGCTGAGGATGTGGGGGAAAGGTACCCTAATACACTTTTGGGGTATGTGTGAACTAGTACAACTGTTATGGAAGAGAGTATGAAGATTCCTCAAAATCCGAAAATAGATCTGCCATATCACTCGGCCATTCCACTCCTGGGAATTTACCCAAATTAAATGAAATCAGGATATGAAAGAATTATTTATACTCTCATATTTTTTTGCAACTCACTTCACAATTGCTAAAATATGGAATCAACCCAGATGTCCATCAATTAATGACTGGATAAAGAAGATGTGGTAAATATATACTATGGAATACCACTTAGCCAAAAAAAGAATGAAATTCTGCAACTGGAAATCAGTATGCTTAATGAAATAATTCAGTCCCCAAAAGACAAATATAGTTTTCTCTGATATGTGGTAGTTAATATAGAATAAAAAAAATGTGTAGGGATGAAGTGGACATCTTGTGATTTGATTGTTGTTCTTAGCCCTTGTTTGTACCCCTGTGGAATTGTGGTCTTCCTGCCATTTACTTGCTGAATATTATGGTTAGTGGTGCATCTAGCCTGTGATTAAAGAGTTGACTACAATTATGTTTTTGCAAAACTTAAAGAAAAAAAGAATGAAAGGAGGCAGATTGAGGAAGGAGAAGAGGGGTGTGGGAAGTATGGTTATCTTCTTAGAACTGTACTTATGAAACACATGAAATTTTTTCTCTGTATGTTCATATAAATTTTAAAGTAAAGAAACTGCCAAATTGAACCATTTTGCATTCCTATAAACAACGAATGAAAGCTCCTGTTAGTCCACCACCTCACCCACACTTATTATTTGGTCTGGAATTTTGACCTTTCTAATAGGTGTGTAGTGCATTTCTCTGATAACATATAATAGGGAGCATCTTCTTATGTGTTTATTTGAGACCTCTGTCTCTTTAATGAAATGGTTTTTAAGGTCTTTGGTCCACTTTTCATCATGTTCATTTTATTGAAATTTAAGAGATATTTGTATATATTGGAGAACAATCCTTTATCAGATGTGTCTTCTGCAAGTATTTCTCAACTTTGCCTTCTCTTCATATTCTCTATAGAGTATGACATAGAACAAAGTATTTATTCTAGTAAAGTCCACTTAAGAATTGTTTTGTGGATCTTGTCTTTGGTGTTTTCTCAAACAAGTTATTCCCGAATCCTAAATCAACTTGTTCTCTTCTATGCTTTATATATTACCCCCAAGTCTCTTATTCATTTTGATTGATTTTTGTAGAATGTAATATCTGAGTCAATATGTATCCACTTGTTCCACATCATCTGTTGAAAAAACTGTCTTTGCTCCATTGCATTGCCTCTTCTGCTCTGTCAAAGATCAGCATACATGTTCATGTGAGTCTGTTTCTGGACTTCTTCCATCCCATTATACTGTTTTTATTATTTACCAATACCATACTGCCTTGATTATTATGGCTTTCTAGTAAATCTTGGAGTCAGGTAATATTATTCCTTGTTCATATCCTTCAAAACTTTGCGGACTATTCTGTATCACTTGGCTCTCCGCATAAACTTTAAAATTGGCTTATCACACTCTTCATGTTGAAATTTTGAATAAAACTGCCTTGACTCTACAGAGCAAGTTTGGAAGGACCAATATCCTTACAATACTGAGTCTTACTATCCATGAACATGAAATGTCTCTCCATTTATTTAGCTTGTCTAATAAATTTTATTAGGGTTTTGTAGTTTTCCTTATATATGTGGGTCTTGTTCATGTTGAATATACCTTGTTCAAAACACAGAGAGCATGAAGAATTTCAGGTTTCTGATTTTTCTGGATTTCTAAATATTTATATTTTTTAATGAGATACTTTTGGGATAGGATCCAAGTCTAAACACAAGATTCACTTATGGGCTGGTGCCGCGGCTCACTAGGCTAATCCTCCACCTTGCGGCACCAGCACACCGGGTTCTAGTCCCGGTCTGGGCGCCGGATTCTGTCCCAGTTGCCCCTCTTCCAGCAGTTGCCCCTCTTCCAGGCCAGCTCTCTGCTGTGGCCAGGGAGTGCAGTGGAGGATGGCCCAAGTCCTTGGGCCCTGAACACCATGGGAGACCAGGAGAAGCACCTGGTTCCTGCCATTGGATCAGCACGGTGCGCCGGCCGCAGCGCACCGGCCGCACCGGCCATTGGAGGGTGAACCAATGGCAAAGGAAGACCTTTCTCTCTGTCTCTCTCTCTCACTGTCCACTCTGCCTGTCAAAAAAAAAAAAAAGATATATCGTCGGAGGGTGGAGCCAAGATGGCGGAATAGTGAAGGCGCGCACCGATAGTCTGGGAAAATTTAGTTTAATAAAAGGGGAGTTACGGTAGCCTCAGAAAAAAGAACCAGGAAAATATTGCAGAGGAAACCCTTCTGGATTGAGTGGTCGTGAATCGGAGGACCTACTGGGAGAACAAGGTCGCCCACCGCGTGGAAGCCAAGCCGCAGGACCGAGCCGCGGAAGCCGAGCCGCGGGACCGAGCCACTGGAACGCGAGGTGAGCCGAACCTCAATAGCCCGAGACACCGGCAGGCAAGTGGAGAGAGGAGACTAGAGGGAACGACCCCCGGGGGGGGGGGGGAACTTCACCAGGATAACTGGAAGAGAGAGAGGGAAAAAAAAAAAAAAAGGTGACTGGTACGGACACGGGTTTCTCTCCGCTCACCTCTCAAGGGCGAGCAAGACAAAGAGCAGGCGCCATCTTGGACATACGTCATAAGCAGATCGACCTCAGGTCTGCACCGGCCCTGAGCCTAGCAGAAAAACCTGACTCTGGGCGGGGCGAATTAACAGGAGATTAGGACCTAGTAAATTTGTGGTGCTACTGAACTGAGACTGTGAAAAAAGAGACGGTGGGGGAGAGAACTCACGGAATTCACGTGAGCACTCTCCAGAGATGCTATAATTCCGTAACTTTGGCAACCCAGTGGGAGACTGAAGGAGAATTTGAGCCCACTCTGAGGGCCGAACAGATTCCCTGTGTGGTCCTTGGGAAAGAGCTTCTGATCTCTGGCTCCTGTGGGTATATCATTTGCCTGCGAACTACCTCCAACTTCGTTCAGCTGTGCAGAATAACTTCCCTTTTGAATCAAAAAAAAAAAAAGAGAGAGAGAGAGAGAGAGGTTTACCACACCTAACCTGGGAGTGTCACCTTTGGCACACCAAACAGAGCTCTCAGGCCACACCCATCTCAAGCCCTAAGGCTCCATCAAAAACAGATAGTCCACTTAATCTAGAGTCATAGTATAACAAGAAAAAGCACCACAGTGAAGAAACCAAATATCTCCAATATGCCAAATAACAAACGCAAAAACCAAGGTAATAAAAACAAGGAAGTCACCATGAAGCCCTCGAATGAAAAAGACACCCCAATTCAAGATTATGAGGATGATGACATAGAAGAAATGCAAGAAGCAGATCTCAAAAAATTGATAAGAACATTAAGAAGTTCTCAAAAACAAATTCTTGAACTACAGAAATCCTTAATGGACAAGATAGAAAATCTCTCTCGTGAAAATGAAATATTAAGGAGGAATCAAAATGAAACGAAACAACTAGTACAACAGGAAACTGGGATAGTGACTGAAGTGAAGAATTCAATAGATCAAATGAAAAACACAATAGAGAGCCTTACAAACAGAATGGGTGAAGCAGAAGAGAGAATATCAGACTTAGAAGACAGAGAACAGGAAAGGATACAGTCAGACCAAAGAAAAGAAGAGGAAATTAGGAATCTAAAACATATTGTCGGGAATCTTCAGGATACTATTAAAAAACCCAACATTCGGGTTCTAGGAGTTCCTGAAGGCATGGAGAGGGAGAAAGGATTAGAAGGCCTTTTTAGTGAGATATTAGCAGAAAATTTCCCAGGTTTGGAGAAGGACAGAGACATCCTAGTACAGGAAGCCCACAGAACCCCTAGTAAACACGACCAAAAGAGATCCTCACCACGACACGTTGTAATTAAACTCTCCACAGTGAAACATAAAGAAAAGATCCTAAAATGTGCAAGAGAGAAACGTCAGATTACTCTCAGAGGATCTCCAATCAGACTCACAGCTGACTTCTCATCAGAAACTCTACAAGCTAGGAGGGAATGGCGAGATATAGCCCAGGTACTAAGAGAGAACAACTGCCAGCCCAGAATATTATATCCTGCAAAGCTATCATTTGTGAATGAAGGTGAAATAAAGACTTTTCATAGCAAACAGAAATTGAAAGAATTTGTTGCCACTCGTCCAGCCCTGCAAAAGATGCTTAAAGATGTGTTACACACAGAAACAAAGAAACACGGTCATCAATATGAAAGAAGGTAAAGGAAGGAAACCAAGGAAGGAAAGCTCACAGCAAAAGATCACAGGGAATTCAAAGCATATATTAGAACTTATCTTTGGCAAATGGCAGGGCAAAGTTACCACTTATCATTAGTCACATTGAACGTGAATGGCCTGAACTGTCCACTTAAAAGACACCGATTGGCTGATTGGGTTAAGGAACAAAACCCATCTATTTGCTGCTTACAAGAAACTCATCTTTCCAACAAAGATCCATACAGACTGAAAGTGAAAGGCTGGAAAAAGATATACCATGCCAACAGAAATGAAAAAAGAGCGGGCGTAGCTATCTTAATATCAGACAACATAAACTTTACCACAAAAACTGTTAGGAGAGACAAAGAGGGGCACTATAAAATGATTAAGGGATCAATTCAACAAGAAGATATAACAATTATCAATGTATATGCACCTAACTACATGGCACCAGTTTATCTAAAAGATTTGTTAAGGGACTTAAAGGGAGACTTAGACCCCAGTACAATAGTACTGGGGGACTTCAATACTCCACTCTCAGAAATAGACAGATCAATAGGACAGAAGATCAACAAGGATACAGTAGATTTAAACGACACTATAGCCCAAATGGATCTAACAGATATCTACAGAACTTTCAATCCTACAGCTAAAGATTTTACATTCTTCTCAGCAGTACATGGAACCTTCTCTAGGATTGACCACATACTAGGCCATAAAGCAAGTCTCAGCAAATTCAAAAGAATTAGAATCATACCATGCAGCTTCTCAGACCATAAAGGAATGAAGTTGGAAATTAGCAACTCAGGAATCCCTAGAGCATACGCAAACACATGGAGATTGAACAACATGCTCCTGAATGAACAATGGGTCATAGAAGAAATCAAAAGAGAAATCAAAAACTTTCTGGAAGTAAATGAGGATAACAGCACAACATACCAAAACTTATGGGACGCATCAAAAGCAGTGTTAAGAGGAAAGTTTATATCAATAGGTGCCTACATCAAGAAATTGGAAAGGCACCAAATAGATGAGCTTTCAATTCACCTCAAGGATCTAGAAAACCTACAGCAAACCAAACCGAAATCTAGTAGGAGAAGAGAAATAATTAAAATCAGAGAAGAAATCAACAGGATTGAATCAAGAAAAACATTACAAAAAATCAGCCAAACGAGGAGCTGGTTTTTTGAAAAAATAAACAAAATTGACACCCCATTGGCCCAACTAACTAAAAAAAGAAGAGAAAAGACCCAAATCAATAAAATCAGAGATGAAAAAGGAAACGTAACAACAGACACCACAGAAATAAAAACAATCATCAGAAATTACTACAAGGACTTGTATGCCAGCAAACAGGGAAACCTATCAGAAATGGATAGATTCCTGGACACATGCAACCTACCTAAATTGAACCAGGAAGACATCGAAAACCTAAACAGACCCATAACTGAGACAGAAATTGAAACAGTAATAAAGGCCCTCCCAACAAAGAAAAGCTCAGGACCAGATGGATTCACTGCTGAATTCTACCAGACATTTAAAGAAGAACTAACTCCAATTCTTCTCAAACTATTCAGAAAAATCGAAGAAGAGGGAATCCTCCCAAATTCTTTCTATGAAGCCAGCATCACCTTAATTCCTAAGCCGGAAAAAGATGCAGCACTGAAAGAGAATTACAGACCAATATCCCTGATGAACATAGATGCAAAAATCCTCAATAAAATTCTCGCCAATAGAATGCAACAACACATCAGAAAGATCATCCACCCAGACCAAGTGGGATTTATCCCTGGTATGCAGGGATGGTTTAATGTGCGCAAGACAATCAATGTGATACACCACATTAACAGACTGCAGAAGAAAAACCATATGATTATCTCAATTGATGCCGAGAAAGCATTTGATAAAATACAACACCCGTTCATGATGAAAACTCTAAGCAAACTGGGTTTGGAAGGAACATTCCTCAATACAATCAAAGCAATCTATGAAAAACCCACAGCCAACATCCTATTGAATGGGGAAAAGTTGGAAGCATTTCCACTGAGATCTGGTACCAGACAGGGATGCCCACTCTCACCACTGCTATTCAATATAGTTCTGGAGGTTCTAGCCAGAGCTATTAGGCAAGAAAAAGAAATTAAAGGGATACAAATTGGGAAGGAAGAACTCAAACTATCCCTCTTTGCAGATGACATGATTCTTTATTTAGGGGACCCAAATAACTCTACTAAGAGACTATTGGAACTCATAGAAGAGTTTGGCAAAGTAGCAGTGTATAAAATCAATGCACAAAAATCAACAGCCTTTGTATACACAGACAATGCCATGGCTGAGGAAGAACTTCTAAGATCAATCCCATTCACAATAGCTACAAAAACAATCAAATACCTTGGAATAAACTTAACCAAGGACGTTAAAGATCTCTACAATGAAAATTACAAAATCTTAAAGAAATAGAAGAGGATACCAAAAAATGGAAAAAGCTTCCACGCTCATGGATTGGGAGAATCAATATCATCAAAATGTCCATTCTCCCAAAAGCAATTTATAAATTCAATGCAATACCAATCAAGATACCGAAGACCTTCTTCTCAGATCTGGAAAAATTGGTGCTGAAATTTATATGGAGGCACAAGAGACCTCGAATAGCTAAAGCAATCTTGTACAACAAAAACAAAGCTGGAGGCATCACAATACCAGATTTCAGGACATACTACAGGGCAGTTGTAATCAAAACAGCATGGTCCTGGTACAGAAACAGATGGATAGACCAATGGAACAGAACTGAAACACCAGAAATCAATCCAAACATCTACAGCCAACTTATATTTGATCAAGGATCTAAAACCAATTCCTGGAGCAAGGACAGTCTATTCAATAAATGGTGCTGGGAAAACTGGATTTCCACGTGCAGAAGCATGAAGCAAGACCCCTACCTTACGCCTTACACAAAAATCCACTCAACATGGATTAAAGACCTAAATCTACGACCTGACAGCATCAAGTTACTAGAGAACATTGGAGAAACCCTTCAAGATATTGGCACAGGCAAAGGGTTTCTGGAAAAGACCCGGAAGGCACAGGCAGTCAAAGGCAAAATCAACTATTGGGATTGCATCAAATTGAGAAGTTTCTGTACTGCAAAAGAAACAGTCAGGAGAGTGAAGAGACAACCGACAGAATGGGAAAAAATATTTGCAAACTATGCAACAGATAAAGGGTTAATAACCAGAATCTACAAAGAGATCAAGAAACTCCACAAAAACAAAACCAACAACCCAATTAAGAGATGGGCCAAGGACCTCAATAGACATTTTTCAAAAGAGGAAATCCAAATGGCCAACAGGCACATGAAAAAATGTTCAAGGTCATTAGCAATCAGGGAAATGCAAATCAAAACCACAATGAGGTTACACCTCACCCTGGTTAGAATGGCTCACATTCAGAAATCTACCAACAACAGATGCTGGCGAGGATGTGGGGGAAAAGGGACACTAACCCACTGTTGGTGGGAATGCAAACTGGTCAAGCCACTAGGGAAGTCAGTCTGGAGATTCCTCAGAAACCTGAAGATAACCCTACCGTTCTACCCAGCCATCCCACTCCTTGGAATTTACCCAAAGGAATTTAAATTGGCAAACAAAAAAGCAGTCTGCAGCCTAATGTTTATTGCAGCACAATTCACAATAGCCAAGACCTGGAACCAACCTAAATGCCCATCAACGATAGACTGGATAAAGAAATTATGGGATATGTACTCTTTAGAATACTATACCGCAGTAAGAAACAACGAAATCCAGTCATTTGCAACAAAATGGAGGAATCTGGAACACATCATGCTGAGTGAAATAAGCCAGTCCCAAAGGGACAAATACCATATGTTCTCCCTGATCGGTGACAACTGACTGAACACCAAAAAGGAAACCTCCTGAAGTGAAACTGACACTATGGGAAACGGTGACTTGATCAGCATAGCCCTGACTGTTAATGAACAACTTAATACATTATCCCTCTTAGTAGTTTTTTTGTCTGTTCTACTTAATATGACTGGCTTAATTCTGTAATTAATACACAGTTATTCTTAAGTGTTAAAAATTAACTGAAATGTGATCCCTGTTAAACATAAGAGTGGGAATAAGAGAGGGAAGAGATGTATAATTTGGGACATGCTCAAGCTGACTTGCCCCAAATGGTAGAGTTAAAAACATACCAGGGGATTCCAATTCAATCCCATTAAGGTGGCATGTACCAATGCCATCTCACTATTCCAAGTGATCAATTTCAGTTCACAATTGATCATAATGAAAGGACTAAGAGTCAAAGGGAGCACATAAACAAGTCTAGTACCTGCTAACACTAACCGATGGAATAAATAAAGGGGAGAGTGATCCAACATGGGAAGTGAGATACTCAGCAGACTCATAGAATGGCAGATGTCCTAAATAGCACTCTGGCCTCAGAATCAGACCTAAAGGCATTCGGATCTGGCTGAAAAGCCCATGAGAGTATTTCAGGCATGGAAAGCCAAGACACTCTGGCAAAAGATCTCTGTGAGTGAGATCCCAGTGGAAAGAACAGGTCTTCAAAGAAGGAGGTACCTTTCTCTGAAGGGAGGAGAGAACCTCCACTTTGACTATGAGCTTGTCTAAACAAGATAAGAATCGGAGAACTCAGAGGGCTTCCATAGCCTTGGAAACTCATGACCGGAGCATAGGGAGACTACTGATGCCATAGACAGGAGTGTCAATTGGTAAAGTCAACAACAGGAGTCACTGTGCACTTACTCCTCATGTAGGATCTCTGTCCTTAATGTGCTGTGTATTGAGATTTAATGCTATAACGAGTACTCAAACAATATATTTCACTTTGTGTTTTTATGGGGGTGCAAACTGTTGAAATCTTTACCTAATGTATACTAAACTGATCCTCTGTAAAAAAAAAAAAAAAATAAAAGAAATTGTCAACTCCCAACTTGACTCTCACTGGGATTAAACATGACAGTAGGTCTGATCTGATTTCATCATCATTTAAAAAAATCATCTATTATTTTTCACTTTATGTTTTTGTGTGAGAGCAAACTGTTGAAATCCTTACTTAATGTATACTAAGCTGATCTTCTGTATATTAAGATAATCAAAAATGAATCTTGATGTGAATGGAAGGGGAGAGGGAGTGGGAAAGGGGAGGGTAGTGGGTGGGAGGGACGGTATGTGGGGGAAGCCATTGTAATCCATTAATCGTACTTTGGAAATTTATATTCATTAAATAAAAGTTAAAAAAAAAGATTCACTTATGATTCATATATACCTTTTACAAGGAGCTCTGAGATTATTCATAATTCAAGTTATTATCCTTTAATTCAAATTTTCCATGTATATTTTGAGGCCCCCTCATATACATAGATTTAAGGCTATTTTATACAGCATTTTAATGTACCTGTGTTTTTACTGTGAACCATCACGTGTAGTCATAGAGGAATTTTCCCCTCATGGATCATGTTGGTGCTAAAAAATCTTCCAGATTTTGGATTTCAGATATCCAGATTAGAGACAATCAACTTATACATATTTTGTTAAATTTGTACTTATCTAATTTGGTGAGCTTGTTAATCTGAATGCTAATATGTGTTTCAAGTTGTGTACTAACCCTATATTCTATAACTTTTATATAAGTACTTACTAACTTCAGGAAGAATTTTTTGGTGATAGGATAGTTTATACATAAAATATCATATTATCTATAGACAAAGAAATATTCATTTCCTTTTTCTTTTTAACTTTTATTTAATAAATATAAATTTCCAAAGTACAACTTTTGAATTATAGCAGCTTTTTACCCCATAACCTCCCTCCCACATGCAAACATCTCATCTCCCACTCCTTCTCCCATCCCATTCTTCATCATGATTCATTTTCAATTATCTTTATATACAGAAGATCAACTTAGCAGTTTCCAATATGCATACAATTATTTCCTTTTCTTCTCATATTGTATTTTCAAGTACTTCCTGTACAATGTTGAGAGGCAATAGTGAAAGAATATGCTTGTCTTACTATTGATATTAATGGGAAAGCTCCTAGTTCTTCATTAAATATTTTAGTTGTATATTAACAATCGGGTATTTTGTAGATTATTACCTTGAGAATTTCCTTCTATTCCTGGTTCATTGTTCATTGGGAGATTTGACAGGGATTCGGTGATGGTTATTTGCCAAACACTTTTCAACATATATTATTGTGATCATGTAAATTTTTCTTTTCTACTCTGTTGATGTGATGGGATGCATTAATTAATTTTTGGATATACAGCTAGGTACATTTGTGAGTTAAAGCTCTCCAAGTTATGCCATATTGTTCTTTTATAATTTTAGACTAGATTTACTAATGTTGTATTATGTATTCAGAATTTTTGCATCTATGTCGATCATATATATATAGATACAAATATATCCATTTGACTAATGTTTCTGTGGAGTTCAACTATGTCATTACTGCTTTTCTACTTTCTGGATCTGTCCATTTCTAGTAGAGGGGAGATAATATCTATAACCATAGAAGTAAACTCAGTTATTTCTCCTTGCAATTCCATCAATTATGCCATACATATTTTGACATTCTGCTAGTGGACTTAAAGGAAGTGAGAAACTTGCACTATTTTAATAAAATTAATGAATGAGAACAATTGTTGCAGCTGCAGGTAGATGACTAATCCAATGGTGGGAAGATGAATGAATCCTGCTGGATGGCTTCAATTTTCTTAGTGAAGTCTGAGGTGACATCATTGTTGGAAGGAAGAGGAGAGCAGGAAGCATGAGTAAGTTAAAATGAGAGAAAAATTACAGTCTTCAAAGAGGGACAAGCAAATTTTCTAGGTAAAAATAGTTGTGCTTTTCACAAAGTATTAAATGATCAATTAAGATTCATTCATGAATTGAAAAGGAAATGCAGTCTTGCACACTGACATTCTCCTTTGCATCCAGCAGCATAAATGCAGTCATAAATGAAGATATTTGTATTGAACCAATGTTTGCTTCCTATAGGCACATGTGAAAGAAGCATAGGATGCCTAAGAAGTTGAGGGTACTTGCCAGAAATGATTAGATATCATGCTCTGGGTAAGAGAGGAAGTGGGACAAACTAGGGCTGATGGATAATGAGAAAATGACAGAAACAGCAGGTTTGAAATCAGTTGAGGTTGAGAAAGGGTACTATTGTATGAAAGAGCAGGTGCTAATCTCTCTTAGATTATCCAATGCCTTCTTCACAGTTCTCACTTTACAGTGATGACCTTTGCTCATATTTATCTCAGAGGAAAAACAAAAAGGAAAATGCAGTCAGAACAAAAAGTTCACAAACTTCTCCATGATCATCACCTCAGGTACCAGCTGACTACGCTCTGTATATTACATCTCATGAGTTCTCCCTTTTAGCAGCAATACACTGTTCAAAATCCTATCCCAAGCCAAAGTCTTTCTTCTGCTCTGGACCTCTTTCCTGGTTTTACTGATTCTTTCTCTCTTTCTTTCTCTCTCTCTCTCCCTCTCTCTCTCTGTCTCTCTCTCTCACACACACACACACACACACAAACACACACACATATCATTAATTCTTTTTCCTAATCTAGAATATTGCCATCAGTCAAAGCCATATAGTATTATTTTTCATACCACAGTTTTGGGGTTTTTTTGACCTCATATCCACATATATGAAAACATGTGTTTGGAGAATTTTATCTGCCTTTTCTTTAACATAAAACTCTTTTAAAGGAGCACTAGCCATTATCTCCAATTTGCCTTGTCTCCTCTCTTCAAACCAATGCAATTATACATTTATCTTTTTTTTTTTTTTTTTGACAGGCAGAGTGGACAGTGAGAGAGAGAGACAGAGAGAGAAAGGTCTTCCTTTGCCGTTGGTTCACCCTCCAATGGCCGCCGCTGCAGCCGGCGCACCGCGCTGATCCAATGGCAGGAGCCAGGAGCCAGGTGCTTTTCCTGGTCTCCCATGGGGTGCAGGGCCCAAGCACCTGGGCCATCCTCCACTGCACTCCCTGGCCATAGCAGAGAGCTGGCCTGGAAGAGGGGCAACCGGGACAGAATCCGGCGCCCCGACCGGGACTAGAACCCGGTGTGCCGGCGCCGCAAGGTGGAGGATTAGCCTATTGAGCCACGGCGCCGGCTGCAATTATACATTTATCTTAATTCTTGTCGATTGTTAACTTCAGTGTCACCAATGACATCGAGATGGCAAGAACCAATGGAAAAGTCTTAATTCACTTTCTGATATGTTAACTGTAATATTTGCCAAAGCTGCTCTCTCACACCTGAAATCCTTATTTTTAATTTTAATTGATTTATTAAAAATTAATAAGTATTAATAATTAGTGAGAAGTAGAGTGTCAGAAAAGGAAAGAGAAATAGAAATCCATCCAGTGGTTCACTCCACAAATCCCACTGCAGCCAGGGTTAGCCAGGGCCAAATCTGGCACCCAGAAATTTAATTATCTCTTTTGATGTCAAGAACTTAATGTGTCTCTTTAGATGTGAAGAACCCAATCATGTGAGTTCTCACCACTGCCTCCCAGGGTCTAGCAGTTAACCAGGCAGGAGTCAGAGCCAGGAATTGAACCTAGGCACTGTGATGTGGGACACAGAGGTCTTAACCAGAAAGTGAAGTATCTGCTTCTTATACCTGAACTTATTTCATCTCTCGATTTCAAATAAATCCACCTTTTTTTTATTGTTCTTGTTCCCTCATAGTTTGCTTTTGTCCAGTCTCCTTTGCTGACTTCTGTTAATCTTCAGAGCTCCTGAACATTGGCACACCAACTTCAGATTCCACATCCCCTACTATCTTCTATACTCATCCCCTCAGTTGTTACATCCAACCACAGGACCTCAAATGGCATCTGAAAGCTGACTTGACAGGCATCTATGTCTCCGAACTAAATGTTCTATAAATTCAGGTCTTATGCTTACTATCTGATGTCTCCATTCAGGTGCTTATGAGAGACTTAGAACACTTTATATTACAAATTAAATTCTTAATTCACTTTCACAAACCACATTGTGAAAATTTTATAGTAACTGAAATACAAAACCTTGTAGTCAAACTCGTTGCTTCTGTTTCTAAACATCCCCCTTGCATCATCATATCACCTGCCTTACCTTTGAAAAAGCATGTCTTCTAATCACTTATTACATCAGCCCCATTACTACAACTTTTATATGGTCAACTTCACCTTTTACTAAATTATTGTAACAGTGTTATATTTTTGCTGTTTCTATTCCTAACAACATACAGTTTGATCTCTGCACTGCATACAAAATAACTCTTTCTTTAAAAAAAAAAAAAGATTTATTTATTTATTTGAAAGTCAGAATTACACACAGAGAGAGGAGAGACAGAGAGAGAGAGAGAGAGAGAGAGAGGTTTTCCATCCGATGGTTCACTCCCCAATTGGCCGCAACAGTTGGAGCTGCACCAATCTGAAGCCAGGAGCCAGGAGCTTCTTCCAGGTCTCCTATGCGGGTACAGGGACCCAAGGACTTGGGCCATCTTCTACTGCTTTCCCATTCCACAGCAGAGAGCTAGGTCAGAAGAGGAGCAGCCAGGACTAGAACCGGTGCCCATATGGGATGCTGGCGCTTCAGGCCAGGGCATTAACACACTGGGCCACAGCATGGGATCCCAAAATAACTCTTTCAACAGGTGTTATATTATACTATTCCTTTAAACCTTTCAGTGATTTCCTATCTTAGTAAAGTCCAAACACCTTACAGTAGATTCCAAGGAATATATTATTGAGCCCCCTGCCATCTCTCTGGACTCAGAGACACCATGTACTGTAGGAATTATGTTTTGTTTCATTTAAAGGCTTTTTTTTTTGGACAGGCAGAGTGGACAGTGAGAGAGAGAGACAGAGAGAAAGGTCTTCCTTTGCCATTGGTTCACCCTCCAATGGCCGGCGCGGCCGGTGCGCTGCGGCCAGCGCACCGCGCTGATCCAATGGCAGGAGCCAGGTGCTTATCCTGGTCTCCCATGGGGTGCAGGGCCCAAGGACTTGGCCATCCTCCACTGCACTCCCTGGCCACAGCAGAGAGCTGGCCTGGAAGAGGGGAAACTGGGACAGAACCCGGCGCCCCGACCAGGACTAGAACCCGGTGTGCTGGTGCCGCAAGGTGGAGGTTTAGCCTACTGAGCCGTGGCACCGGCCCTAATGTACTTCTTTTAGAAAAATATTTTCATCAACCATGTTCTACAACATGATTCTACTGATCTATCAAGACTTCTAACCTGACACATGATCATCAGGCCAAACACATGCTATTCTTTCTCATGTACATACAAACAAATCATTGCTGCAATACTCCTGACCTCTAAGCCCCTTGCAGCTACCAACACAATTCTCTACCTTCACTTTTTCCTGAACTAAACTTCATCTCTTTACCTCCACCCTTGGAAGAAGACAAAAACACTTTTCAGAGCATACTCTTTCTCCTCAAAAATAAATCCTCCTTCTTCCTTCTTATTCCATTAACTACTTTGCTCTATTGATTATCCACCCTTTTTTCTTTCACTGTGTAATGGGTGTCTTCTACAAGCTGTCATATTCAATTTCAAAAAATCAAGATTGTACCCATCAAAAAAAAACACAATCATTTGATTCTACTCTTATTTACCTAATAACTTTGCATTTCCTTTTCCTTTTAACTGCCACAGTTCTTGAAAGAACAGTGTGTTTTCCTTTCTTTCTATATTACATTCATTTCTCTGTCAACTGTCTGGTCCTCAACCACTCCACTATAATTGCTTTGAAAGAAAAAGTCACCAATGAAACTCTTATTGGCTGAATGGAATAGAAAGTTTGTATTTTTCTTTTTTGGCCAAAGTCATTTCTTTATTTTTGAAATTCCTCCAACTCTAGATTCTCTGACAGTATCGTCTTCTTATTGATCTGCTGTCCTAACTTTCCTCCCAGTCTTCTGTATCGCCTCCGTCCCTAGAGCTTGATAAACTTAACTCGCTTGATCTCTTCGGCCAAGGCATCCTTGTGTTCTCCCCTGTTGCAACATGCCACAGGTGGCTGTTGATAACGTCCTATCATTTGATTTCACATCTCCTCCAGCGCAATCTTGCGAGCTCTGTGAGGCTGTTGCCAAACCATCCTCTTTCTAGAGAAAGGGTCAGCATGGTATTTGGCAAGTAATCAATGGCCGTGTTGAAGATCCTATTCAGCCTCAGATCATCCATCAATAAACTTTGTAGTGATTTAATACTATTGGACAGAGTCCAGAGTGATTTGTTATTGTTAGAAAACACACATCAACGCACTGTGGTGCTTTTGAGACCTGCAGGGACACAGAGGGTGCTCTTGGAGGGTAAGGACTTGGTTGTCATGGAAACATTTAGGGCCCAGAGCAGAGAAAGTGATTTCCTCTTTTGAAGAAGGCTTAAAAACTGCTTTGCTATACACAAGAGGACAATAACATGGAACAAGTATTCAGTTTTTCCTATTTCTGCATTAGAAGTAGGGGCTCCTATATTCCAGATAGCTCAGGAGGATTTTCACAGAAATAAGGCCTCACACAAAAATTAAAATAATAGACTCTTTTTAAAAAAGAAAACATAAAGATAAACTTACTCCATTGAGCTTAAATCCCACCAAATGAAGTTTAAAATCAAACATTGGCAATAGCAAACTTTCTTTTTTCTTAAAGATTTATTTATTTATTTGAAAGTCAGAGTTACACAGAGAGAGGAGAGGCAGAGAGAGAGAGAGAGAGAGAGAGAGAGGTCTTCCATCTGATGGTTCACTCCCCAGTTGGCCGCAATGACCGGAGCTGCACAGATCCAAAGCCAGGAGCCAGCAGCCTCCTCCAGGTCTCCCACATGGGTGCAGGGGCCCAAGGACCTGAGCTATCCTCCACTGCTTTCCCAGGCCACAGCAGAGAGCTGGATGGGAATTGGAGCAGCCAGGTCTCGAACTGGTGCCCACATGGGATTCCGACGCTTCAGGCCAGGGTGTTAACCCGCTGGACCACAGCGCCAGCCCCATGCAATAGTAAACTTTCACACAGCCCCATCTTCTTCATCAGGTGTGCAGTGAAGTAGCAGGAGGCAGCACTGAAAGTGTTCCTTTGAAAGCCACCTGAGTGAACACCCACACTTTCCCGTCTGGATCCAGTCTGCCTGTCCTGTCCTTGTATCAACTGTTTGCTCTTGGAAACTAATTGCTTAAGCCTAACGCCACTCTTCACCACGGGTCTCTGGTTGTCTGCTATTGTGGGAAGGCTGCCCACTTCTAACAGTGCCCTCTTTACCGTCTCTGTTATGGGAGAGATATTCTCCACTTTGAAAGGATTCTGCCGTGTCTTGTTTTGTCATAGAAGATTTCCTCCACTATAACTGCCTTTGCTGATCTCTCCAAACTATGCAGGTCTGACATCCTATACTAGTTGGGCCTTAACAGAGCTGTGTCTACTAAGGGTTTTATTAACCTACACCTGCTGCTCTAAGGGACAGATCCATATCATAGTGAGCGCAGCCTCCACCACGTCCACAGTGCAGGGTAGTTTCAGAGGCCATGCTTCCTACAGCAAACACACGACAGCACAAACTATATATGCATGACAGATCTGATAGATTTCAGTCACATCCTCCTGGGAGAAATTTCTGGTTTTATTGGTATTTCTCAAGACTGAAATATCATGGCTATTTAAGATTTGCTTTTGGGGCCAGCGCTGTGGCATAGCAGGTAGAGCCGCTGCCTACAGTGTCGGTATCCCATATGGGTGCCGGTTCCAATCCAGCTCTCTGCTATGCCCTGGGAAAGCAGTAGGAGATGGCCCAAGTCCTTGGAACCCTGCATCCACATGGGAGATCTAGAAGAAGCTCCTGGATCCTGGCTTCAGATCAGTGCAGCTCTAGCTGTTGTGGCCAATTGAGGAGTGAACCAGTGGATGGAAGACCTCTCTCTCTGTCTCTACTTCTCTCTCTGTGTAACTCTTTCAAATAAATAAATAAATAAATCTTTTAAAAAAAGAAAATTTGCCTTTGACTCCAATGGTCTACTCAAGATCCAAATGCAATGAATCTTTACCTTCATGTGGCATCTCCCCTTTCCATGATAGTCTGATGGCGATTGGTGAGAAACTATTTCATAAGTGGAAGAGATCCTGAAGAATTTAAAACTCTTCAATGATATGTGGAGAATATTTAATATTTTCTCCAATCCTGCTTCTTCATGGTGATTCCCTTGGGTAAAATATGACTTTTTTGTAGTCTCCATTTACTTTTTAAGTTTAATTTATTTATATAAGGTAAACAAATTTTATCTATTTCATATATATATACATATACATACATACAGATTTAGGGACATAGTGAGACTTCTCACCCTACCCTCCCTCCTACCCATGATCCCACCTTCCTTCTCTCCTCCTTTCTTATTTTTTCTTTTAATTTGTACAATGACATACTTTCAGCTTATTTTATAATCATAACCCTAACATTTTAAGTAGCAATATAGACTCAGATCACTTTGATGAATATATGTTTTGCAAGTGTTCATATTGAGAGTACCACAATGTTGACACGCTGTTTTTTCAGCAATAATGGTTGTATTATTATTTAAGCATGAACCATTAGCATCTGAGCAACTCTGCACACAGCACATGTCATAAGTTTCCTTTCCTACTCTCATTCAACGTGGCCACCCTGATGATTTGGGCTGTCAGGCATTTCTCTGGATCCCTCCAGTGTTTTTTGTCTATGTTGAATAAGTCCCTTCCTGTCTATATAATGATCAGCCGATATTTGGAACAACCTCACTAGTAATGTTGAAAGGAAAAAAACTTAGACAAAATAAATTTAGCAGACTTTGCTTAAGCGAGAGAGGTTCACAAATTGCGCAGCACTGAGAAGTGGAAGAGGTGCAGAGAATTCCACTCCCACAGTTGGTAGCAGACACTGCCACAGGTGGGTGGTAGACTTTCAGAGGCTGAACACAGAAGCATGACAAAGGCTGTATGCTATGTGGAAATTCGTACTTACAGGTGAACTGGAAGTTTCTAATGGCAACATCTCCAGTTCCACTTTACTGTTTGCGATGAACTTCAGGTTGCTTACTCAGGAATGTAAAACACTCCAGCTATCCCACCTACTGGACTCACAACTTAAAATGCATTTTACAGATTAAATGAAGCACCTGGCTCCTGGCTTCAGATTGGCGCAGCACGCCAGCCTTAGCGGCCATTTGAGGGGTGAACCAACGGAAGGAAGACCTTTCTCTCTGTCTCTCTCTCTCACTGTCTAACTCTGCCTGTCAAAAAAAAAAAAAAAACAGATTAAATGAAGCTCAAATTTCTGGAAAAATGATATTTGACAGTAATTATGATGTCTTTCATATGTCAGAGAAGAAAAGAGATATTTTGAGTGATTATAACTGGCTAGGACAAATTTCAAGTCTCTCAGGATGGAAGTTTATATAAAACAGGGAACATGACTACATACAATCAATACAAGAATATTTTCATTTTTATGAGAACTATACTTAATGGATTTGCGAAATAAAGCTGTCTGAGGATAGAACAGTCAAATGTTTTAAAAGCTAACTCTGTATCTTTACCTGTTGGTTGGACTTTATTGTTGCTGATGAGAGTATTTTAGAAACAGTGAAAAGTAGCCAATTTTCACAGCTACTGTAGTTGGATCCAAAAATACTTATAATATTACAGGTACCCAATAACTGAGAGCACCTATTTTCTTCTAAATATCAGAACAGAAAATCCAAAATGTCATTCTTTTACTGAAAAGCCTCTTGTATTAACCAGAGATAAGGGGAGGAAAGCCATTTCTATTGATCTAGGGATAAAAACAAGTAGTACAGTATTGAGTGAGTAGTATTGGTGAGAAGATAACTTATTGTATTGCAGAGGAGAAAGACATCAAGTTCAGCAAGTAGATTAGGTTAGCAAATTTAGAAAACAGTATTCACATCAATGTGACCTTTGTGCAGAAACAAGAAAATTGGAAAAGAAACAGAACTGGAACATATTTTCACTTTCTTTGCAATGTAGAAGGATAACTAAGAGCATAGTATTGTATAAAGAAGAGTTAAAGTTTCAATAAAACTAAACAGAAAAATCATGGCTCATTCATGAACTAGCAATAGATCTTTCCCCCTCTCTTAGGGAAATATTAAAATGAGAAATATTGCATTTAAATTCAGTAATTCATACTCATGTGAGAAAGGTACCTAACTAGTTCCACCTTAAAAGGAAGCCTAACTACGAAAAAACGTCTGACACATTTTTGTCATGCATACCTAGAATTTAATTTTGGACAGTGCTACAGTTTGAAAGCATCCTCTCCAACACTCACACTTTGGAAACTTGAGCCCAATGCAACAGGGTTTGGAGATGGGACCTCACGGGCAGTGTTTAGGTCATGAGGGCTCTGCTGTCAGGAATGGAATAATGCCACCATAGAAAGGGCATACAGGGATGGATTTACTTTTTTGTGCCTTCTGTCCTATGGGGAAAGAGTTCATCCCCCTTTATCCTCCCAATTCTGTCATGTGAGGAGGCAGCAAGAAAGCCTTGCTGAACCTTGAACTTGGACTTTCCATTTTCAACAACTATGAAATAAAAGTCTGTTGTTTATACCTAATCTCAGGGATTCTGTCATAGCAGCACGTAGGAAGACCTGCACACACTGGGATAAAATAGAAGACTGAGTGTTTGGCTCAGACTCCCTGGCTCCCCAGGCTTTCCACAACCTCTGGGTAGGCTGGCAGGTGCAATATCTCCTGAGGCACCGATGCTGCCTTCCCTGTAAACCAGGACATTCTGGCATCTTCAGACAATGATTGAAATCAATAAGGGACGAAACTGTGTTTTGAATAAAGGGGTTACACTGGGCTGGTGTGCTCTTGAATTTCTGGACCACACCTGTGGAATCTCCTGCTGTTTTTGTTGTAGAGTTTGAATAAATCAAATAGCTGCATATTGCATTGCATGACTCGCTCACATTATTAGCATTACTTTTGGAAAGAAATTTTGAATTGAAGAATGTGAGCCACCTTTCTGTGTATTCTGGCTGGTTCTTTAGATGTCGTAACTACTTGCTTCTTGGGCTGATTTCCCTACCCTATGCTGTCACTCAAAGAATTTAGTTGGCCCAGAACACTAGACGGAAAGGATAGCAAAAAGAGTCAAAGCCTAATAGCTAACATCAAGTATTCATTTCCACAACTTTCCTGTACTCTCTATCCTTTTGAAAATTGGAATTCTTTTAATTTTGGGGTTAACTTAAGGTAAAAATTTTAGTGATCATTATTTGTAACTTACCTTTGTAAGTTAATAAAGATAAGTAAAATATAACTTAACTGTATAAAAGATACTAACATGAATCATCAAATTTTAGTCTGATGCCAAAGTTACTTGTATACAGGAAACATAAACTCTTCCCTTTTTGGTGGTAAATATATTGAGAGACCTTGCCCAAGGCTCTAGCTGACAATGTGTCATAATGTTTATCACAGGGTAGTTTCTCTCTCCCTTCTAAGCCTCAGAAAAGATCACACAGTTCAAGTAAACAAATTATCTCATCAGAAGTCTTTAAATAATTGAAGCTATTTTAAAGATCATCAAATAAATATGACAAAGAGAGTCACATTAGTGACCAGGATTCAGTCTACTCCTTATCAGATTCAAAATACACTGCCTTCTATTCCACGGTGAGGCGGCAGCTGCCCCTGCTGTTGTTAAAGAGATGATCTGTAATTCAGACACAGGAGCCAGGATCTGCGTGTTCACAGAGTGAAAGCACACAGTTTCAACAAGGCAGTGCTTGAAAGGCACGAAGTTGTAAGTAAAAGTAGAATGACCACTGTGCCTCAGGAGTGTAGGCAACGGCTATAAACAACAAGCAAATCTCACCACCTCAATTTCACTTACACACATTACATTTGTTTTGTACTCTACATATTTGTTACAACAAAACAAAGAAAATATGCTATTTGCCTTTTGAGACTGGCTTATTTCTCAGTGATCTTCAATATCACTCATTTTGTTGCTTAAGACAGGACTTCATTTTTATAGCTAAATAGTATTCCATCATATATATATATATATATGTTATGTGTATTTATATATCATATCATATCATATCATATCATACCATAGCATATATATAGCCTTTTGTTTTGCCAGTCATTAGTTGGTAGACATCTTGCTTGATTCCATATCTTATCTATTATGATTTGAGCTGCAATAAAAATAGGAGTATAGATAACTTTCCATATTCTGATTTCATTTCCTTTGGGTAAATTGCCAAGAGTGGGATGGCTGGATCATACTGTAGATCAATTTTAAGATTTCTGATGAATCAACATACTGTCCTCCACAATGGTTGTACTAGTTTATACTTTCACCAACAGCTTATTAGAATATCATTCCTTGGAGAAAGAACAGTCTCTTCAAGAAATATTGTTGGAAAATTGGATCTCCAGATGCCGAAGTATGAAGCAAAATCCCTATGTTTCACCCTTTATAAAAATCAACTCACAATGGGTCAGAGATCTAAACCTAAGAACTGAGACCATCAAATTGCTAGAGGAAAACATAGGGGGAACAATGCAAGACACTGACATAAGCAAAGACTTCTTGGATAAAATCCTAGAAACACAGGCAACAATAGCAAAAAATAGACAAATGGGATTATATCAACCTAAGTATCTTCTGAACAGGAAAGGAAATACTCAATAAAGTGAAGAGGCAACAGAGAGAATGGGAAAAATATTTGCAAATTATGCATTTGATAAAGCATTAATATCCGGAATACTTAAGGAGCTCAAGAAACTCAATAACAAAACAAATAATCCATTTAAGAAGTAGGCTAAGGAAATAAAAAGGAATTTTTCAAAGGATGAACCAATAGACATATGAAAAGATACTCAAGATCACTAGCCATCAGGGAAATACAAATAAAAACCTCAATGAGGTTTCACCTCACTCCAGTTAGAATGGTTATCATCAAAAATCAAAAAATATTAAATGCTAGAGAGAATGTGGAGAAAAAAATAGATAAATATTTTTAATTTACATTATTCTTAAAGCCTTAATGCCACACTAAATCAAGTGTTCAACAAATAAAAAGCAAAAAGATCCTAGGTAAGTAGGAATATAAGCAAAACATAAATAGTAATCAAATGAAAAGATGTCTTTCATTCATACATAGTAGATTTTAAAATAGTCAAACCATTAAAACTATAGTAATATATCATTCTTAACAATTTGATAAATATTTAAAATAAAGTTTGACAAAATACTATATTTGTAGCAAAACTGATATATACAGATATTTCTTTTTTTATTTTTTTGATTTCTATTTCAGCCACGAACCTTATGATTAATGAGGAAAAATAATCTTTGTTCCCTACATTTGAGTAAATGGGTTATTACTCATTAATATCAAAGAAATTCCTTTGCATTCCAAAATATATTTTCTTTGGGGAGTGGGAGCTATTATGAAATTATTGAAGTTTAGAAAAGGCTGCAATAAAAAATTAAGCATTTTCTGGAAAAGCAATATTAGAAAGATATGCTCTTTGTCATTTTACAAGTAATTCTTATATACAACTCCAGCTAGGTAATGTTTTATCCTTCATTAATATTAACTTATTATTGTGAACTACACTAGAAATACTGAGAAAATAAGTATATTCAACCAACCCTATATGTGTTTGGGCAACTTAAAGCTAACAAAACAAAACAAAAAAAATGAGTATCTACCAGTACAGAAAATGAAAATGACACATACAACAACTGTTAGGTGAATTCTATATTAACAAGAACTTTCCAAGCAGGAAAACAAAAGACTGTTGTTTTGTGCTTACACGTCAGTCAGAAGATATCTACACTGCGATATCCAGAAAATCTCTGCTACAAAGCCATGAGACTTTATACAAACTCTCAATAGCATCGATAGAACCACATGTGCTGACAGAGTAGCACAACAGAACAAACCACAAAAGGAACTGAATAACTACCCTCTTGCTGGAAAGGAAAGAAAGAGAGGGAAAGTAGGAATAGGAAGGGAAGGCAAGTGGGTAGTTTAATGACTGTAAAAATATACACAAATAATGATGATAACTTGGATTATCTGAACTGTGAACAATGATTTCATGCGATAAAAACTTATATCATCAATAGTAATTAGAATCATACTAAATTATAATAAAGGATGCTAGGAAATATGTATCACAGACAATGAAGAACATTTGTTGAAGTTTGATGTTAAGTTTAAGAGTTTATTGGTACTCTAAAATATTTCTGGGAACAAAATTAATACTCATATTTTTACGGTTGTTAATGTAATTGTTGGCTAATATTGAAAAACCATTTTTGAATACAATATATTTATAATCTTTAGGTTTTTCCAGTCCCATTTAAACATGAGCCATACCTCTATAAAATCACTCACTACTCATCATGATTTGTTTCACAAAAGCCATATTCAAAAGTGTTTTAAAATATTACACCCATAATACCTTTGCTATACCTCCCATATAAAAATTATTCCAAAATTAATCTTCTGCCATAAAACAGTGTACTAAGGTTATAACACCAGAACCTTTGATTATTTTAAAAATAGGTTTATGCATGAACACTGTTCATTGAAACAAATAATATAAAATTTTCTCCAAAAGTTTTCTTCTCTTTTTGAACAGAAAAATTCTAGCATCCTATTGTGTTTCTTACACTTGAAAACATTTCTGCTGCTCCCCAAATTTTTGCTCCTTAAATATAGCCCCCATGAGAAAAAGACACATTCTGCAGGCTTTGAAGACATCTATGCCCATTTAGAGAACACACATGTAAAAGTGTGAATCAGGAAAAGTAATGAAATCAGGTGGACTTGAGTCCAAACATGATATACATCCAAGCTCACCCAAATTTTTGCAGTGTTAAAATACAAAAATAGAACGGATTGTCATGGGAAGTCATATTTGCTTTGGCTCTGCCCCAGTATTTGGAACATTATTGATACTTCTGATTCCTTTACTGTTTGTACTTCCAAACAGAAACATCTAATCCACTTTATTAATGCCAGACAAATTCTACAGCTTAATCGTTTAGTATTGTTAGAAATAAATACTACCTCTTCAGGAGTGAAATATAACACAAATGTGAGATCTTTGCCAGAATATATCCACTATTGATAAGTGCCTTAGGCTGGATACCAGAGAAGTTTAAAATGTATTGGGTACAAATGTAAAATTCTGTGTCATAACAAATAGACTTTTGGAAACTCAAAATGGCTGTATCAAAACAGGAGAGCATTTCTTTATATTCTACTTCATTGCTTCCATGACATTCTGTAACACTGAGCCTCATCCATGACTTCCCAAGTCTTTGTAGTTGTACAACAGCACAAATCTGCCTCATTGCCTCCCAGAGTCCCCCTCTCAGATGTCAACCCCTGACATAGCAGCACATTAATTTTTTAGAATTGCAACCTGTAGCTTTCTCAGAAGACGTAACTATTTATGAGGCCAGGTTGATACACATCATGATACCTAAGAGTTGTCTAGACTTCTCTAGCCTCAGAACATCTTGTCTGTGGTGCAGCAAGTTAGAGCCCTGGTATGCAGTGCCAGCATCCCATATGGTTTGAGTCACAGCTGCTCCACTTCCAATCCAGCTCTCTGTTATGGCCTGGGAAAGCAGTGGAGGATGGCCCAAGTCCTTGGACCCCCACACCCACATAGGAGACCCAGAAAGAAGTTCCTGACTCTTGGCTTCCAATTGGCTCAGCTCCAACCATTGCAGCCATTTGGGGAGTAAACCAGCAGATGCAAGACCTCTGTCTCTCTGTCTCTGTGTCTGTCTCTGTCTCTCTCTGTGTGTGTCTTTCTTTCTCTCTCTCTCTTTACCTCTCTATGTGACTCTGTCTTTCAAATGAAAGAAATAAAATCTTTAAAAAAAGCATCTTGTCTGCTATCCAATAGTGTCTATTCTACTCATTAAAATATGTGCTATGTAGTAAGATGTGAGATATCCAGAAAACCACTCAACTAATGGCACGTTCAATTTGTTAACTAATTTGTATCTAATTTATTTAAAAAGTAGGAACCTAATGGAATTGGTTATAAGTTAGGACTTATTTGAAAGAAGATCCAGGAAAATGGAGCTAGGTATAAGATGCAGAATCTAAGAAAATTAAGTAAACAATATTTGAAAGAATGAGATAAAAGAAAGATGAAGAGTAGCTGGTAGAGGAAAGACATTATATTTAGTGAATAAATAAAAAGTAAACTAGTTTTTTAAATCTAGAAATAAAAGTTCATGGTAGTATGACCATGATATAGAGGCTCACAGCTTCAGGAAGAGACAGACACAAAAAGATTTACTGCTTTACATTCTTTCAAGAAATGAAATGAGTTCAAGTCTGGATCCCAGTCAGTCCTCAGTCCTTTCTTGCTGTGTGTCCAACCAGCCTTCCCAGCTGCTGACTTCACCAAACAAGACCCACCAAAGCCCACCATTAGGAGATTCTCAGAAGTTTCCAGAGAAATGGCATAATTGACAGAGGTCTCTAAGAACCCTTTCTTTGTGGTCTCACTTTTGGGGCCATATGTTTCTTCTCAGAGGTTCCCACATGCTCTCACTATCTGAGTGTATACCTGTACAAGTAATTCAAGACTATCTTTGAGTCACTACTTCTCTTTTCCTTTAGCTTCCCTATTTGAGATCTTCACTTCTCAGCTGCTCCCAAATTTGTATAACTCTCACTCCCATCCAAAATAACTCATGGTGATACTGTGTCCTTAACTGAGTGCTGACAATCACTTTGGCACCTGAGGTGGAACCCTTTTATTTTTGTTGCAGTCTATTCAGCCTTCTGAATCCACTTCTTTTTAAAGTGCACTCCCACATGAAACAGCTTACACTGGCCAACGCACAGAAGCAGTGTTGATGGAAGAGAGGGCGAAAAAGTCTTGAATATGTTTGCTTTTTCTCATCGAACCTTTTTAATGCTACAATAGCAAGCCAAAACTTTCTTGTAGGAGAAGGGCATGAAAAAGAGAAGGGTGATTCCAGCCAAGATCACCATATATAAAGTAGAGCCCAGCAAAGCCACTAGCTGCTCACAGATGAATAAAGGAACCCATTTGAGAGCTGTAGAGCCTTGTTTAGATCCACATAACAACCAACCAGACAGAAACATAAAATAAAATATGACATTTTCTTCACTGTGAGACACAAGTTCGGGGAAAATTGATAAGCTGATATGCATAAATAAATGATATGGTGAAAGAAGTCAAGTTAAAGGTGATAAAACTGAAGATATAGATATCTGTAAATGAAGACTGTGTATAGCATCATGGACTGATTTTCACAAAGTCTCATATTTTGGGTAGGACCTGGGAGAAGAAAGCAGTCATAGATAAGGAGAACTAAAGCATGAACCTATGAATACAAACAGCCTAGACAATGATTATGGAAGTAAACATAAAACACGGTGTTTGCCTTGCATACCTATGCTCTTGAATGAACATGAATCATCTAAGAAGCCTAAACAAAGGAGTAGATACTGTGACTTAAACAGTGGACTTCAGCCAGTTTCTAATACCAGCTACCTCGTGGCTGGCACACTAAGCATATGAATAGACCAGTCATGATGACAAAGACAAAGCCCATGTGTAGACACAACAGCATGTGTCCCCTCTCACCAATGTGCCCAACGTGCACTAGATCATCAATGAGGACTGAAACAGAGCTCCTAGTAAAGCATCAAATAGGCTGACCAACTGTCTGAGTTTGCTAGACTGAGAGAGTTCCCAGCACACAGAACACTCAGAGCTAACCTAAGTTCTGTCCCAGGTAAACCATCCCCAAGGAGACCAATCAACCAAAGGAGGGCTACCTTAAGTCCCTTCAATCCTGAAAAGAGCAGTGAATTAATTTAGTTTGCATCTCTAGTGTTTTGGTGTAGGCTTGCCTTTGCTATCCACAGACCTTAAAAAATGTTTGTAATGTTTAGTCTGCTGGCACACCAACATGCTACTATCATCAAAAACCAAAAGAACTACTCTGTAGCAAAGAAGGTGTGACATTAGGCACCTGATTACAGGATCCACGGATTCACTCACATATTGCCCCACTTTGAGGCTGCCAGCCTAAGGAAGCACCAAAAATATTCTGAACACACAGCTGTGCTGCTAACTGCAAGAATAAGACCCCAAACTCTAGCATGTGTTTGCTACCCCAAATGAAGAATTTTAAATGGTGTCATATCCATAATAGGGCAAATACATATATCTGGAGAAAAAAAAAAAGTGGAGCTAGGAAGGACCTGGCTCATTATTTATCTAAGAGATCTACCTGAAGAGTCAATACTTCCTGTTCTACCACCTTAAGTGTTAGAGTTCTTGATTCTCAGAGCAAGAATTCCTCCACGAAGTAGCTACTGATAGTCTCAGTAAAATATAAGCTGCAGATGTTGTGTGATGACTTTGGGTCCCTAATGCCAAAGGAATGAGTCACCAATATGGCAGAATTGTAGAATCTGATCTCTAGAAGAAGTAACAGAGACAATAAAAAGTATGTCAAGAACTCAACTGATCCAACAGAGCGTCTCTTAATACTTCTCTCACTTATTCTGATAATTAATGAGCAAGTACTATATTCAAAATATTTAGAATATGTTGTTCCATGTATGGGATTTTCTTCCCTCACTAAGTCACTAATTAACTAATATTTATTTTTGCATTTCAGTTTTCCTTGGTACTATAAGCAAAGAACCTCTTTCTCGGTTACCCTGGAAACTCTAAGTCCTTGTATTATACACTTGAACACTGTCGTTGTTAATTGTATGCACGCTGGCCTTTCCCTAGTGAGTGTAAGAAATTTAAATCAGGAAAATAGGCATTATTCACCTTTCAATGTCTAGCATTTAGGCTAGTTGCTGTTAAATAGTGAATGATTAGCACAGGCTTACTGAAAGAAAGAAAAGAAAAATGAGTTGCCATGTTTCCTCTGAAGCTCTTCCTTTACTTCTACCCTGTTCTTCATCACACATGCAGAACTCTATTTTGTTCATTCTCTTCCACTGGATTATAAGTTATTGGTATACAAGAGATTTTCCACCTTTCATCTATGCCTAGAAGAGTGCATCATTCAGAATAAATGTGCAATACATATGAATGAAGTTATAAAAATATTAAATTTCTCACTGTTACTGACTGCCTTAAAGCAAACCCAAAACATACACAAATATATAGTCATATCAAAGAAGAAGGACTTGTTAGAGGACCTATTTTAAACTTCTCTTTTTAAAATATTTTGGGACATGTTCAATCTGACTTGCCCCAGATGGTAGAGTTAGAAATGAGCCAGGGGATTCCAATACAATCCCATCAAGTTGGCATATACCAATGCCATTAGTCCAAGTGATCAATTTCAGTTCACAATTGATCATAATGATAGGACTAAGAGTCAAAGTGATCACACAAACAAGACTAGTGTCTGCTAATACTAACTGATAGAATAAAAAAGGGAAAGAATGATCCAACACGGGAAGTGGGATACACAGCAGGCTCATAGAATGGCAGATGTCCTAAACAGAACTCTGACCTCAGAATCAGCCCTTAAGGCATTCGGATCTGGCTGAAGAGCCCATGAGAGTATTTCAGGCATGGAAAGCCAAGATGCCCTGGCAAAAAAAAAAAAATTTAATTAATTAATTAATTAATTAAAGAGCTCTGTGAGTGAGATCCCAGGGGAAAGAACGAGCCATCAAAGAAGGAGGTACCTTTCTCTGAAGGGAGGAGAAGACTTCCACTTTGACTATGACCTTGTCTACCTAAGATCGGAGTTGGCGAACTCAAAATGCTTCCATAGCCTTGGCAACTCATGACAAGAGCCTAGTGTGAGGGCCAGCGCTACTGCTCAATAGGCTAATCCTCCGCCTGCTGCTCCAGCACACCGGGTTCTAGTTCCAGTCAGGGCGCCGGATTCTGTACCGGTTGCCCCTCTGCCAGGCCAACTCTGTGCCATGACCCGGGAGTGCAGTGGAGGATGGCCCAAATGCTTGGGCCCTGCACCCCATGGGAGACCAGGAGGAAGCACCTGGCTCCTGCCTTAGGACCAGCGCACACGCCGGCCGCGGCGGCCATTGGAGGGTGAACCAACAGCAAAGGAAGACCTTTCTCTCTGTCTCTCTCTCACTGTCCACTCTGCCTGTCAAAAAATAAAAATTAAAAAAAAAATAAAAAAGAGCCTAGGGTGATTACTGATGCCATAAACACGAGTGTCAATTTGTTAAGTCAACAACAGGAGTCTCTGTGCACTTTCCTCCTCATGTAAGATCTCTGTCCTTAATGTGTTGTACAATGTGAATTAACGCTATTACTAGTATTCAAAAAGTACTTTGCGCTTTGTGTTTCTGTGTGGGTGCAAACTGTTGAAATCCTTACTTAATATATACTAAATTGATCTTCTGTTTATAAAGATAATTGAAAATGAAACTTGATGTGAATGGAATGGGAGAGAGAGTGGGAGATGGGAGGGTTGCGGGTGGGAGGGAAGTTATGGGGGGAAAAAGCCATTGTAATCCATAAGCTGTTCTTTGGAAATTTATATTTATTAAATAAAAGTTAAAAATAAATAAAAATATTTGTTGAGATAGTTATTTTAAAAGGATCTGAAAAACTCAGAAATACTAAAGAAGAGATATATTTTAAGCCCCTTGAGAGTTCAGTTTGAATTTTAGTTCTGTTGCTTGTCAGTGGATTTTGGAGGGCATTATACACTCAGCTTCAGTTTCTTCACCTTCAAAACAAAAATAAAATCTACTTCATGGGACTTTAGTGGAACTTAAGTAAGAACATGAATTTAAAAGTAGGCTAATGCATGGCAGATATTTGACAAACTGTTTTAAATATTATTATCATTATCACTCTAAGCCTTTCTACAGGTCACAATCTACTGTACTCGTTATTATTTCCAAAACAAATTTCTCCTTAATCTTTGGCAAATGGAAGGCTAACTGCGCTGCATTCATGTGTGAATTCTAATCAGGCAATTGTGAATTATTCCTTCTTTTACAAAAATAACATTTTCTTCCTATCCTTCCAGTATAACCAACAGAAAATTTTTTCTCCAGTAAAATTCAAGCCCTTCAGTAGGCTTTAACTCTCATATGAAAGTATTATGGAGACACATGGGCAAAAATAAAATGAAAGCAACATGGACAGAACTTTTAAAAATGGAGTTGAGGGGCATTCGGGAGAAATACCTATGCATGTCTCAAGCTTCTACCTAACTAGGTGAACTTTGGTAACCTCCACACATGGCTGCAGCCATCTGGAAGGATCTGATAACTACATGGTACCCATAGACCCCAGCTGATGTACATCAGCTCTTATTTTATGGACATTTTTTACTAAATGTATGTATTTATTCTCTATCTTCCACCTTTCACAAAGCTCCTGTTCTTTCTCAAAGAAGGTTCATCCAAAGAGACTTTTACCTCTACATAGCAAATCCATCCTGTTTGCCCATGGAAACACCCACTGTCATCTTCCTTCCTCTGAACACTGACTCAGAGGTATCTGAACCTGTGTCTCTTGGATTTTAGTTCCTCACACCCTCAAATTAATTCCTTTCACTTTTATAATCTCTGACCTTAAATCAGTCAAGCCATTGAGGAACTTTTCCTTCCCTATTCATTAAGAGACTAAGATTCTCTTCCTTTGACTACCTTAAAGAAAACACTTATTACCATAATAATAAATCATCATATTTACCACATGGATGTCCTGGCACAGAGTAAATGCCTATTGTCTATTTCCTTACTTCTGTCCTTTGGAACTGAAGAAACTGTCAAAGGTAGATTAATTGGAGAAAAGGCTCACAGAAGTGCCCCTTGCCTGGAGACAGTCACTTAGTGCAATTACCATGCAGCCCAAGAGAATGTCAAAGCTTATATATCCCTTTTTCTAATGGAAGAGAGAATGTGGGAATTAATTTTGAGGGATGCAGAGAACAGAGAAATGTTAGGGGAATGAGTGGCTATAGACTGAAATTAGCTCACAAAATGATTCTCTTTGGAATTTGAATGGACACAAGGGACACACATTATCTTGAAATAGAAGTCTGTCCAGGTGTGGTTATGTTCCTCAGTCTTATTTTCTGAGATAGTGAATGGCTTTTCAGGGTGGATATGGAAGGCGATTGTGTTCCCTTTATGCAATCTGGTTTTTATACACAAGAGGGAATTTCAGAGTCTCTCTTGGCACTTGGATGCAGGTATGGAAAGCAAGGCAAAGTTAGAGGGATATTGATTCTGAGCTGGATTTTAAGATTTTCGTTTAATTTCCTTTGTATCAAATTGTTCAGAGTGATAAAAACTGACATATTTTAGAGGTATCATTCTTGGAGTTCTAACAATACCCAAATGTGTTACTTTCACCTAAAATAAAAAATGCACTAATACAGTAAAATCTCTATATTTCCAATTCAACTACCAGCAATAAAGTTAAAATTCCCCATTTGTAAAGAAAATGTACATCCACAAAAGAAGTGTTCAATGGCAAATGTATCTATACCAAGAAGTGGGCTACACTGACACAGTTCTTATCACTTGGGAGACGTTTATCTGCATGACAAGGCAGCCTCTATGCATCATATATTTCCTCCTCCCACACTTTTCCACAGTCTGTCTCAACTGCCCCTGAGAAACGCCAAGCCACTGTTTTTACTCTAGCTTGTGATTGCCATCCACATAAGCATAATCACCTGGCAACTTCTCACAATTTTTATGGCACTCCTGTGTATATAAACATAATTAAAATTGTTTTTATACTGTCAATCATTTTATGTCATTTTAATTCATAGGCCAACCAAAGAACCTAAAATGTTGGAGGTTAACAATTTTTCCACCTTTCAAAATATACAAATAAAAATAAATACCCAGTATGAAATTAAATGAAGATCATCTAATTGAGAACAAGCACAGGCTGTGTATTCAGTGCTGGCTCTAATGCAAGGCATCCAGCTCCACCACTTGCATTTGGCACGGATTCAAATGAAGGCAAAGGATCAGAAAGCTTCATGATGAAGTAGAAAAGGCTGTGATTGGAGGGGTTGGCACGAGGTTGCTGAACTTGATTAGAATCAAGCACCCTATGTGACTGGTTAAGGGTATTCATTTGTTTTTTTGTTTGTTTGTTTTTTTTTTTTTTTTTTTTTTTTTTTGGATTGGTCTTAAGTTGGAAGAGGAACAAATTTAGAGATGCTGTCATATATTGATTAAGTCATGCTTATTTGGTACAGAGTTTGTAATTTGGCATTCTGAACTGAGTGTTCTAAAATGTGCAGATTAGTTTTGTTTTTATATACGGACAGATCAATATTCATTGGAATATTCAATTTTTTACTATTCTTCTGACATAGAAAGAAGACTCTTCAAAATACAAAAGAGTTTATTTGCATGCTGATATATAATTGTGGAAATGAGTTTCATAATCTACATACAGAATAAATATATTTCTGCATTGAAATTCAAGCATGGTTTTGAAAATATTTATGTTTAGATCTTATGTAATATAGGTGTATTATTATTGGTTAGATAGATATCTTTAATGTTTTGTGAGGAGTCTCAATTCTACTACATTGAATTAGAGATATTTTTAAATGATATTTTTAAAACCAATATAGAAAAATTCTTAGGCTATCCTAAGTAATAGAAATATAATATCCTAATATCTGTGTTTCTTATTCATCTACTACAGCCCCACAAACAGAGCAATTTTACTGTGAAATTGCTTTTTTACTGGAAAATATTCAATCTGATATTTATAATAATTGATTTATTATACAAGGTCTTTGGAATCAACTTGGTTAGATGGATCAAAAATCATTATCCTTAGGAAAGGGTCACAGCAAACCATAAAGTACATATGAAATATTTTCACAATAGAGAAACGATTATCTAGGACATGCTTTCCTTGCATATTAGCTTTACTTTGGGTGAAAGAGTTTTTGAAGAAGCATCATGTTATTGCTAGGAAGTTGCAAACAACTTCTGAGAGTTGTTGGGATTAATGACTCTGCTGTAAACACAACCAAATGGTTGTCCATAACTCAAATATATGGCCTCCCTTAAACTACTCACTCACTGACTTCTTTCAGTAAATACTTAATGAATGCACAGCAGAAGTCTAGACCAAGGATGAGAGCTCAAACACAGCCTTTGGACATGAGAAAATTTTGCCTACGCTGTGTACTGAAAGTCAAACCAACATTTCAGAATCAGAATATTTCAGGTACAAGTGTTGATTTCAGTCTTGCTTTGAACAACCAGAGCCTGCAAGTGCACAGGTGAGATAAGCAGCTGGGGCACAGAAAGGTTCGTCATCTTCACCACAGTTCTGACCTCTCCCCAGTGAGACTGCCTCTCTCAATTGTCCTTTCCAGGGACAACCACTGTTTTTATGCTAAGAGAAACATATTTTACACCTGTGTCCATACAGAATTGAAAAGCAGAGGTGAGACCAACAGTGTATCACATATTAAGAAATAGAGAATGATTACTCTCCTTTTTAAATGTTTCCCTTTTTAATTTAAACTAAATATGCAAAGTCTTTGTAACAAAAAAATACAAAACCCAGTTCACTTCAATTATTTCTTTTTCTCACCTTTGCAAATTTTCTAGTGGGTGTCCTTGGTATGTATGTCAAGCACTATACTAGTTCCTAGGAATATTGTGAAATCATTGAGGAAGACTTTGATGTCATAGAGTTTATAATCTAGCAGAGATAGAACTATTAAGAATGCTAACAAAGTTAAACAAGCAATCACAGTAAAGCTCCCTGCTCAACTCATCAGAAGGAAAGAGATGCTCTTTAGTAAGCCATTGGAAAAGCATCGTGACCCACGTGTCCGGATCATGTTCATTTGAGGGTGTGAGCTTGGAGGCCGTGATACCTTGTATGCCTATTCATGGTAACCATCACCAGTTCCCACACTGCTCTCTATACAATCATCCACCCAACTGGATTGCACCCTCCTTTGTCCAATTTGTGATGAGCAAACTCCCCTGCACTGCCACCTCCTTTCTGAAGGTCCTCATCACTGGCTGACCTTCTCTGAAGCCTGTCTTCCTTTCATGGAAATTCTTCCACTGAATTGCTCTCAACAGGTCGGCACAGTGAAGTGATAGATGCACTCCTTTCTTCTCATTGACACCTGCGGGTCATGAGTCCCCTCCCAAGTGCCACACAGGCCCTCTTCTGAGGGAGTTCATCTTCCCATGCCATCCTTCATGCCATCCTCCCTTGAGTCCTGATTACTGTCTATTGCACTACTTTTTATCATTTACTGAAGACATCTCTAAGGGCAGACCATTCCTCCCTACCTCATTATCATCAGCAGCTATTTCAACATTGGCACAGATGAATGGGCCATGAGCTGATCTCTCCGTTTATTTCATCTCTTTGTTCATTTCATTTCTACTGTACCTTAGAAATCTATTTCTACACTTGGCTTTGATTTTGTTGGAAATAGAACCAGATCTAAAATACAGACTTCAGATATTACAGTTCCCAACACTTCTCCAGCCTCCTTGCTGTAAAAGTCTTCTTATTAGCTTTTTCCCTGTTTTATTTCTCTTTTCTGTCCAGTTTGATTATATCAAAGCTGTTACAGTCACTATTTGCAAACACTTTCAATTCTGTTGATCCTTCTTCCCTCCACTGTATATTCAGGAGAATTCTTGTTGAATTTTAACCTACATCATTTTACTTCCTGTAATTTAGTACCTGAATATTTCTAGGGAAAAGAAAAAACATTCAGATGGACATATAGTACATAAAAAATCATAATCAATGAAGTGCCATGATGTCTCCTTTGTATATTTATTTTGTTGTATTCTGACATAATACACTGTGTCCTCTCTCCATAGTCTCAACTCCATTTTCCTAAGTATTAATGACTTACTTACTATTTTATTCAGACAGCTGAAGACATCAAATATAACATATTTGGCAGAGATTGCTTTCAAGAACACCATATCCATTTAATACTTGTTTTTAATAAAAAAAATTCCTTTCTTTAGATGATGAACGTCCAGCTTTCTTGGAAACTAGATGTGATCCTATATCTTGGTTCTGGCCAGGCAGATATAAATTAAATGCTACATGGTATCTTTCACATGGAAGACACATTTGATGACATAGATGTAGCCTTATTCTTCTCTGACAATTATTGCCTGGAATTCAACAAATAGGTTTTCGTGTGCTTTACATTAACAGCCAAAAACTTCACCAAGAAGAGAAAGGGCAGGGTAAGAAGGAATAAAAGGCATTTACTATATACTGCGATGAACAAGCTTTTAGGATCCTTTTAACAGATTATTTTAGTGGAGCGGGAGAATTAGAACCCACTGCTGTGTATAGAGTGAGTGACAAGAGAAGAACTAAAATGACTTCTTTAGCAACATCTTTCAAGCAACTTGATTATGAAAAAGATGAGAGGGGATAGCATCCTGACACAGCAGGTTTAAGCTCCAAGTTTGATACCAACATCCAACATCAGAGTGTCAGTTCAAGTTCCTGGATGCTCCTCCTCCAATCCAGCTCCTTGCTAATGTGCCTAGGAAAGCAAAAGATGGTGGCCCAAGTACTTGGGTACTTGTGTTATTTGGGAGACCCAGACAGAGTTCCAGGCTTCTGGCTTCAGCTTGGTCCAGTTCTGGCTCTTGTGGCCATTTGGGCAGTGAAAGAGTAGAAGGAATATCTATATCTATATCTATATCTATATCTATATCTATATCTCTACATCATTCTCTATCTCTGTTTATATCTAAATCTATCTATATCTATATCTACATCTATACCTATCTCTATCTATATCTATCTATCTCTATATTTATATCTATATCTATATATATCTATATATATCTATCTCTATCTCTATCTATATATATATCTATCTCTATCTCTATCTATATATCTCTCCCTTTCCCTTTCACTTCCTCTCTTTCCCTCTCTCTATCATTCTGCTTTTTGCATAAATAAGTAAATATTTTTTACAAAAAAGGGATGGGAGAGATTGAGGTAAATTAAGGAAAAATTGGTAATTAAGTAAGGTTTTTCATGTAAATATTTGACAACTTCACTTCATGTTTTTTCACTGAAGGGATAGCTACTGATTTGAACAAGTGAATCTATCTAAAGGTGACCACATGGAGGATTAATATTCTCTCAAGTCCTCTTCTGTTCTTCCAGCCCATAACCAGCCTGTCCTTCATCCTTGTTATCTTTGTAACCTGACATTGTTTTAGTTTTCACTCCTGTGAAGTGGGAATAATATTAGTGCCTGCAGCAAGGGTTGGTAAAGATAACAGATGCTATGATTCATTTTCTATTGGGCCTGGGATTGATTTGTTTACTCTCAGATCCTGACCTGATGCCCCTTGCCCTGCCCTGTGCCACAAATATCTGACTTCCCATCTCCTCAGCTCCCTTATCCATTTGTGTCTAATTAGGTTCAACATTCTGAATGCAATTACTGGACACTATGGCAAGAGAAAAAAAGAAGTCATCTCTCTCTCTCTCTCTCTCTCTCTCTCTCTCTCTTCTCTCTCCCTCTTTCAGCTCCACGACGGATTTCAATAAGAACTGCCTCTCCTACATGATTTGAAATACCCCAGAGTCCCTCAGCCCCCAAACTATGGCAGCATCATCTTTCCTCATTTGTATTTATGAGTGATAAGTCAGCTTTCAGCAGTTGCTAAGCAATAGATTGTCTATTTCCACTTAGCTTTTCCTTGCTTTTATCACATTTACAACTGGTTTTCCATTTTAAACTTCTGTTTAACTACCTTATGTGGGTCTGTCTTCCTGACTTTGCTATAGGTGATACAACTCTCATCATCATCATCATCGCCATCATCATCATCACCATCCCTGTCAGAATGGGTCTGTCAATGGGAAGTGATTAAATGCAAAAATAATTGCTTCAGAAAATAAGAGATCAAATGGAGAGATCAGGTAAGAGGAAAAGGCTGCAATTGGAAAATGGAAATCTCTTTATACTGAAAGGGGAAAGGGAAAAAAGCATTCATGTAGGTTAATGGTCAGTTCGGTTTATTTTGTATTTTATGGTTTATTTTGAGGTAGTCTTCATCCTGGGCATGTTTGAGGCAGCTGAGACCTTAACAAGGTAGTGAGTCTCCAGAGAAAGGTGGTTGAATCTTGTGTTATGTAAACATCCATAGAGAGAACATGGGCCGCTTAGGTCCCAGAGTGCACAGCATCAGCACAGTGCTATCTATGCAACACAAAGTGCAGCAAAACAAAGAGTTGCAAGGAATGTCTAGGCAGATTGGAGATTTGCAAAAACTCCCCAAGCACAATGTGTTGGGGAGCAACCCTAAGATTTCCTTCTGCCAAAAAGTAGTACTGTAGAAGAAGGAGATTAGCTGAATTTAGTGCTTCAGATGAGGATAAGGGATATTTGAGTAACAATCTGTATAGAACAGGCACTGAGAAGCAAGTAAAACATGGCATCACTCTGCAAACAAGTGTGGACAGAGTGCAGGTAGGACTATTCATCCAGCTCTTCCCTTTGATGTCTGGGAAATATGTGAGACCCAGGGAACTTCGAATCAGTCCCTGAAAGCGGGCAGGGAACAGTGAAATAATCATGATCACTGTTTGGAAAGCCTATTGGAATAAACTCAGTATAGCAAATAAATATAATTTTAGAACAATAAATTTATATCCATTACAAAACTGAATTAGTAAAATAAGATATCTTCCTCTGACTAGTAAATAAAAAGCTGAATTTTCCTATAAGATCAGTTTTTGGACCCATGGCAGAAGAGTAAGTACTTCATTAAAGATATGAGTGGACATATTTTTGGTCAAAAAGAGGAAGCCAAGATGAAAAAAAAAATTGATGTTTTCAAAATGCTCAAAAGCTATCTTTGAATAACAGATCAGCAGGCTGAGCTTACCCAGAGAGTAACCTCGAAATTATGTCAATGAACTCTAGAATTTTGGTTCTTTCGTCTTCCCGCTTGTAAAAGATCGCTGTGCTCATAGAATTAATTTTTAAATTACACATAAAGAATCCTCAAATATTTATATTAGTTTCTTTTCAATGGGAAAAAATGGAGATATGCACACACTTGGAACTAAAACTCCAACAGGCTAAAACAGGATGCAGATTTGTACCAGAATCTAGCAACAGCAGGACAGTTTGCACTGAGGTTCCTTAGCTTAAATTTTTGCATTGTTGTTTTCTCCGTATTTTCAGTTGAATGGTCAAATAATAAAATTTTTAAATAATAATAATGTGTAAACATTTTTGGCCAAGCTTAACAATAGCATTTGAAGCCAGATAAGGTTTTCCACATACAATGATTCACCCTTCTTTGGTATCTGGTCAAAACATACTTTCTTATAGTATATTTTACTTTTAGTATATTTTACTTTTTTTAGTATATTTTAGTAAATTTACTTTCTGCCCTCCTTCAAAGAGAAAAAATCACACAGTCCTGGTGAGGGTGAACATGGAAATAAGGAGAAAGGATTCATTTTTTGCGTAACAAGTTGTTCACAAGTTGGGGTCACTCAGCAGCTACCTTTCAACATGGAGCATGCATTGCCAACAACTGTAAACCAAACTGTGAGATGTCCTATTGTACATGACAACATTCTTACCGTGGAAATTAAGATGAAGAGTTGGATGAAGAGACTTGATTGTGGAGAACGGAAATAGTTCTTTAGTGTTCATTGCATGTGGCAACAAATGTAGTTTAAGTGGTTTTTTAGAATGCATGAGTTTTCTCTCTTCACAGAATGTGTGTTTTGCATGAAACAGTAAAAAAAAAAAAAAAAAAAAAAAAAAAAAAAACTGAGGAGAAAGCCAGTGAATGTTTCACATACAATTAGCTAAATTTCCCAATAGTAAGATTCATGTATCAGGAATTCCAGCTTTGGATGGTGACACTCCTTTAGCGGTGTCTTCCTGGTGCTGCTCTCCAGAGTCCTCCACCACAGTTCATTGAGTATTGGGCCACAATTCTCTAAACATATTTATGTGATGCCAAATGTGATTTTCACCAAAGGAAATTGCCCAGCCCAAGAATCAGAGATGGTTCTCCATTCAGCCCACTTTCTTCAAGCCTTTGAACCAAAAAGCAATAAAAGAGTCTCATTTGGTAAGTAATGGAAAACATTATATTTCATGATAAAACACTGATGCTTTATAAAGCTCAGGAAAAAATTCCCCTGAAACTGTAAAGATGGTGCTAGAAGCCCCAAGCTGTCTATTGGATGCCCTTGGTTTATTATCCTTTGACAAGGAGAGATGCTTTGGGAGACTTAGAGCTACATAGTCTGTTACTCTAGAATCTGTGAGCCACTGCTTTCACAGCCTAAATAATTCAATAACTTTGCCTGACTTGGCCCATTAACACTCGGTGCTCCCTGGAGAAGCCATGAGCCCTAACCCCTCAAGAGGTATCACTTGCTCAAAAAATTGGAACTCATGTCCTAGACCCAGAACCCCATGAAAGGGGCCAACGGGCTGTCAGCTGTGCCAATTGTTAATTCATAAAAGCTTAGCTGTCTCTTTGCAAAAACCAGCAGGCGATACCTATATCTCCTGTCTGCTTTTCTCACAGTAGCCTGGCTCTCAGGAAAAGAGAAAAATATCTTCCTGTGTGTCAGTCTGTGCACAGCAATAAGTGCATAGTCCGTTATGACACTGCAAATCAATGAGGAGGGGTGCAAACACAAGGCTGGTGATGGCAAATGGCCTAAGGTAAACTGACAGGACTGAAGATAGTTTTTAATGTCGCAGTGAAGAGAGAAGGGAATTGTCTCTTCTCCAAGAATCTTGGGTTACAGAAATGATGCAGAATGCGCCCTTGTGTTGCTTGTCTGACCTGCGCTCCCATAAAAGGATAATATTCTGATTATTATGCCTAAAAATCTAATACTGAGTACTTTTAGAGACTTCATAACACCCTGGCTCTCTGAGGAACGCAGAGCCTGTCAAAAGCAGCGGCAGCCACGGCCTCGTGCCCCTGCAGCAGAGGCTGGCATTTCAGCCTGCTTGGCATTCAGCCCCACGGCGTTCTGTGACGCCTGCCCCGGAAAGAGAGCAGCGCAGGGTTTCCAGCAGATTGCTGTCGCACTGATTTATTAACTGCTTTCTGTCCAATGGTTATGTCATCACATTCATCACGAGTGATGACGCAGGGAATAATTACCATCCTATACTGATCGCAGAAGTCGTTGGAAATATGCAAGTAATCGTCTTTTACTATTAACAGTCCTCATAAGCCAATTCTCTCTCCTAGGACTCTGCCCTGTAACAGAGATTGTAGAGCAGTTTCTGGAGTATCTTTGAGGGTAGCTGGGTGTTACTGAATGGGGAGCAGATCGAACATCAGCAAGCTCCCATTTGGTGTGGTTGACGTGCTTATGTTTTCTTGATCACAGAATTGACTCAGGGGGCATCACTAGCTCCTGCAAAAATACTTGTAGCCAAAATATTCATTATGAGTCATCCTAAGAAACTGAATATTTTTAAAAATGCATTAGACCTATTTAGGAACATGTCAAATTGATTAATACCACCAATGAAAACCACTTAGCCAGAAATCAGTAATATTTTCCTTTACAATATTACCTCAACCCAATGTTGAATCACTTTATGAATGGATGCATGCATATTATATTGATATGGGGTGGCTCACTTTTAACTGACAGGAAAATAACATGACTAGGAAATGGTCATAGGATGAAGTTGCTGTCAGCAGACGTTTAAGCAAACAATACACACCTTTTTTCTTGACTGGTAAAATTATATTTTCATATGGGAAAATTATATTCTTTAATAATTATTTCTATAATGTAGAATTTTCTGGTACTTGAAAAATCTACATTTGAAACATCTTTTTGCCTGTAGATTAGTAGTATTTCTGGAAATTAGATATCCAGCAGACTTTTCTGCCTCTTGATTTCTTTATTGTATTATGAATACATTTTCCTTCCTGGTTTATAGATAAGAGAATGAAATATATAACACACACTTGCATTGTCCACTTTAGTATTCTAAAACATTTATAGGCTAAGCATATAAAGTCAAGAATACTCCCAACTCATGCATTACCATGAGCTGTTATGATTCCTGTTCCTGAAAGTGGCCACTGGAACCACTCAGACCTCTGAATGGCAACACTGTAGCTCATACCATCCTTGGATGCCACTAGCCTCACAAAGGCGTTCTGCCTCCCTTCCCTTCCCTTTCCTTCTCTTTCCCTTTTCCTTTCCCCTTCAACCTCCCTTTCATTTTCTGCACATGTATTGGGTAGGCACTGGGTTTGTTTTTTTTTTAATAGAATTTTTATTTTCATTTTCATTTTATTTAAAAGAGAGACAGAGAAAACAATTTCCCATCTGATGGCTCCATTCCCACATATCTCAACCAGCTCGACTGTGCTTGGCCCAAGTCTGGAGCCTGGCACTCAATCTAAGTCCCCACAGGTGGCAGGGACTCAAGAACTAGAACCATCATCTGCGGCAGCCCAAGCTGGAAGTAGGAGCAGAACCAGGACTCACACCAGGCACTCTGATATAGCATCCCAAGCAGGCTCTTAGCCACCATGCCAAACACCTACCCAGTTCTTTTGTTATTAACACAATTTCTTATACTCTTCATTTTTACCAAAAGATTTATTTATTTGAAAGGGAGAGTGACAGTGAGACAGAAGGAGACAGACAGACAGAGATCGCCCATCTGCTGGTTCACACTCCAAATGGCTACTACAACCATGACTGGGCCAACCAAAGCCAGGAGCCAGAAACTCCATCTGGGGCCTCTGTGGGGGTGCAGAAGCCCAAAGATTTGGACCATCATGCACTGCTTCACAGGTGCAATAGCAAGGAACTGGATCAGCCAGGACTCATCATTTCAATGGGATGCCAACTTTGTGACAACACTTAACCCAATACACCACAATGCTGCCCCCTGGTTTTTATTTTTGTAATTTGTTTAATTGTGAGATCATAGTTTATTTTAATGATTAAGACACTTGAAAAATCAATTTCCCTCTGTAATAACACCAGAGCTCTAATTCCACGTGGAATTATGGCTTAGGAATTTCTATTCCCTACTTCTTTCTTTTCTTTTTGTTTTCTTATTTTGAACAAAATTCTTAAAGAAGTAACAAATAAATGCATCAAATCATATTGCATAAAGCCTTCTCCTATGTTTGTATTCTCAATGAATCTCGTATATCTGTCTAAGAAAATGACAGATTATATATGAATATAAGATTACTTTAAAAGATCTTGGAAAAAATAATTTAAGTATGAGTGAAAAATTTTAAATCTATCATAGATTTTTCATAATGCTCATCTCTCATGGATGGATTTTGAATTATTTTTGCCATACTCGTCTTTTAATTTCAATTTGCATTAACTTCCTGAGGGTTCCTTGTATAAAGTGTACAAATTATGAAGACACATAGTTTAATTTTACTCACAGATTTTTATTAATTTGAATGCTTCTGCCCTTGCTAATATTGGCAAATATATTGCTTTATGAAATTACATGAAAACAAACTCTTCATAATTATTTTCTTCCCAAGCTAAGACAACCATCTTCTTTATATCCAGTATGTTTCTCATTATTTTTTTTATTGAAACTCCATAATCAGGTACATTGTAGGATCTCAAAAGCAGTATAAATCATTTTGGTAAAGTGTTATATGATCTAGTAGGTATAAAAATGGTTTACATTACATAGTAAATGTTAACTAATCTTCTTAAAATAATGGATTACATTCATTTGTTATTTCAATAACATAAAATTTCCAAATGTTTGATATCCTATGTTACTTATAACACTAATATTGTACATAATTCCTAACAAAATTGGATTTCTAAGGATTAAAATTTTAAAAACTAATATGTTCTAATACCTATTAATATTGTATACTCCACCTCCTCCTAAGAGAAAGGTGTTTTTTTGTTTTTGTTTTATTTGGTTTGGTTTGGTTTTGGTTTTTTAAGGGAATGATGGGGGCCGGTTCTGTGGCATAATGGGTAAAGCTGCTGCTTGCAGTGCCAGCCTCCAATATGGGCACCAGTTTGAGTCTCAGCTGCTCCACTTCAGATCCAGCTCTCTGATATGGCCTGGGATAGCAGTAGAAGATGGCCCAAGTCCTTGGGCCCCTGCACTCACATGGGAGACCTGGAAGAGGATCCTAGCTCCTGGCTTCAGGTCAGAGCAGCTCCAGCTATTGTGGTCAGTTGGGGGGTGAACCAGCAGATGGAAGACCTCTCTTTCTCTCTTTGCCTCTCCTCTCTCTCTGCAACTCAGACTTTCAAATGAATAAATGAATCTTTTTTAAAAAATGAATTTGCTGACAGTCATTACAACTTCATTCTTGAAATAATTTCATTACTTGTTCTCTAAGAAGTTGAGTCAACAATTTATTATATATGCATATATATAGATATTTTTCTGATAATAACTGTCATTTTTCTAGTAATGTAAGTAAATTAAATGTAAGTAAATTAAAATAATTAACTTGAGAAATTGTTAAGGCTTTGGTATTTTCAAGCAGCTAAGTTTTTAAAAATTAAAATAAAACTTAGACAATCATTTTCACCTTCGTTATAGTAGAACAGAATGACAGAACCATTAAATCCTAGCCTGTACTTCCAGTAGAAAGACTTAATCAGAGGAACAGTGACTCAATAGGATTGAGAGCTTTATTTTTAGCTTGCAATCCAAGCAAAGTTAATGTTTCACATGCATGATTTTAGGTGTTGTCTTCTTGTTTCCAAAGGACAAAGGGTCATAACGGTCATTAAAAAGAATTCCAGAGCAGGAAAACAAAGTACATTCAAGATAGAGAAAAAAGGATTAAGGTATTTGACAGTGTCAAAGCAGCCAACAGTGAGAAAAGTATTGAACTATGCAAAACTCACTGGAGAAGGTGGATCCAAGAGCCTGACTGGAGGAATTGTACAGAAGGGCTTCAAGAGCCTAAATGAGCAATTGACCATGTCAAAGTGTAATGAATGGGATTCTTGAAAGACATCAGTGAAATCATGGTAAATTTTGACTGAATCAGAATAAATATTTTCCTTCATTTTTATTAAGAATTGTAAGTTGACTAGCAAAACAGAGAGAATTGTGACTTACTTTGTCTATCTATTGTTATAATGATGCATTACTTCAAAAAATATATATCCCATCCTACATTATGATTTGGTTATCCTCCATAAACCTGTTTGTTACTCATAAGACACCTAAAATGCTGAAAAATATTTACAAATGGTTTATATATAGGCAACTGAGTTGAATCTATTATGAGTTTTTAGAGTCAAGTGAGCAAAGAGAAGTGGTACTACTTACAAAATCCTGTCACCGCAAAACTCATTTCTGTTTGGATCCCTTACAACACCAAAAGAATATGATTGATTTTGGTAAAAGAAACAATGTGAATAATAAATGAAACAAGAAATGTGCATAGACAGTGATAACAAAAAAGTATAATTATACTCGAGTCTAATTATTGCATTGAATATCCCCCCAAGTAATTGTATTTTTTTCTTCTTATGCAAGTCTACAAATTGATCTTGCAAATGACACCACCTTATACAAAATTTTGAAAAGGAGAAAATGTTTAAGGAATCTGCCTTCCATGGTTGAGAATTTATTCTTTTTAAATAACTATTGGCAAAGACACCAAGTGCAAACTGGCCAAATCAACTGTGTTATGTGATATGAACCAAATAATTCACTCAAGACTTCCATGACTGTCTTTTCATTCTTGCCAAGAACGTCATTGCTTGGTGATCAGCATTTCTGACACCTTCCTAAGAGGAAACAATACAGCATGAAGAAAAAGATCTGATACTCACCTAGAATTCAATGGGCTCAGCTAAATGCTCTGTTCCAAAAAGAAAAATTTGGTTTTTTCTGTCAGTAGTAAAGAGACTCAAGTTTGCGTCCATCTCTGGTTAATCAACTTTTGACAAATTATCACTGCATTTAACTTCCACTCGAGCCAAGCAAGTTTAACTTCTTAACCTTTCATGACAAAAGACACACAAGAGTTGAGCTGCAGTGTTAGGAAGAACCAGCATTCCTTTATGTGCAATTAAGGGAATTTCTGAAATAGTTAACTATTGTTGAATTTATTTATTCATTTATTTATTTGCATGCATCTCATGACAACATTAGGAACATAGTAATTTTTACTACCGTATCCAGCCTCCCATCCACTCTCCCACCCCTCTTCCTTTTCCTTTTCCTGTTCCCTGTCCAGTTTTTCACTAATATCTATTTTCATTTGTCATTATATTCAGAGTATTAATACTATTCTAGGTAAAGAGTTCAATCCCTAGTCTGAGAAAGAAGAAAAAAAAAAAAAACTGTTCTTCAACAACCCACAGAAGGGCTGTCCCAAGCTATTGCATCTTGAAGGTGATTTCATTTTTTTTTCCCCTTCCTCATTTCTCGTCCTTCCTCCCCTTTCTTTCCTTGTATAAACTTAATTATCCTTAAAGAGCCCAAGAATGCTGTTTTGTGAGTTCTTAAACATTAGTATAACTTATGAGACATAAGAATATCCTCCACTTAATATGCTAAAAGGAAGTGCTTCATGAGAACAAGTTTTGCCCATAAGTCTCATGATACAACTCTTTAAGGACAGAGGTCCTGCATGGGAAGTTAGTGCACACTGACACATTGTTTATTTAACAATTAACACACTCTTACATATTGTGTTAGTGACCTGAGGCTCTTAACATGAGCTGCCTAAGCTGTGGAAGCCTTTTGGATCCACTAGCTCTACAAGGCCGTAAGCAAAATGGAAGTTCTCTCCTCCCTTCAGAGGAAAGTACATCCTTTTTTGGTGGCTGTGGTGGCTGCTTCTTTCCACTGGGGTGTCACCAACAGAGGTCTTTTATGTAGAACACTTTTTTCTATGGTGTCTTGGCTTTCCATGCCTGAAATTTTCCCCTGGGCTTTTCAACCAGACCATAACTACTTAAGAGCTGTTCTTACTCTAGGGATTGATTTTAGCTCTTTGTCAAAGATAAGTTGGTTGCAGATGATTGGATTGATTTCTGATGTTTCTATTCCTTTTCATTGGTCTACCTATCTGTGTTTGTACCATACCAGGCTGTTTCAATTATAAATGCCCTTTAGTGTGGGCTCATCCTGTGAGACCCACACTGTTGGGATGGTGGAATGACGGCGTTCTTCAACAAGAAGAACCAGAGACAAGTTTCAGTGAACATGTCCATTTATTAAAAATCAAGCATAAACTTTTATGGGTCAAGCAAAAGGGGAGTGGCTAGTTCACGGTAACACTAATTCTGTAGGTTGAAGCCAATACTGGTGCCTCTATGCTTCTCTAATTAACTTGAAGGTCGTGTAGCCTAAGTAGCCTTCCAGGTGGTCCTCATGGGTCTGGGCCATACCCCAGAGCTGTTTACTTGATTGACATTTACAATGCCCTTCAATAGGAAACAAGGGTGGGGGAAATGTGCCTGGGGCTCCTGCTGCCTGTCAGCAGTCAGGTTATAGGGTCCTTCCCAGGAGGCATGGTGTGTCATACCTTCTTAACCCCCTGCATGGGCTAGGCTGGCAGCATCCAGCCAGGCAAAGGATCACCCATACTGTAGTATGTCTTGAAATCTGGTATTGTGATGTCTCCAGCTTTCTTTTTGTTGTATAAAATTACTTTAGCTATTTGGTATCTCCTGAGTTTCCATGTGAATTTCAACATTGTTTTTTCTGTATCTGAGAAAAATATCTGGTATTTTGATAAGATACATGTCACATTGATCTGTAAATTGCTTTCAGTGGTATGGACATTTGATATTGATTCTTCCAATTCATGAACATAGAAATTTTTCCCATTTTTTTTATCTTCTATTTCTTTAATGTTTTGTAATTCTCATCATAGAGATCTTTGACATCATTGGTAAAATCTATTCCAAAGTATTTGATATTTTTAGTAGCTATTGTGAATGGGATTGATCTCAGAAGATCTTTCTCAGCCATGGAATTGTCCCTGTATACAAAGGTTATTGATGATTGATTTTTGTGTGTTGATTTTATATCCTGCTACATTTCCAAGCTCTTCTTTGAGTTCCAATAGTCTTTTATTGGACTCTTTTGAATCCTCTATTTATAGAATCATATCATCTGAATATGGGATAGTTTTATTTCCTCTTTCCCAATTTGTATTGGTTTGATTTCTTTTTCTTGTCTAATGGCTCTAGCTAAAATGTCCAGGACTAGATTGAAAAGCAGTGGTGAGAGTCGGCATCCTTGTTGGGCTCTGGATCTCAGTGGGAATGCCTCCAACTTTTACATGTTCAATAAGATGCTGGCAATAGGTTTTTCATAAATTGCTTGATTGTGTTGAGAAATGTTCCTTCTATTCCCAATTTTCTCAAAGTTTTCATCATGAAAGTGTGTTTTATTTTATAAAATGCTGTCTCTGCATCTATTGAGATAATCATATGGTTTTTGTTCTTCAATTTGTCAATGTACTGTATCATACTGATTGATTTGTGAATGTTGATCTGTTCCTGAATACCAGGGATAAATCCCACTTGGTCCAGGTGGATGACTTTCTGATGTGCTGTTGGATTCAATTGGCTAGTATTTGCTGAGGATTTTTGTGTCTGTGTTCATCAGGAAGATTGGTCTGTATTTCTCTGTTGTGTGTTTTTCAGGTTTAGGGATTAAGGTGATACTGGCTTGATAGAAAGAATTTTTAGAGGATTCTGTCTCTCTAAATTGTTTCAAATAACTTAAGAAGAATTGGAGTTAGTTTTTCTTTAAATGTTTTCTAGAATTCAGTGGGGAAGCTATCTGGTCTGGGCTTTTCTTTGTTGGGAGGGTCTTTATTAATGATTTGAGTCCTTTCTTGGTAATGTGTCAATTCCACCATCTTGGAGAACAAAGAAGCACTATACAAAGACTTTAGGTTGTGTAAAAGAGAAATAGCCAGCATTAAAGGAAAGAAAACTGATCAAAGAATGTGAAATTATGATCTAAAGACTGTTTTTGTAACATGAAGAAATCAGTCAAGTTCATCAAATAAACCAGAGATTAGTGAAAGTCCAGGAAGAGAAAGAATGACAGCTGTTCATGGATTTGACAACATGGAAGTCAAAGTCATTGTTGACTGCAGCAAGAGCAGAAGACAAATGGAGCCAGGATCAACAAAATTCACTCTACCTGCCTCCAAAGATGGAGAGCTGCAAGGGTCAATGCAACATCCCTGAGCTACTTTCCAAAAAGAATTAAAAAAAAAACATATACTTTTATATATGCAAAGTAGATCAAAGTTTTTAATTTCTTAGTTCATATATCAAAACTAGAATCCACATTGTTTTATGTCTGCTGTTTTATGTCTGATGTATTTTAAAAACATAATCTACCTTTCAGTTTGCATTGTCACATAATTGTCCTTAAAAATAAACTTATTCGTACTCTAATAATATTAGAGAAGAAAAAGACTATGACATGAACCTGATAAATATTAAATTTAAAAGATAAATAGAGGAGCCAGCACTGTGGTGCAGCATGTTAACACCAAGGCCCGCAGAGCCAGTATCCCATATGGTGCTGGCTCAAGACCTGGCTGCTCCACTTCCGATCCAGCTCTCTGCTATGGCCTAGGATAGCAGTAGAAGATGGCCCAAGTCTTTGGGCCCCTGCACCCACATGGGAGACCCAGAGGAAGCTCCTGACTCCTGGCTTTGGATCAATACAGCTCCAGTCACTGCAGCCATTTGGGGAGTAAACCAGCAGATGGTAGATGGCTCTCTTTCTCTCTCTGCCTCTCCTCTCTCTGTGTAACTCTTTCAAATAAATAAATAAATCTTTTTTAAAAAAGGAAAATAAAATGAAAAGCAATAAATATCTAAACTAAGGGAATTGCAGACATTTTGAATTTCCTCCCCTCATTTGCTGATAAAGAAATTAAACAGGGGCCGTTGCTGTGGCTCAGCAGGTTAATGCCCTGGCCTGAAGCACAGAAATCCTATATGGGCACCAGTTCTAGTCCCAGCTACTTCTCTTCCAATCCAGCTCTCTGCTATGGCCTGGGAAAGCAGTAGAAGATGGCCCAAGTCCTTGGGCCCCTGCACGCACATGGGAAACCTGGAAGAAGCTCCTGGCTCCTGGCTTTGGATCGGTGTAGTTCCAGACATTGCGGCCAATTGGGGAGTGAACCAGCGGATAGAAGACCTCTCTCTCTCTCTGCCTCTTCTTCTCTCTGTGTAACTATGTCTTTCAAATAAATGAATAAATCTTTAAAAAAATAAATTAAACACCCAAACTGATAGCTTTTATAAGCCCAGGATAGTCCAAAAATAATAATATTATTTTCAGTATTCAAATAAAAATCCTCTAAATTAAATAAATACTAATCATTATTGAACTCAGAAATTAGTCTTCTATTTTTCTGCAAACTTGAAAAAATAGCCACATACCACTTGTCTCTATCTGTTTAAGCTGCTATAGCAAAATATCACAAGCTGTATAATTTTTAAAATTTATCTATTTTATTTGAAGGAAAGAGAAAAAGAGAGAGAGATCTTCCCTGCTCTTGTTTACTCTCCAAATCCTTGCAACAGCTGGGGCTAGGCCAGGCTGAAGCTAGAACGCTATAATTCAATCTGGGTTTCCCTCATGGGTGAAAGGGGTCAACTACTTGAGTCATCACCTGTTGCCTCCCAGGGTGCACGGGAAGCTTGAATAAGGAGCAGAGTCGGTTCTCAGATCCAGGCCATCTGATTGGAGAGGCAGATCTCCCAAGCAGCATCTTAACTGCTATACCAACTGCCTACCCCAGCTGGATTATATACAAACAACAGGAATACATTGTTCTCAGGTCTGGAACCAGGGAAATAAAATGTCAAGGGATCAGCAGATTCCATTGTTATGCCCAGTTCAGTCATCCCAAAGACCACCAAGGAGCCGATACCGCTGTAAAGCACACAAGAGTTTTATTGCAGGTCCGGCCTGGTCTCTCAATCAACACTGACGCAGCGGGTCTGAATTGAGAGCCCTGACCCTTCAGTTAACAAGGTTTTTATAGGGTTTTCAGAGACATTCTATACATCATGGTATCATTTAGCAAATCATCTCATCCCGCAGGAAATTCAAAGGGCATTTCTTAGAATTGATTCGTGCATCCAGTGGCAGGAACAGACCTACCAAGGGTGGTTGGATGGCTTTGGGGTTGATGCCTTTTGAATTGATTGGCCAAAGCGTAGGGTCCGAGCTGATGGGGTGTATGTGCCGATCTGCAGGGTCTCGGGTAGCTATCAATTACCTTATCTGCCCTGAGAAGACACCAGGAACTCTAGGTGTTTCTCTGTTATCTGCTAATCGGCTGTTGCTAGGAGAGTTTATCACAAGGGGGGTTCATTTATTTACTTTTAGGAGCTTCTGGCTCAGAGTTCAGGGCCTGGTCAGGCCCAAGTTACAAGATGGAGGCCTAATAAAAATAGTCACATCTTGATCCAGGCTCAGGTCTCACACCATATCTTGCTCTCTGCTTCAAAGATGTCTCATTGCTGGGTCCTCACAGGCAGAAGAGTGAGAAAGCTGCCTGTGACTTCTTTCATTAGCAGATGAATCCAAATAATTTCCCAAAGGTGCAACCAACCTGTTAATGTTATATTACTAATATTAAGGCCCCACTTCATTAGATTCTCCCCTCTCGGTTAGATTTAGACGAGATCGGGCGCGTTCAGGGTGGGATGGCGGTAGACAAGTTAGATTCAATATATAAATTTTAGGTGGACACATACTTACATTAAGACAACAGCACGGAACCAGGGCTGTGGCATAGCAGGTAAAGCCACCACCTACAGTGCTGGCATCCCATATGGGCACCATTTTGAGTCCCTGCTGTTCCACTTCACTTCAGATCCAGCTCTCTACTAGGGCCTGGTAAAGCCATAGAAGGTGGCCCAAATCCTCAGGCCCCAGCACATGTGTGGGAGGCCCAGAGGAAGCTCTTGGCTCCTGGCTTCAGATTGGTGCAGCACTGGCCATTGCAGCCAATTGGGGAGTGAACCAATGGATGGAAGACCTTTCTCTTTCTCTCTGCCTCTCCTCTCTCTGTAACTCTGATTTTCAAATAAATAAATAATTTTTTTTTAAAAAAGACTACAGTACCATCTAAATTGTTCTTAAGGGCTGATTTCACAAATTGCCTGCCACAAATTGATCTTGTTTCCTATTAGACTATAAAGCTATATATAAATATATATGTGTATTTATATACAAATATACGTATGTATCTAGAAGTATATATGCACACATATATATTATATGTAATACATACCCATGTATATGAAATATCTCAGAGAAATACTTCAGTGTACTCCGGTGACCTGGAATTTATCTGGTTTTCCTTCTTTGACCAGAAGAATGTGAGCAGTGAAACCTGGTGATTTTCTAAGTACTATAGCTGTTTTTTTTTTTTTTTTTTTTTTTTTTGACAGGCAGAGTGGACAGTGAGAGAGAGAGAGACAGAGAGAAAGGTCTTCCTTTGCCGTTGGTTCACCCTCCAACGGCCGCTGCGGCCGGCGCATCACGCTGATCCGAAGCCAGGAGCCAGGTGCTTTTCCTGGTCTCCCATGCGGGTGCAGGGCCCACAGCAGAGAGCTGGCCTGGAAGAGGGGCAACCAGGAAAGAATCCGGTGCCCCGACCAGGACTAGAACCCGGTGTGCCGGCGCCGCAAGGCGGAGGATTAGCCTAGTAAGCCACCGCGCTGGCCTGTACTATAGCTTTTGACAAATTAGCATTTTGGTTTTAAATAAGTTCTGTCTCTGTGTTTGGTTTCTCTTTTCTCACTACTGTGAGAATGGCAGCTTGTTTTTATACATTTTGAATAGTTCTTAGGTGGACTCTCAACAATCAAATGTGGTAATTTATAGGAACGGATATGTCTGACTTACTGGAGCATTACTTTGCATTACTTCTCATTTTAACAAAAAAGTGTAAAGAGAATACTTAAGAAAATTCTTATTTTCTAGAACATACTTTTCAATTTTAAGAAAGGGACCTAAAATATGCACCTATTAATATAAGCTGTTTCCTCAAGAAATTATGTTTGCAAATATTTATGAAGAATATATTATTGAAGTAAGGAAAGAAAAAAGGATACACACACACAGACACACATACACAGAACATTATCCTGATCCTATGACCTGGAAATCTGTGTTAAAAGATTAGGTCCGGGCCGGTGCCTCGGCTCACTAGGCTAATCCTCTGCCTTGTGGCACCAGCACACCGGGTTCTAGTCCCGGTCGGGGCACCGGATTCTGTCCCGGTTGCCCCTCTTCCAGGCCAGCTCTCTGCTGTGGCCAGGGAGTGCAGTGGAGGATGGCCCAAGTGCTTGGGCCCTGCACCCCATGGGAGACCAGGAGAAGCACCTGGCTCCTGGCTTCGGATCAGCGCGGTGCGCCAGCCGTAGCGCACTGGGCGCGGCGGCCGTTGGAGGGTGAACCAATGGCAAAGGAAGACCTTTCTCTCTGTCTCTCTCTCTCTCACTGTCCACTCTGCCTGTCAAAAAATAAAAAAATAAAAAAAATTATTAAAAAAAGAAAAGATCAGGTCCTGCAGTAGTAACTGGGTTACCTTTTAGCAAATAGAAAACTTGCTCTGCTTTGAATATATCTTATGGCCATCAAAACTGATTCTGATGTTTAATTCTTCAATACAGCAGTTCAGGGAGGTAGACCTGGTAGGAGGTCATGAAAATTTCACCCCCATTAAGGGGTTAATGGAGTTCCCCCAAGAGTGGGTCAGTTATCACAAGAGTGGTAGTTGGAAAGCGCCTTGACCCCCACCTCTCTGTACTTGTTCACTTGCCCTGAATTGAAACAGCATGAGGCCCTCAGCAGGAGACAGATATCAGCATCACGCTCTTAGGCTTCCAGAACCAGGAGACAAAATAAACCTTTTATTTATTTATTTATTTATTTAAAGATTTTATTTATTCATTTGAGAGGTAGAGTTACAGACAGAGGGAGAGACAGAGAGAAAGGTCTTCCTTCCATTAGTTCACTCCCCAAATGGCCGCAACGGCCGGAGCTGCACCCACCTGAAACCAGGAGCCAGGTGCATCTTCCTGGTCTCCCATGTGGGTGCAGGAGCCTCAGGACTTGTGCCATCTTCTACTGATTTCCCAGGCCATAGCAGAGAGCTGGACAGGAAGAGGAGCAGCTGGGACCAGAATTGGCACCCATATGGGATGCCAGCACCACAGGTGGAGGATTAACCTATTATGCCACAGCACTGGCCCCAATAAAACTTTCCTTTACAGATGGTCCTGTTTCAAGTATTCTGTTCAAGCAACAGAAAACTAATGTAAAACCCCTCTTAAGTTTCCTCAAAAGCAAACTGTAGTTAAACATCATACTCCTCACATTGTGTGAAGATAATAAATACCTCATAAACATATACTGTTATATTCATATGGCATATAGATTACCATGAATCTTTTAATGTCTCTGCTGAACTTAAGAAAATAGGGAACAAGATTGTTCTTTAAAGATTTATTTATTTTATTTGAAAGGCAGAGTGAGAGAGAGAGAGAAAGAGATATCTTCCATTTGCCAGATCACTCCCCAAATTGCCGCAATGGCCATGGTAGGGCCAGGTGGAAGCCAGGAGCCCTGAATTTCATTTGGGTCTCCCATGTGGGTTCAGGAGCCCAGGAACTTGGGCCATCTTCTGCTTTTCTAAGATCATCAGCAGGGAGCTGGATCAGAAGTGGAGTAGTTGGGACTTGAACTGGCCCCATATGTGGTGCTAATGTCATAGGCACTGGCTGTACTGGCTAAGCCACAACATGAGCCCCATTAAGACCTTTTTACAGAAATCAAATTAATGCTGCATTTGGGTAACCCAAACATAAAATACTATCACATGTATTCTTGACTGATCTCAAATTTTAAAGCAATACTAATATCTTTTAAGCAGATAGAGCCAAAGTTTGTTTCAGATAATGTTGAAATGGAAGCAGATTTTTAAAATTTATTGTTGTTGCAGAGGTGGGCATTTAGTCTAGCAGTTAGCATGCTCACATCCCATATCAGAGTGCCAGGGTTCTACACCCAGGTCCAGCTCTCATTCTAGCTTCCTTTTAATACAGATCCTGAAAGAGGTAGCATTGATGACTCAGGTAGTCAGATTCCTGCCACCCTTTCAGAAGGCCTGAGTTGAGTTCCCAGCTGCTAGCTTATGTCCAGCCCAATTCTTGCCAATGTAGGCATTTGGGTTCTCTCTCTCTCTCTCTCTCTCTCTTTCTCTTTCTCTCTCTGTCTCTCTCTCTTTCTCTTATTCTCAAATGAATTATAAAATAGTATTACTAATACAAACTCACATAACAGTTTTTATCCATAGTTCTTTCCTAATTTTGCTTCTATCTTCAGAGGTAGCTGTAGTAGGTAGATCCTAAGATGGCTCTGTAGTAGGTAAATCCTAAGATGACTGCAGTAGTTTTCACTTCCTAGCCTTTCAGGTTTCATGCCTTTGAGTAACCCCTTTCCTGTGAGTATAATGTACTTCTACCAGGATTTTACAAAAGTGGTCAGGTGTCACTTCCATTATTAGGCCACTGAAGGAAAAGAACACTTTCCCGAATATCGAAATGTTCAGGTAGAGTTCTAACCTCATAGCACTATTATCACAAGAGCATTGGATCAATAGCCATCATCTAGTTAATTGCTCTTATTTGAAAGAAGAACAACTAATAGAGTATCTAAAAGGTAATCTATTGGAGTGAAATTGACATTTTGAGATTCAATAATTGTTTATAGCCCTTGTCTCTACTGTTGAGGAATAATGTCTTTTTCTTGTTACTGTTTTTGAATGCTTTACTTAGTGTAGGGTTAATCTTATGGGTATAAAGTACACTGAAAGTAAATCATTGTAAAAATTAAAGGAGGGAATAGGAGATGAAGAAAGAAGATGGTGGAGTATGGGCAGGCGGGAGGATAGGATGGGAAATATCACTATATTGCTAAGTCTGTATATATGAATTACATGAAATTTGTTTACTTTAAATTTAAAAAAAAGAAAACAAAACTTCTCTTATCTCCTTAGACCGACTAAATGCTTGCTGCCTACGTAGAATAAGACTCTAGTTTGAGCCTCCAAGTTACCAGGAAGACTGCAAAGCTTATCTTCCTAAGGATCTACATTTTGAGAAGAAATGAGACCAGGATCTCTAGACTTCTCATGGCTTTAGACAAGATACAGGGGTTATGTGTGACCTGGAGAGCTTTTGTTTGTATAACAAAGACTTGGAGTAAGGAAGACACCCTTTTAAGAGAGAGAAGGAGAAAGTATAGTAGGGTTCTCCTCTCCCTTTGCAAACATAGGGCAATCATTGTTCTTCTGATGGGGTCAACTCTTCCTTCTTTACCACAAGCCATATGGCCCTTGTCTTGTGCACCTAGCAACAAGGACTAAGAAACATAGCTGCCAGTACTACTGTTTACTGCGAAATGTGTAATAAGAAATCCATCACTGATAAAAAATACCTCATATATGCATTTTGGATGACACAAAATAAAATGAATTTTAAGAACCTCACCATTACAGAAGAATGTAACCTCCATCCAGCTGGCATTTTTGTTCAAAACTTATTAAGCAGAGTGATAGAGAGGAAGAGAGGAAAAGAGAAAGAGAGAAAGAGAGAGAGAGGGAATCTGCCATCTGTTAGTAAAATAGCACCATTTCCTAAGCCCAGCCTGGATTACTAGAAGTCAGGTGACCAAATGCCCCAATCACAAGTGTCTGCTCCATGTCCCCCCCACAATGGGATTTGTTGCTCCCACTTCCTCACCTCTGCAAAGCTGTATAAGACCTGTTCTCCCAGTACAGGCCGCTGTTCTCTGTGCATGGGGAGGCAGCCTGTCTGGTTTCCCCCACCAGACAATAAACCTGCTCCCTTACTCTGGTGTTTGGTGTGTTTTAAAGTGACATTTTACCACCTGCTGTTTCACTTCCCCAAATGACCTCAATAGTTGTGGTTAGGGCAGGCTGAAGCCCAGAACCAGGAACTCCATGTGGGACTCCCATGTGGGTGGCAGGAAGCCAAGTAAAGGGACCTTCCTAGGCCCATTACCAGCGAGTTGGATTGGAAGCCAAGTAGCGGAAACTCAAAGCAGTGCCCAGATAAGAGATGCCAGCCTCACAAGCGATATCTTAACCTGCTGTGCCACAACGCTGACCCCTAGCTTGCATTTTATTACACTTTCTCACTTTGCAGCCTTTGATGAATCTGGTGGCCTTGTTGGAGGGGCCTAGGTAGGAAGCAACAGAGGGAAGTGTTCAGGTTAGAGCCAGTTAGGAACTGAGGTCCTCAGTCCAACAGGCTACAAGAAATTAAATTTTGTCAAAACTGTAAAGCTGAGAAGCCTTCCTTAGACTCTAGCTTTTAGGCAAGACCATTGCTCAGGCTAGCACACTGACTGCAGCCTTGTATGAAATCCTGCAGCAGAAGACCCAGCCAAGCCTTACCTAGAACCACGCCACAAGACACAGTGAGATCCTGAACATTGTGATGCTTCAAACAGTTAACTCTGATGATTTGTCACAAAGCAAGAGAACCAATAAAATGATCTCAAAATCAAAAGTACAAATATTCAATAGTTCCATTAAAGTGTTCTCAAATACATTATTGTAGTGTGTGAATTATCGTCTGTATATTATAATTTTTAAACATAAATTACGGAAGCTATCTCTTGGGAGAGTATTCAATTTCTCACTTTTTAAAAATTTACATGAAATGTAAAGTTAGCTAAGATCATTTGTAAATTCAAGCCAATTTGAGAATTAATATTTTGGAGTTGATGCAATCTGAAAAAAAGATGGAAACACATCTCATTTTCTAAAAGCCATTATTTTGCCACATAGTCTCAAATGCACTGAAATCAGAATATCTCCTCAAAGGTTACTTATTTTATCAATTACTCATGTGTAACATGCCATCATTTAAGTTAAGATAACACAAAGATAATGCAATAGCTGAAGAATTATTAGGAGAACATGACTTGTAAGGGGGTGGAATCCTATTGGTAAAGTTTGCGTATTTGTCCAGTGATTGATCAAGGGAGCAGCTCACATATGGCTTACAAACAAGCTTGGCTGGCCTAGGCATGCACAGTATACTCTATTTCAGAATTTGGAAGAAAAACAAAAATTGTCACTGGTAAGACTGCCACTAGCAAAAAATTAAAAAGAAAACAAAAATAACCCTTTATAAAATATAAATTATACTGTTTTCAAGATCTTTGTGGGAATTTTATTACATACAATAGGAAATGACTAGAGAAAAGAAATGATAACAAAGTAAGTTTTTTGCCAAAGTGTGTATAAAAATAAATCTAAATTTATAAGTATAATATGCATTTGTATTATAGATTACAGACTATAGATTACATTTGAAGGGATCATTTTTATTGTGCAAATGTGTTATTGAATTTAAGGAAGGTCAATCCTGAAAAACAGATAAAATAAAGGATAGTGAGAATATGTTTTTAACTTTTCTAAAACTTACTACTTTTTGTCTTCATTTGATATAAAATGTATTTTATATGAACAAGAAGCAGCACAATAGAAACAGTAAATAACATACAAATAGTCTGCATCTTTTCAAGATGGCTGCTTGCCTCAGGCAATGTTATGCTGAGAGCATTTTATACATACTAAATTAGAGCTATAGGATCTTATTCAAAATGGTATTTAGAAAAAGAACAAAAAACTATTATCTGCATAATTATTTTTAGGACAAAATAGTACTATTTTTTGATAAAAATATCTAAAAGAAGATGTGGTTTTCCAGATTTAAAAAAAAAGCACATCTATGAAAATCATTATTTTCCCATTATACCCAAATAGAATGTTTCCTACACCCACATGTTCCTATGAGAAAAGTAAGAAAAATATTCCTTGCCATGTATGGAAATTTTAATCAAGGAAATGATATTAGCTAATTTTTGTGATTAAAGGAAACTTGGATATATTTGGAGAATGGGTTTAGCAGAGACAAAACAAGTAGCAAGTCCTATATTAGGGATTTGCTGGTGAAGCTCAGGAGATAAAAAAGTCATGTTGGAATTTTTAGGGCCTTCAAGTTATCAAGGCTCAGGAGTTAGATACTGGTAGTTAAAGTATTTGTGCAATGGGAATATTATAATAAAAGCAATAATATAAATCATTTGTTTAGTTTACTACATGTCAAACATGGTGTTACAGAGCTAGCTAAACATATTTGATCTAAGTTAGCCACAGGTCAAAGTAATGAAAGCTTTTTGTCTTTTTAACTCCTTTCATATAAGAGATGTAAAAATCAAGACTATGGAAGTTTGTTGGGTCATTTTGTGCTGCTATGAGAGAGTGTCGCAGGCTGGTAATTCATAATAAATGCAAGTTTATTGCCTCACAGTCTAGAGGTTTGGAAGTCCAGGTCTACAGGTATGGGTCTTCTTGCTGCGTAATCCCAAGGTGGAAGGGCAGAGAGGACCAGAGAGAGAGAAGAGGAGAGAGAAAGAGAGCAAGCATGGAACTTCCCACAATTAGGAACCTACTCCCACAACAGTGACACTAATCTGTTCAACCTCATGGCCCAATCACCATCCCTCCACCTTCCCTTACATTGGGAGTCAATTTCCAACCACCTGGGTTCTGGTGGGGGCCACATTTAAACCACAGAATTCTGCCTTTGGCCCCACAATTCATGTCTTCCTGACACACAAAGTGCATTCATTCTATTCCAATAGCCCTAAAATCTTAATTCATTCTAGTGTCAGCCCAAAAGTCCAAAGTCCAGAGTCTCATCTAAATCACAAATGTGTGAGGCTCAAGGCATGATTCCTGCTGCAGTGCCCAAGCACTGAGTTAAACTCTGTTATCATGTTTTTCCATGTCAGGGCAGCTGTTTTTCAAGATGAGAGGATCCTTTACCAGGTGGGTTTCTGTTTGAGCAAGGGCAATTGGGATAACATGCTCTAACCTGTGTTATGTATTTCCTTTGCATTTTAAGTCTCCTCCCAGGAGTGCTTTATCATTATAATGAAGCACAGTTTTGTCAGCAGTCGAGGTGGACACTTGAGTTGGTCAAAATTAACTTCTTTTTATCTGCCCAGTGTAAGGAGGTGGACTTATCTGTCCAGCGTAAGCACTCTGGCTTCTTAATTACTAATGTTAAAGACCTATTTCTTGCCATGAGAAAGTTGCGATATGGTTAACATTGGCCACATCAAGTTGCCTTTCTAATTGCCTAACCTTTCCCACTAAGCCTGCCTCATTATGACCCCGTAGTTTGTGCACTTCATAACTGCACAATTAGCATCATGTGGGCATGACTAATTTGTACTGTCTATACCCTCTAGAGTAGTTCTTGTGGGGATTCAGAACCCTAGCTGAGCACAAAAAAATCCCCAGCTAGATTTAGCCCAGGTTCTTGCTTCCCACTTGTAGGACTATAACCAGCAGGCATAGATACAGTGAGCAGAAAAGCAGCATTTATTGAAAAACAAAGGGATGGTGCACACTGAGAAGTGAGTTCAGACAACCTCATGAGTTAGAATTGCCCCCTCCCAGACTGGAGTTATCCAGATCACAGATAAAAGATTAAAGCTGGTGCTTGGGGCAGGGTCTGATTAATGTTCTAAGGAGGCAGGCTTTAGGGTGGGGTGGCTGTGTATCATGTTCTCCCGAAGCTATCATGGTGTTTGGTGCAGGATGGAAAAGTGAAGCTTAGCTCTATGAGTGAGTGTGCTGAGTCTTCAGCCATGTTGAATTGGCAAGGAAGGTGATGGGATTTGGGATATGCACAGGGCTTGGGTCTTGGCATTCCTTAGCTCCCTGCCCCTCCCTGACTCCCACCTACTCATATCACACTGACCTGAGCCACACCCAGGCCCACTTATGCCACAGTTGGGGTACCCAGGAGCACTGTGCCGGAATATGGGAGCAGTCTTTAGGCGCTCCTGGACAGTGAGCCCTCAGGACCCAGGTCTCTCCTCTGCCACTTTTCTGATTTATTTTCTTCCATCAGGCCGTGACATTCTGGGTCTGTCATGGAGAGGCAATGCCAGTGATCTTGGACCTGACTTGCCCCATTGTCCTGATGGATGGCCCCCGGCTTCATTCTGTCCACACTAATCTCCTTATCAAAAGTCATCTGGCAACATCTTCACTTTCCTTTACTGAAAATGTTCTTTCATTCTTCACCACAGGGAAGGATGAGAATCTTTTAAATCCTTAAGGCTAGTTTCCCTTTTAATTACAAATTTCATCTTTAAATCACTGACTTCTTATATTTTACGATGTGCAGTTAAAAGAAGCCACACAGCACCAGGAATGCTTGCTGCTTGGATGTGTCTTCCACCAGAGAGGTATCCTAGTTCATTATTCTTCAATCCTGCCCTCCACAAGGCCCTCACACCCAAATGCAGTTCAGCCATACTCTGACTTTCCTAACAGGGAAGACCTTGTTCCCAGTTTCTATTGCCTTTTCCCTCATTTCCACCTGACACCCACCATAACTGTTAGTAAAATGGTACAGTTTTATCTGTGCTGCCATCTTGGGCTCTGGCCCTGTCACCATTTTGTACAATAAGCTTCATTCTAAGCCCAGCCTGGCTTACTAGGAGTCAGGTGACCAAATGGCCCAACCACAAGTGTCAGCTCCACCCCCACCCTGACGAGATTTGCCGCTCCCACTTTCTTACCTCTGCAAAGCTATGTAAGACCTGTTCTCCCAGTACAGGCTGCTCTTCTCTGTGCACGGGGAGGCAGCCTGTCGGGTTTCCCCCATCTAATAATAAACCTTTTCCCTTACTCCGGTGTTTGGTGTGTTTTGTGCTGGCCTTACATTGATGCCGAAACCCAGGGCCAGACTCTCCTGTGGATCTTGCTCTCTCATGAGAGATGTGAGCTGCTTCCAGACCCTGGATTTCTGTCAACCATAAACTCACCCCTGGACTGCCTTCCTCGCCACTGAAAGCTCTTTGATCTCCATCCACACACTTGCCCTCCAAAATTCTGAGGTAAGACAGAGAATGGGGAATTCTTTCACAGCAACCTTTACCATAAGTTGTGGTTCCACTCTGCTTTGGCTCCAAGTCCTGGTACCAGACACCACAACCTTCTATGGGCTTTATGCCTTCCATGGGCTTTCTGTCTTACAATGGGCTTCATGCCTTCCACAGGCTCTATACCTTACCACGGGCTGTATGACATTCCATGGGCTCCATGCTCCAAGCCCTTCCATGGGCTCTATGACTTACCACAGGTTCTATGCCTTCCATGGGCTCTATGACTTATCACGGGTTCTATGACCTTCCATGGGCTCTATGACTTATCACGGGTTCTATGACCTTCCATGGGCTCTATGACTTACCATGGGTTCTGTGCCCTTCCATGGGCTCTATGACTTACCACGGGTTCTATGCCCTTCCATGGGCTTTAGACCTCAGTCTCCAGTGGGTGTATGGGTGATGACCCCCACTCTGTTCCTGTACCCTCCCTGTCAGACAGCTGTGATCTTGGGGATGCCCAATATCAGCCAGTCTGACTCCATGGGTCGCCGTGAGAACTTCCTCATCCCATGTTCGTCCAACCCTCCTCTCGGTTGTCTCCTACCTCCAAATAGCTCTGAGTTAACAGCCGAAATTGCCCCTCTCTCTTCCTAAACCTTCTTCCTCCGTTCTGCCACTCCGTCTCTTTTAACCTAGCCACCTTGGCATCTGTTCTGCCCTGCACAAAGGGGCCATAAAGCCTCTTGAGAAATTTCAGAAATCCCACACCCATATATCTCTATCAACCTATGTGAAATAATGATCAAGAGTACTGGACCTTCAAACCAGCTGGCTCAGCAGGTTAATTACTATTTCCAAACCTATCTCTTTTTCCAAAATTGCCCCTTATCTATCACCTATCATTTTTCTCAGGAATCTCCAGAGGGGTGGCCATCTGCTCTAATGGATGCCCTCTCCCATTAAATCTAACATAATGGTGAACAGTAACTTGCCAAACTTATTTTGCAATTTGTTTTAAGAGGTTTCTGATGATATGGGGCCTGTATTGTGGCTTAACAGGTAAACCCGCCACTTCAGTGTTGGTATCCCATATGGGCACCGGTTCATGACCCAGCTGCTCCACTTCCAATCTAGCTCTCTGTTATGGCCTGGGAAAGCAATAGAAGATGGCCCAAGTCCTTGAGCCCCTGCACCTGTGTGGGAGACCTGGAGGAAACTCCTGGTTCCTGGCTTCAGATTGGCACAGGTCCAGCTATTGCGGCCAGTTGGGGAGTAAACCAGCAGATGGAAGACCTCTCTCTCTCTCTCTCTGCCTCTCCTTCTCTCTGTGTAACTCTGACTTTCAAGTAAATAAATATATCTTTTTTAAAAAAGAGAGATTTCTGATGTTATAGCTATGGGTAATGCATTCTTGTTATAGCTCCTAAGGTGATTTTGTAGTCTCTGGGTTAATGTCACTGAGTTATAGCTAGAATTTTATAAAAGCAGTAGAATTCCACATGCATGTAATTTTGACCTTAATTCAGATAGAGATTTGGTGTAATACCAGCATCTTCACTCAAACAGATGTTATTGCTTAATGTAAATTCGGTGTTTAATGTAAACATTGGAACGCCTAATCCTTATATTCTATTGAAAAACTATTTGGGTTTGCTAACATGTTTTCATATGTTATCCATATGAAAATAGTTCAACACTACTTGAAAGTAATTAAGGTTGATATTTAATGTGCTATCTTATTTGGAAAATGTCTGAATTTAGAGATTTCTAAAGGTTATTTCAAAATGTAAATCAAGGAAATCAGCAGGTGGAAAGCAAAGGCTATTATTTGACATAGAACTAGAATCGGATCATGTTAAAGCAATGACGTTTTTATAATATTTTGAAATCATCTTAAAAATCTTTTTTAAAACCTGCAGCATCTCATTTTAATAGTTTTGTTTAATTGGTGGCTCTGTCAGTTTCTATCCAGCTCCAGTAAGCTATTTTCTCTTTCCTAGTCTGACTCTGTTAAAATTGCTCTAAGTAATAGAATATGATTACATGCACTAGCTCTTAAATTTAAGTGTTTTTTTTTTTTTTCTGATTTTTGGAATGACCAAAGAGACTTAGATTTTGTGTTCTGTTAAAGTAATCTAGTATGTTCTCTTAATGTGTCTGTTAAGTTCTGATAGTTTAAAACAGCTGAGTTTTTATTAAGAGTTATAGTTTGTTTAAATGTATGCTTATTCTACAGCATTTGAGTAATCACCTTGTGAAAATGATCAAATTTTGTCTATATTACGTCATGATGTTAAGGGATCCTATTTCTACCAGATATTTTAAACCTCCTTGGCATCCCTGACAGGCATTCAAAAAAAAAAAAAAAATCAAAGTTCCAAATCCTTTGGACTTTGACATTTCCAGATGGGCCCTTGGAAATATCAAAGGATATATGTCTCCCATCTTGAAGAGACACCAGGCTATTCGGATTATATTATAGGTACTGTCAAGATGCAAAGTGGTGCTAAATTTTAAGTTATGATAATATAAAATGCTATTGATAGAAATGTCCAAAAGTTAAAAAGTCTAATGATCTTATGGTACCAGACATGATGGTTATCTTAATGAGAAAGGCCCAGAGGCCTCACAGGGAGAATTTTTTTTTTTTTTAATTCTACCATAGACTTCTAGTTTAGACCATCACAGATTAGAGATGGAACTTGAGCACCCCCTTGACTTGCATCCTCTTAAAATTGTCTTCTGGTGTGATTTAACAAAACCAGAAGGAAGAGAAAGAAAGCTAGGCAGCAGAAAAATGCAAAGATAGGTGGCAGGCCAATTAATGGCTGTTCTACATAGTGATCTGCCATCAAGGAGACCCAACAAGCCAGTCCACTGCACTGGTTTATATGGAAAGCCAGGGCTTAAGCAGAAGTCAGCTTGTGAAAAGTACTGGCAGCACTGCCAACCAAAAGTTGGCTCACTGAAAAAGGAAGTGCCCTGGAGTCAAAAGATGCCCGGGTCAGAGACGCAGATCCTGTTGGTTTTAAGGTGAAAAGCCCTTCACTCTGCCCAGCTTCCAAAGTAAACACCACTGCTGAGGGGACGGCCAAGTAAAGTCAGCAACGTGCAGGCAGAACTGTAAATTTCCTCTTAGAGATACCACCTGCCTTTACAGGCCAGCTAGGTACTGGAAGTCAACAGGGTGCCTTCCCCAAGGAGGTTCACACTTTCTTGGGTCTGGGCTTCATGACTGGCAAGGCCTTAAAACCCACCTGATTACTATCAAGCTCCTTCAGTCAGTTTCTATTTACCTCTCAATCAGAAAACTTATTCATGGTTTAGAAAGAACCTTTCTTAGGTCCTCTAATAATGTCTGTCCTTTATTTTAGACCCTGTCTAGGCCACTTGGGGCCTCGTCCTTTGTAATCATACCCTTTATTCTTACATCAATGGCTCCACACCCAACCAGTCTGGATTGATCGTACTCTTCCCCCACTTAATGTATGATCATTCAGATTTTTTCTATAGACAAACCCCCCTACCCACAAGAGACAAGTGACCAGTTTTGGTTGGGATCAGCTTCGCAGCCTCCCTCTTCTCCGTAGTGATGTCAAATACAGCTTTGGACCACAATGTCAATTCAACCAGCTGACTCTAAAACAACTCCAACAGTTACAAGAGGAGGTCACCAGGTCCATTGAGACCTCAACCAACACCATCCGAGGAAGTGATAATGGAACAAACCAAAGCCTTCACCAACCAGGCAGTCAACCAAATATTACTACAGGGATATACTTGGCTGTCCACCTAGGACATCACGGCTTTAGACATCGCTCCTTGCCAGTGGAGAATAACTTGTCACCCCATGTAGCAGAAAGCAGCTCTAGAAGACAGAACGTCATCCCTCCATCCCTCCTGGACTTGTGGGGCCAATGTAATCTCATACAACACTTGCTTTATGAAAGACAAAAGGGGGGAATGTTAGCAAAATGGTAAGGTCTTATCTGTGGTGTCGTCTTAGGTTCTGACCCCCTCACCATTCTGTACAATAAGCTTCATTCTAAGTCCAGCCTGGCTTACTGGAAGTCAGGGGACAAAATGCCCCCAATCACAAGCATTAGCTCCACCCCCACTCTAATGGGTTTTGCTGCCCCCATTTCCTTACCTCTGCAAAGCTATAGAAGACTTGTTCTTTCAGTGTAGGCTGCTGTTCTCTCGTGTGTGGGGAGGCAGCCTGTTGGGTTTCCCCCACCTGACAATAAATCTTTTCCCTTATTCTGGTGTTTGATGTTTTGTGGTGTCCTGACAATAATGGCCTTTATCATCCAAGGTTCAACCCTATTGGGGTCACAACCACTAAATCATCTCTAAGAAGTTCTTGGCTCTCCCTTCAGCTTTTTCTCCTGAGGTCCTAAATACTCTGCTCATGGCTATTCATACTTTAACCAGCATCCACTTCAGAATAGTTTCACCCTCCCCAATCCCCCAGTTCGCACATGGAGATATTTGCCATAGTCAAACTTCCACTTCTATCTCCCATGTTGTGCCTTAGTCCATTGTATAACACTATAACAGGATACCACAGACTGGGTAAATTTTAATCGGCAAATTTATTGGCTCATGGTTCTGGAACCAAGAAGTACAAGATCAAGGGGCAAGCATCTTCTTACTTCCTCATGGTGGAAGGGTTAAAGAGGGTACAGGAGAGAAAGGTGAGTAAATTTTCCCTTTGTAACAAATTCCATAGTGATGAAGCCTCTCCTGAGAGAATAGCATGAATCCATTCACTCTACCCCCATGACCTGATGACATCTCCCTAGACCCTTCCTCCTGACAGTACCACAATGGAATCAGACTTCCAACACATGAAGTTTTGACATCATACTGCGATCCGTAGTTGGTACATTCCTGCTTAAATCTCTATGATGCCGACTAAACTAGTTTTTTTCTATACAAGTTTACATATGTTCATATTTAAATGTATTTCCCATGGTCTATGTATGTTTCATGCCATAATTTTCAGATATTTTATATTGTTATTATAAAATGTCAAAAAACAAAAAGAAAAAATTTAGAATACTTATAGCCTATAGCATGCTTAGAGTATGCTAAATTTTCCTTTCCTTTCAGTCCATTTATTATTTTGGAAAATGATTTCCTATAATGACTGATTCTTCCTTTCATTTTGAAATAATACGTCGAGGGTAGTTTGGAATTGATAGGCATTTTTTTAGACCATAAACAAAACAACATTATTGCTTCTATCTTGACAATATGTCTTATGATTATGTAAAGAAAAATTGTAATCGCATATCTTGTAAACCTGTGAGTTTATCATTGATAAAAATAATTAAAAATGGAGAAAAATATTATGCTCACTTATAGGATAAATATGAATTTATTGTCCCACACAAAAGCGACAAACCTGAGACTAAAATACATAATTTACAATGATCTCTATTGTATTTATATTAATTGAGAAAATTTTAAATGAACAAATGATAGTAAACTGCTACATTTTTCATATCTTTTTAAATAAATATAGGCAATCACACTAGAAATATGTCAATTCTGACATATTGTCTCTCTCCCTTGCTGACCCATTTGAGTTGAAAGGGCTTAGTCAAGGAAAAATATTAGGGCTTTAAAAATGCATAATTTCTTTTTCTATCTTAAATTTCCAACTTCATAATCTGAGTAGTGGTGATTTTAAGAGTTTGGGGCCTAACTCACCAGTAAATATAATACTTATTGACATTTTGATTACAAATCAGTTTCTGCATTTCTATTTCAACTCTTTTAGATTTTTCTTCCCTATTATAAGCAAATATCAAGGGTTAGTTTATAAAGTCAACTTTGGCAGAAAAATTTCATACTTCTTGAGTTTGTCTTTAAAATTTCATACTTCTTGAGTTTGTCTTTAGAATTTAAGTCCAAGACATTCAACAATTTATATTGCTCTTCAGCATAAGTTAAGGTTTCTAAACCTGGAAAATGTATAGATTTCTAATTATATTTAAATTAATTTGTGCATTTCACTCTTCCAAATTTTGGCTTGATGACTATCATACAAATAGTGATTGACATATTTAATTTAATTGTATTATCAAGGAATAATTTTTGTGATAGAGTACTCTTTTATTCAAATGTAATATTTTTGTCTCATTGGCCAGCTATTTCTACAATTATTTCTACTTCATTGTTTACATGGCCTTCTCTGATATGACATCTTTTAGAAAGATAAGCAAAAAATGGTCATAGATGTGATATTATGGGAAAATGTAATGAGATCCCTCCTTTTCTATTTTGTTATATTTTAATGATTGGGAAACAGAGCAACAGAAATTTTATGACCTCAAAGAAAGAAGAAAAATGCACAGAAAAGCTAATGTTATAGTGCTAAGCCACCACAACTTTAAAATAAGCATTAACACATCCAAAAAATCTATTGATCTCTGTATGATGTCAAATGTGATTTCAATGGATAAATTTATTTATTTATTTATTTATTATAAATTATTAGTTAAATAAATAACTTGGTTTCTGATTTGGTTCATAGACATAATAATTTCTATGTTAAAAAGTGTTAGCATAAGGGGACAACCACTATGGCATAATGGGTAAAGCCTCCGTCTGTAGCTCCAGCATCCCAGTTCAAGTCCTGGCTGCTCCACTTCAGATCCAGCTCTCAGCTATGGTCTAAGAAAACAGTAGAAGATGGCCCAAGGACTTGGGCCCCCTGCACCCACATGGAAGACCCGGAAGAAACTCCTGGCTCCTGGCTTCGGATCTGCCCAGCTCTAGCCATTGTGTCCATTTGGAGAATGAGCCAGTAGATGGAAGATTTTCTCCCTCTCTTTTCCTCTTTGTAATTCTGCCTTTCAAATAAATAAATAAATCTTTTAAAAAAGGTGCTGGCATAAATTGGATTAACTACTAATATTTATGTTTAGCAATAACCCAAATTCAATCTATTTGATTTTTCATAAATTTTTGAAACCTTTCATGAATTATAAAATCTATTTAGCAATTTTTAAAATTTCCATTTTTTTCTTTGATATATACTCATACATTATGGTATATTCTAAAATCCATAAAAATAAAAAGAATTATTATCCTGTTTCTATTAGTCCTTTCATTAGATTTTCATTCCACACATTCTTCATTTTAGCATGGAGTCATTGAAAAATTGATGCATCCAAAGGGCATAATATAAAAACTATAAAAGAAAATAATAAAATAGTCCACCTACCCAATACATGAGTTAAATAGTTTAATTCTAAATGAAAATCTTAGAACAGAGTTAAAACAGACAAAGCAAACATATCTTGGGGATACCTCATCATTTCTAACTCTCTTGCAATATCTCTCAGTCCAGTCATTCCTGAAAAAGAACATGAAATTTGTTCTTAAAATGTTGGTTTGACATGTTCCCAATAGATACAGGGAGGAACTGAGCTGATAAGTCTAACAGCAGTTACGACTCAGGCAATTCACATATGTGAGCAACACTATATTCTATTCTGGCAGTAAAATGGCTCAAAAAAAATGTATCATGGTGGTCGAGGTTATGGATTGAAGAGTTGGGAAAACTTGGTTAAGAGTCATTTCTTCAACCTTCCAATTTTGTGTCTTTAAAACAAATTACTTATCTTCAGCTACCTACCTGGTTACTTACCTACATTTTGAACTTTGAATTGAATTTGAATTATTTTCCTGGATTCTTGATACCAGACCAATCAGAAAATCCCATTCCTTTATCATTAAGAGTGTTTAGAGGCTGGTGCTGCAGCTCAATAGGCTAATCCTCCACCTAGCGGTGCCGCCACCCCAGGTTCTAATCCCTGTCGGGGCGCTGGATTCTGTCCCGGTTGCTCCTCTTCCAGGCCAGCTCTCTGCTATGGTCCGGGAGTGCAGTGGAGGATGGCCCAAGTCCTTGGGCCCTGCACCCCATGGGAGACCAGGAGAAGCACCTGGATCCCAGCTTCGGATCAGTGCGGTGCACCGCCTGCAGCGCACCGGCCGCAGTGGCCATTGGGGGGTGAACCAACAGTAAAAGGAAGACCTTTCTCTCACTGTCCACTCTGCCTGTCAAAAAAAAAAAAAAAAAGTGTTTAGGGCCAGCGCTGTGGCATAGTGTGTAAAGTAGCTGCCTGCAGTGCCGGAATCCCATATGTGTGCCGGTTCGGGTCCCAGCTGATCCATTTCCAATCCAGCTCACTGTTGTGGCCTGGGAGAACAGTGGAGGATGGCCTGCGTGCTTGGGCCCATGCACACTGGTGGGAGACCTCAAGGAAGCTCCTGGCTCCTGGCTTCGGATCAGTGCAGCTCTGGCCATTGAGGCCATCTAGGGAGTAGACCAGCAGATGGAAGACCTCTCTTTCTCTCTATGCCTCTGCCTCATTGTACCTCTGCCTTTCAAATAAAATAAATAAATCTTAAAAAAAGAATGTCTCTTGTGAGGGTCGGCACTGTGGTAGTTAAGGTGCTGCCTGAGATGCTGGCATCCTACACAGAGCCAGTTGGGTTCCCAGATGTTCCACTTCCTATCCACCTCCCTGCTAATGTACTTGGGAAAGCAGAAGGTAGCTCACCTGCTTGAGCCCCTACACCCTTGTGGAGGACCCAGAGGAAGCTCCTAGCTCTTGGTTTCAGTCTGACCCAGCCATGGCCATTGCAGCCATTTGGAGTATGGTTCCCAATTCTCCTCTCTGTCTTTGATCACATTAGAATGAGCAAAGTATATTATCCCACTCCCTTGATGCTGAGCTGGACCAATGAAATAGGAGAGGAAGGGGCAGGCATAACTACTTCTGAGCTGAGGCTGTAAGAGTCAACAGGTTTTTCTTGTGTTTATGTCATTGTTGTGAGAAAAAATGTCCCCCTTAGACTCTGATCTCAGGGTGGGACACTGTAGAAAGGACCTTAACCCAACTTTCAGTCACCAGCACGTCAAGGAAATTTACAATCTAAAACAAGTTGACCCATAAAACAATGAAAGAAAACTATAAATGTTTATGATTGCAAAGCTGTGGTATTTCCAGGCTGTTTGTTATAGAACTAAAACTGACTAGCATGTCCCTTTAGGCTCTTTCTTCTGATAGAAAGCACCCCTGGCAGTTTTAACCTCCTATAATACTACTAGGACTCCTCCTTTTGCTGTTCAAATGCTTTATTGTTCCCAGTCACTTAATGAAAAATTCAAACATTTGAACCCGATCATTCAAAACCAAGCTGCCACTTACCCTTATGTTCAAGTATATCTAAGAAAGAGCCTCTTTGTTCCAGTGCGCCGATGCATTCATTGTTGTAAAAGCATTTATCAACTATTTCCTGGTCTACTTTGTAGCTCATAATTCATCTCCTTTCTTAAAGTGATGTCCTCCTCCTTTCATGATCAATAAATATTTTAAAGTTTTAAAAATATTTATAAAATTTGCTTCTGTTCAGAGCCTCAAAGGTATTTTGTGTCTTTGCAGTAAGATTAGGGTTTTGATGTCTGTATAAGTAGCAAGTTAAGATGTTATGCCTTGACCTTCACTCCTGAAATTCTGTAAGCTACAAATTCTGAGTGAACTTTTCATATTGTTTAAATAGTTTCCAATACGTTGCAGGCTGTGGCTTCTCCAGGTAGACATAATTTCCTTAATTGTGTCTTTCAAGTTATCTAAATATTTTTTAAAGTAATGACATGGTGTATTTGTAAAGTGAAAAAAGGATTGTATATTTAATCTTAGTCCTAAAACAAGTTTATATGATATTATTTATCTGTTGACTTACAATTCCAAATATTTTTGTTTTTGTGTTTCTTAGTGCTTAGATCCACTCTTGACACTCTCAGCCACCTAACACATACACACACGTACACACACAAATACACACCTACCCATCTTAATTATTTTTTTATCAATCACAAAGAACCAACGGCCCCATCATGCATATTCTCTCCTATGAATGTTTCCCCATTATTGCGATGATTCATTTTCTGTTCTACAGACCATTTACATTGATATAACAAATCTCCTAGCTAGGTATTAATCCTAGGAGAGCCAAATCAATCCCTTCAAACTCCAAACCTAAATGTCTCCATACACGTAGGCAAAAGAGTGGAGGGTTAAAAAAAATCGCAGAAGTTGCATCCATAAAGAAGCACATGCAAAGTGTGACACTAGTGATGGTCAGTTCTGGTAATGCAAGTGAATAACCTGCCGACGCCCTAGATTCATCTTATTTTCAAAGGTGGCAGTTCACATCCTGGCTACTCCGTTTATGATCCACTTTCAGGCTAGAGTATCCTGGAAGGCAGCAGAGATGACTCAGGTGCTTGGGTCTCTGCTACTCATGTGGGAGACCAGGGCTCCTGGCTTTAACCTGGCCCAGTCCCATGTGAAGTAGCATTTGTGAATCAGAAGATGGGGTCTCTCTCTCCCCACCCCCATCCCCGTTCTCGCTCTCATTCTGGCTCTGGCTCTTACTCTGTTCCTCTGCTTTCCAAGTAGACGGAAATTTCAAAATAACCATTTTTTAAAGGATTCAAAATGGAGAGAATGGATAAGCAGGTCCTAAACCCTAAGAAATTTGATATGAAGTTGTCAAATTTGCATTGCGGCCGGCGCCGCGGCTCACTAGGTTAATCCTCCATCTTGCGGCGCCAGCACACCGGATTCTAGTCCCGGTCGGGGCAGCGGTTTCTATCCTGGTTGCCCCTCTTCCAGGCCAGCTCTCTGCTGTGGCCAGGGAGTGCAGTGGAGGATGGCCCATGTGCTTGGGCCCTGCACCCCATGGGAGACCAGGAAAAGCACCTGGCTCCTGCCATCGGATCAGCGTGGTGCGCCCGCCGCAGCGCGCTGGCCGTGGTGGCCATTGGAGGGTGAACCAATGGCAAAAGGAAGACCTTTCTCTCTGTCTCTCTCTCTCACTGTCCACTCTGCCTGTCAAAAAAAAAAAAAAAAAATTTGCATTGCAATTCATTACCAATCCTCGTTCTCTTGTTTCATAGTTTGTAAAGATATTCACATGACAGGTTTGGTTCTTTCTAGGAGCCCCCATACGACACCTAATCTACAATGCAGGATCTGTCCATCACGTTTGTCATTTCGCAGAACAGCTTTGCACCAGGATTTCTGTTCCCCCACTGCCACCTCTAGCAAACCCCACTCAGTAATGAATTCAAAGAGCTCAGATCTACGGGAGTGCCCCTGAAACTGCAGAACAGGTAATCCAGCATTGCGTTACGCAATAAGGCTACACGTCTTCAAGACATAGAAGGCAAAATATTTGCAAAATTGAGAGAAAAATGGGAAAGGAAATGAGCACACCATCTTTTGTTTGATTTTAATTTAGATGTTCCTTCCTAGCACAGATTAGAATTGACAAATGTTATATTTCACCTAACGATCTAACAGCCTGAAAATCAAATGTAACTATGGCCGCTTTAAACATCTTCTGTCAAGTTTGCAAGCTCTGAAATTCGTAATGTGATACCACAGTGAAGGTTAGATAGCTCAGACCACCCACTAGGCACTCAACAAAATATGACAAGAATTGATTAAACCACAGATGCAGTTTAATGATTAAGTACCACACACCTCTTATGGCATATCTGTTACAAACAGCTGTTTAGTTACTTTATCAAAAACAGCACCAATTTCAGCACCAACATGATGACCACAGAATATATGTCATTTTCTCAAAATCTGTTGTGGAGGCATTTAGTATCCTAATGGAGTCAGGCTGGTAATCTCTGTTGCAACCTTTCAAGTGCCACCCTACTTGCCCATAAAAGGAAAGGAGAAAATAACTTTACATAAGCTTGCAAAACCAAGTTGCTAACCTCACTACGGAAATCACAGAGCACCCTAAAGGAGCCAAGGCCAAGGAGATTCAATGACAAATTCAATTAATTAAGTCACACTGGTGGCTCTGTCACTTAAAACGGAATAAACTTGCTGTTCTTGAGAGTAGGCAGGCAGTAAGTGGCTCCAGCCCACAATCAATTTCTTGATCTGAAAGCAGCAGACCTGTCTCATCAGTGTAGATGCTTTTTCTGCTGGCCACAACACCTGACAGCTACTTCCTAATTGTTATCAGATTCTTACCTCCTATATGTCTTTGGAAGCTGTCACTCTCAGTCAATGTCATAATAGAAATTGCAGAACAAGTGCCTCCTGGAAAGAACTGTTCCCAAAAAGTAAAGCACTGTAGCTGAGAAAGGAGGAAGTAGGAAAAGGAAAATAAAAGGAGAAAATAAAAAAAAAAAAAAAAGAAAAAGGCAAGAAGTGAAAAACCTACTCACTCTGGGATTTCTGTTTTCCAGGTCTACAGTTCACTCAAATCAACTAAACTGAAAGGGAGATTAAGAAAGACATGATGTGCATTCATTAACAATCATGTAATTTGTATGTGCATACATGATAGAAAGAGTCTTGGAGTTTGTATCATGTAACTTCCAGTCACAGCAATGAAATAGCAAATCTCAAGAACACTGAGCAAAACTATAGATCACACACATGTTTCCTGTGTGCAAATATCAGTTCTAAACCAAGGATAGTTTTAAAATACACAGATCTGGGGAAATAGGAAAAGAAGTCTTGCAACACAGAATAAAAAGAACAAGATGCTTGTATTAGCATTTCATCACACAACAAAACACTTCAGAATGCTACACATGAAGGAAGGAGGAAGATTATTTGGCCTACAGTTTTGGAGATTCACAGTCTAAGAACAAGTAAGCACCACTGGTTCAGCCATCTATTGAAGCCAAAAGGTCTCAATGACGGAATACATGCAGAGGAAAGATCTCATGGAAAGTCATAAGTCAGAGTGAGCCTAGAACTGTCTCAGGGTGTTTTCCTTCCTTTCACAAGAGTTTATTATCTTCCAACAATATACCCCCAGTGACCCAGACACCTCACACTGGGCCCACCACTTAAACATCACAAAGGATAGAAGTTTATATACTCCCAGCATCATTAACACAGGACTTTGGAGTTAAACTTTATCTTTTATGTATTACTTGAGAAAGAGAGAGAGAAAGAATTCCTATCTGTTGGTTCACTTCCTAAATGCCTACAATAGCTGGGGTTAAGCTGGGCCAAAGCTAGGAACCAGCAACTCAATCCTCCTCTCCTAAATGGCTTTCAGTAACCCAATCACTTGAACCATCCCTGCCCCCTCCCAGAGTCGGCATTAGCAGGAAGCTGGAATGGGGAGCTGGAGACAGGACTCCAATTCAGGTCTCTGACATGGAATGTGGGAATCCCAACTAGCAGCTGAACAACTAGACCTCATGTCTCCCTTTTTAAATGTCTGTGAGTTCAGTAGCCATAACCTACTCAAACTATAGTAATCCTTAAACTCCAGGAAAAAATAATTTTAATCACGAACAAAGGCTATATTTTTTTATTTGACAGGCAGAGTTAGACAGTGAGAGAGAGAGAGACAGAAAGGTTTCCTTCTGTTGGTTCACCCCCCAAATGGCCACTACGGCTGGAGCCAAACTGATCCAAAGCCAGGAGCCAGGTGCTTCCTCCTGGTCTCCCATGCAGGTGCAGGGCGCAAGCACTTGGGCCATCCTCCACTGCCTTCTCAGGCTACAGCAGAGAGCTAGACTAGAAGAAGAGCAACAGAGACTAGAACCCAGTGCCCATATGAGATGTCGGTACTGCAGGCAGAGGATTAACCAAGTGAGCCATGGCGCTGGCCCTTAATAAAATCTCAAGAAATATTAGAAAAGTTTATTTATCATTCTCAATAGGGAGATCTGATTAAAGCAAAATAGGAGCAGAAAGCAGGAAACATGAAACTCAAGGAGTAATCAGCATGGGAGACCTGGACAACTCTGGACAGAAAGCATAGCTCTGTGTCTTGTGAAGGGATGGAAAAAATATTTTAAAATACCCCTTGGGGCAATAAAAAATTATTGACAGGAAATCAACAAAGTAAATGGACAAGGAGAAAAACTTAGAGAATATGAGAACTATGAAAGGCAAAGAATATAAATTTGACATATAAAGTGTGGGTTGTTTTATGAGGCATGTACCAGAAATATTACAAGGAAGAATAACATGAGATATAATTAGAGTTATGATAACACTAAGATGCATAATTCCAAACAGGATATCACCTCGAACCTAGCAAGTAGAAAAGTCTAGATAACCCATTAACACCCTATTTTACAAGCTCACCAGGGAGCTGAGGTTACAAGATAGTGAGGTCAATCTAACTCCAAAGGCAGTAAGGTAAGCCTAATAATTTCCAAGGGTGACAAATCCTTCCATGGGGTAGAGTGACTTGCAGAATAAAGGGGAGCCCCATACTCTTGCACAAAGAATTTGTCTCCCTTCTGGAGCACTTCTCTGGTGGCCCCCTCCATGATGAGAAATCTCAAGGCCAATTGCAGAGAACTACATGAGCTCCCAGTGTGGCCCAGGCTTACGAGGCCTGCCAAGGTTTCAGAGTATTTCCCCTGTGGAAATGCACCCATGGCTCGGGCTGTGCCTGAGTATAAGACCAAGATCAGTTGCTACAGGAGGGGCAGGGTAGATACTTTGTGTCCATCTTTCTTTCTTTCTTTCTTTCTTTCTTTCTTTCTTTCTTTCTTTCTTTTTTTTTTTTATTTTGACAGGTAGAGTTATAGACAGTGAGAGAGACAGAGAGAAAGGCCTTCCTTCCGTTGGTTCACCCCTCAATGGCTGCTGGGGCTGGCGCGCTGCACTGATCCAAAGCCAGGAGCCAGGTGCTTCTCCTGGTCTCCCACGTGGGTGCAGGGCCCAAGGACTTGGGCCATCCTCCACTGCTTTCCTGGGCCACAGCAGAGAGCTGGCCTGGAAGAGGAGCAGCTGAGACTAGAACCTGGTGCCCGTATGGGATTACAGCGCTGCAGGTGGAGGATTAGCCAAGAGAGCCACAGCTCCGGCCCCGTGTCCATCTTTCTGAAACAAAAGATGGTACTTCAGAGGAGAGACCAAAAATACAAAGTCCACTCATCTCTGCGACTTAATTATGCTTCGACAGGAAAAGTACTGACTGTCATACTGGGGAGGGGAAGGAGCTTCTCCTTTCCCCAGGACCAAGGCAATACCTGGCTGCCATGGATGTGAAAGGTGGCAGCTAAAGATCTTCCATTCCCTTTGGTGGGGAGTGAATGTCCTTCCTCCCGGCTCCTGGCAGAGGTTAGGTTCTCTGAGGTAGGAAAGAAAACCTGCCTCTTCCCCTCAGTTCCTCTGTGAAATAACCACAGCCCCAGAAATCTGCTCAGGCCCAGGACCTCATTCTGACACACAGCTAAAAGGGCTGCCAAGTCAGGTGAGAGCAGGAAATTCACTCAGTCAATCCTCTACAGATGAGGAAGAGTTAGGATGCCACCGGAGGAGCAACAAGACACTCTGTCCTTTTGACCCTGTACCATAACTGAGGGCAAGATTTTGCCTGCCATAACAGGGGTACCAGAAGATCAGAACACCTGGTTCCTGAGTGTCAGGCACACAGGACCTACCTAGGACTGAAGCAGGAACAGAACAGAGAAACACATCTGTCCCTCAAGTAGGCTGTGTGGTAAGTAGCAAGCAACAGCAAATGACCACTGCTGACAGACCAAGGGCAGGTGTGCAGGATCTGGTGAATGCCAACAACAGAAGGCTGAGGAAAGTGGCCCAGCACCCTCACATCCACTGTTAAGAGTTTAATTGTGTCCTACACAAGACTCAGTTGTTGAAGGTCAAACTCCCATTGTCTCAGACTATGGCATGATTGAAAAATGGGGTTATTGGGGCCGGCGCCGCGGCTCACTTGGTTAATCCTCCACCTGCAGTGCTAGCATCCTATATGGGTGCTGGGTGCTAGTCCTGGCTGTTCCTCTTCCAGTCCAGTTCTCTGCTGTGGCCCGAGAAGGCAGTGGAGGATGGTCCAAGTGCTTGCGCCCCTGCACCTGCATGGGAGACCAGGAAGAAGTACCTGGCTCCTGGCTTCGGATCGGCACAGCTCCAGCCATTGCAGCCATCTGGTGGATGAACCAACAGAAGGAAAACCTTTCTCTCTCTCTCTCTCTCTCTCTCTCTCACTGTCTGTAACTCTACCTGTCAAATAAATAAATAAAAATCTTAGAAAAAGAAAAATGGGGTCATTGAAGATGTATTTAGTTAAGGTAAGGTGATGTCATGTTGAAATTAGGCCCCTAATCCATTATGCCACAAGTACTCATAAAGAGGAGCCAGCTAGTTGCAGAGAGCACCATGTAGAGATTAGAATCACACTGGCACATGGCAAGGAAGTACCAAAGGGAAGGAAGCGCCTTCTCTGGAACTTTTAGAGAGAGCATGGCAGATTTCCAGCCTCTAGAATTGCAAAACAATAAAATTCTAGTGTTGGAGCCATTCAGTTCATGCTCATTTTTATGGAAGCCAAGCAAACTAAAGTACCTGTGCTAAGCACTAGACAACGGTAACACAGGACTGGAAGAGTTTGAGTCCTCTACTCAATTAAAGGTAGCTAGACCAACAACAAAGCCCTAAACTAGGCCATCTACTGACCAGTTTAACACAATCAACTGTGGTCCTGGCTTGAGAAGACAAGACCCATTCATAAATACTTTCACTTTAGATTCTCCTGTTCTTTTATAGGTATTATCCAGAATCCAATCCATTATTATGAAACACATAAAAACATAACAAAAATCATCAATAGTCAACAAATAAAACAGCTTCAGAAGCAGATGAGAGATAGCCCAAATGTCAGACTGTCAAATAGGGACATTAAAAAAACTGTCAGTATTTACATAGCATAATGAGAAATGTGGATAAAATCCCTGAAGAGGTGAATAATTACAGCAGAGAAATAGGAACTATAAAATTGTGTGAAATGGAGATTCTAGGGGAAAATTATATATCAAAAGTATAGAAACTCACCGATACATTTATTAAAAAGCTAATCATATCTACAAAGTCCTCTGTATCATGAAAGGTAGACTTCATATATTCTGAACATTAGAATATGGACATCTTGGTGGTAGGAGGTGGAGAATGGGCAAACTATCCATTCCTAGCCCTCTTGTACATACTTATACACATCTGGCATTTTTGTTCTTTAAAATTTATTTATTTACTTATTTGAAAGGCAAAGAGGTAGAAAGGGTAAAGAGAGTGTCTCAGAGAGAGAGAGAGAGAAAGAGAGAGAGAGAGAGAGGCAAAGAGATGGAAACCCTCCATCTTCTGTTTTATTACCCAAATGGCTGAACAGCCAGGACTGGGACCAGGCCAAAGCCAGGAGCCTGGAATACATTCAGGTCTCCTACAAGGGTGACAGAAGCCCAGGCATTAAGGCCATCTTCCTCAGCTTTCCTGGGCTCATTAACAGAGAGCTGGAAAGGACCTGGAGCAGCCAGGTCTTGAAGTGGCACTCATATCTGGTGCAGGTATCGCAGGTGGTAGCTTAACCTGCTCCAACATAAAGCCAGCTCCAACATCTTGTCTTTTATAAAAATGTTTTGTGAGTCTTTGCTTAATAAAAATTATGTGATTATGATCATTTGTTTAATGTGTACTTTTCCTTCTTAACTGTATACTTTATGAGTGCATTTAAATACAAACACACACACACACATGTATACACATACCTGGTACATAATAGAGAATGGGTATTCTTGGCAAAATTTGAAGGGCTAAAACTTTTCTCAACACACAAAAATACACATTTTAGGGTATATTTTATGAAAGCTGTGTTTCAAGACCATCGTGCCCACCATCCCCACCTTTGAAGCCAGTCTGAGAGAAAATGAGTGGGCAAAGCCCTGTCCCATGTAATCTTGATGAAGAGAATGTAGAAGTATGTGCTCGCTTGGGCAGCACATACACTAAAAAAAAAAAAAAAAAAAAAAAAAAAAAAAAAAAAAATGGAGAGTGTAGAAGTGATCAAAGGGGAGTGTAAGCTGCCAATGGATTTTAGTTCACAGTGGCAAGGTTGCAACAACCAACACTGGCTCTGAATTTTCAGAAATAGATGAGAATGGGGATAAAAGGAAAGAGTGCAGAATTAGGACAGATTGTCAGAGAATGCTGTAGAGCAGTACTTTTCCCACTACTCTCAATGAATGACTAGTTTAAATGTTTTTAAATTTCTGTCATGGTTAAAGGGCTTTGTAAAATATAATACTTAATTGGTATACAATATAAGGTTAAAGTGTATGTATGAAAGCAAAGATCAAATTTCACATAAGGCAAAAGAATTATACAACCCGTACATGCTCATTGAATGTTCGAAGCAGTCATCTTAAGAATCATTATTACCCTCCTACACTTCCATAAATTCAGACTACACATTAATAAATGATGAGGAAAATGGTGATTTTGCGTGTCAAATCCCTTCACAAACACTTTGTTGAATACCATGCACATTAATATTAACAGTGCTTAATATGACAAATAGGCCTGTCTCTTGCTTGTTATCATACCTAATCTAGGCAAGGTTGATGACAATGGTACCTACATGGGATAGTTTGTAGCTAAACTGTGTTTACTTTTTGTCTGAAAATCATGGGTACAGAATCCAGTCTCAGACAATTGGTTGAAAACAATGGAAGATGAAATCCGAAGTGCTTTCAGTTAATCTCAGAATGCTCGTTGTAAACTTTGATCCAAAAACAAGTAAATCATGTTTTCAAAAATTTGTATTCAATCCAAATGTAAAATTATAAGTAAATTTAAATTATTCCTGGTTAAAGGAAATAATTCAACAAATTTACCTATGTGTATCTTAGTCTTGAAAAATTCAAGCCAAAAATTTCCATAAAATGTTCAAGTTTTGCAGTGATAAATTTTCATAGTTACATAATATCAACATCTTCTACATGAGTAATAATTATTGCATGAAAAACACATCAAAGGACTGAGCATTTGACTTAATGATTAACAGGCCCATATCCTGCATTGGTGTGCGTGGGTTCTATATCTGGCTCTGGTTTCTGACTCTAGCTTACTACTAAAATAGCACCTGGGAGGCTGTAGTGATGGCTCAGATAATTGGGTGGGAGATCTGGATGGAGTTTCTAGCTCCTGGTTTTGGCCTGCCCCGACCCTGGCTGTTGTGGGCATTTGGGAAGTACAGATGGAAACTCTCTCTCTCTCTCTCTCTCTATCTCTCTTTTTTATTCTCCACCCCCAAAAAAAACTTTAAAAGAGGAAACATGTTGAATAGTTTGTAAAGGTAGCCCTTCCTGACATTTGTTTTTGTTCTTTGACTTTAGCTGACATTGAAGCTGTGTGTGTTTTACTTTTAGGAAAAAAAAAATTAAAAACACTTTAAATGCTGACTATATGCAGATTAAAATTACCTCTTCAATTTATATCTTTAAAAAGTGAAGAACACACTGGTTTTATATCCTGTAGAAGAAATACCAAATATTTATTCACTAATTCAAATGAAGAGAACCACTGATTCGCAGCCTGCATTAATAGTTGTTCAGGATAAACTTCTGTTTTACCATGAAGTAATAATCTCAACTTTAATGTTTCAGCCTTTCTGGAGCCACTAGATGTTGTCGTGTTACTGACACATTTTTTTCCCTCATAGCAAATATCTCTGCATGTAAGAAATGGCATATTACTTTGCATTCTGGTCTAATCTATCTCTTCAGTCTAAATAAAAATTTCAGAAGGCTTTCTGATATCACAGCATGTCCTCATGCTCACAAAGTCCTAAACTGCACACATTTTCAAACTGTATAATCTTTCTGCTTTTTTATGCAAGTTCTGTTTTCCAGTAATGAAACTGAAAAAAATGTCTTTTCATCACCGCTATGTTCAAATCATCTGTATATAAATATAATTGTCATGATAGCCACATCTGGGAGTTTGCAAGTTGCAATGAAGAATACTTTTTGATGACTTTGTTCTCAGAGATGATTCGCTTTGTCATTAGTCTGTTCTGTAATACCTCATTACGGTACTGATGGAAAATGGTGTTTTCACTACCTTCTCTACGTGTTACAAATTCATGCAGCACTTCTAAGCAAACATAATGCTATGGCAATTGTGTAGTTTCAGTTGTAGCTTGGATGTGAGGGCGATCTGGCTGGGACACCTGTCACCCTGTGGATCGCCAGGGTTGATTCGGCTGATCTGGCTGGGTAGGTGGGTGTCCCCTTCCTCCCTCGCTGCTCCATGTGCGTCCCTCCCAAAGCTGCACACTCGGATGAAGAGGAAGAACTTCCACGCTGAAAGAGGACCGGTCTTCGGTCAAGGGTATACGAGTAGCTGCGCTCCCCTGCTAGAACCTCCAAACAAGCTCTCAGTCGTAGCTAAGCACTAGTTTAACAGTATGTGAAAAGCACTAATGTTTATAGGTGAAATATAAGGCATTTGTTTCCATTAGACTTTAATTGAATAATCTTTCTTTTGGATATTTTTTTGTTTTGCTTTGCAGTTATTCCTTCAGCTTGTGTTCATAATTACTGCTTAAGTTTCAAATGCTTTTGTGGCTTCTTTAGTCACATTTTTGTGAACCTACAAAAAATACACTACTTTCAGTATTCAATTTTCCCATTAATTCTGGGAACAAAACTAAATTCTGTGCATAAGAGATTATATAAATAAAATTAGTAGTGATTCTTTTGGACTTCTATCTTCAGAGTTACTTCTGTTGCCTTCATTAGTTTACTAACTGTGTTAACCCTATTTGTTGATTTGCTTTTTGAGAGAAAGAAAGAAGCAGGGAGAGAGAGAGAGAGAGAAAGAAAGAGAGAGAGAGAAGCGCACCCATACCTGCTGGTTCACTTCCCAAAAGCCAACAGTCCCAAGGACTAGGCCACTCTGAACCTGGGAGCAGGGAACCAGGTTTCCTAGATGGGTGGCCAGAACCTTGAGCCATTCCTTGTACCTTCCGGGGTCTGCATTCGCAGGAAGCTGGAGTTAGGAGCCAGAGCCGAGGGTCTACCCTAGCCTCTCTGATGAGCAGGCAGGAGTCTGAACTTCCAGGCATGCTAAGCTTTACTTGAGCCCTGTGCACAACAGCAAAGGTAAAGGGGTCTCTTTACTCTTTCGTGTTCCAGAAAATGGCTCACTGCCAAGAATGAGCCTTCTCCTTATGACATGGAAGCGCGTCACGTCTTGATTACCTGCGACAGTGTCAGACAGGTGAGTGTGGAGGCACAGTCTCCTTCTCTGTCATGTGATTGTCGTGTGATTGTCGTGTGATTGCTTAGCTGAACCAGTGGCATCACTGAACGCCCTGGACAAGATGTCTGTTAACAAAGTGACTTTGTGGGTGAGCTTTAGTTAACCTGCTCTCTTCCTCTCAGTCCCCTGCACATCCATTCACCCTCACCCTGGGCCGGCACAGAAGGCAGGACCACCCTACCTTCCCTGGAGCATCCCCCGAGATGCAGCTGATGGGAAGGACAGAGGGTCCCCAGCTTTCTGTCCAACACACCTCCTGCTCGCCCACTCCCCACTCCTCACGCTTCACAGCTGCCTGTACGCTTCCTGATAAATTTCTCTGGCAGACCAGGTCTTCAGGTCAGAGGTCAGTCATCCTCCCCCTGTTGCCATTTCCTTTCGAATAGATGTTTTCTTTTACAAATCTCAGGTTTTTACTTTTTACACTGTTTTTCTGCAACATTTAAAGTAATTTTCTCTTTGCTTGAAAAAGTAGTTTAGAAAAAATGTTTTGTCACCTGTATGTTAAGACTGAAAATAAATTATACAAACGTCACTGCCTTTTTGCACCTGATACTGTTAAAATATAAATTAAAAACCAGGCTTAACTGATGACATCAAATGATGTAGAAATAGAGAAGTTTAAAAAAGTACACTTGTTCTGTGACTTTTATTTTCTTCTGAGTTATACTTTACAATCAACCTTAAAGCATTACCTGCTCTTATTGCGACCCTATCGCACAGACTGTCCTAGCCACAAGATGAACTACATGAAAACTGATCTAAATCCCCCAGTGGGTGAGTCTACTGATCACGTGGTTGTGCACAGGAGGTTGTCAATTTGCCATAAAAAATCCCAGGTTCTTCTCCATTTCTACATTTTTCTTAGCGTACATCAGAAGGAAACACCAGCACCCCACACAGGCATGGGTTGAACAGCACCCACTATGAACTCAGGACCCTTGGGTCATGGTTCTAATGCAGCTCTTGGTGCTGGGGATTATTTTGTCACCTATTTTGATAATGACTGAATTTGGGCTGAGGGTTCCCTATTGTTCAATTGCTCTTCCATGCTGTTATTCTCCTCTGTGAAGAATGGAGTCTTCAATAATTCAGGAAGCTGGTGGATGAGATGTCAGTTTTTAAAGGTGGACACTAAGAGTGCTCTCAGCTTCAATAACGGCCAGGTGAAATAAGCCAAAGGAATTTCTTCAGTTTTTAAATATTCACTTTCAAAATTAATTTTGAAGATAAGAGAGAAATGTGTATGAACCCTTTATCTTTGAAGTGTTTTCCTAATCCATTCTATATTAAATTCATTTCTAGCATATTTTTGCCTGTTTTCATACAGTGTTTTAATGTGATTTTTTTCACTTGACATTGCCTCATAAATGTTTCCTCAACAACCAAAAAATCATTAACTGATAAGAAATTAATCAAAATATAAAATGGAAGTAATTTATTACAGAATCAAGCTTAAAAATCTTAATATCTGTATAACTCAACTATAAAAAAATTTCCTTCAACACTGAATATATATGGTTGGTATGTTACTGTGGAAATGACTAAAAATATGTGAATTTTCTTTAGGGACAATACTGGTATGGACATAGTACACTAATATCAACAAGAATTTTAAAACATCATGCTAGCAATTTACCTCAAATATAGATTCCATTAACTTTGTAAGGTAGATTGCTGCACTCCTCCCTCTTTTCCACTGAATGGTAGATTTAATGGCCACAATAGAGTGAAGTAATATTTTTACTATGTGTTCAACATGAAGTTAAGGCCAAGAAGCACATCAATGTCCACAAAATATTCACTGTGAATGAAGTAGGATGAACATTAATGTTAAAGTGCACTGACCCAGATTCACACAGCATCTCGTCCCTTCCTCTAACCCTCCTTTCCAGGCCACAGCACAAAATAAATGGTAACCAAATAAAAATCTCTTATCTGTAACAAGGGTTCCTCATTGTCAAATAGAATAAGAAGTCATCAAGTACTGTTCTTTCATATTTGCATGGTGCATAAACCAAGAGTTTATACATAGTTTGTACATCAATGGTTTCATTCAAGTGTCATACAAAAATCTCCGAAGGACCTACAACATAGTAATTATTCTCCCTTTAATACATAATTAACATTATGCATCATCCTAAAATATCATTAGATGAAAGATTTTTGACAATAGCTTTTTCTGCTTTCTCTTTGAGCCTGGTATTTATTATTAATGCTGTGGTTGGCTTTACAGTTTCCTCAGCTGTTTTGGTCATAAAACATGAAACTATAAATGCTGCTCCTCCTTTTGGTCTTTTCTGTATCTTTAGCAACAAAATGAATCAATTTTACTGCAGAGAAATTATTTGCTGCATGTTATTAAAAAAACTCCTCCTTCAGTTTATCATAACAAAAATATCAGTGGCTATAAAATAGGGATCCTACATCCATTGCTATCCTATGTCCACCATGCCAATGACAACTTCCATCTTGTTCTTTTCAGCCCCCTAACCCCCATCCATACCATGAACACACATCACACCTACTGTACACCACCCATCACACTATAACAACACAGTAACCCCTCTGCATGGTGAAGATTCAAGTATCCGGACCGTTCAAAGATGGTCTGCCAGGGGTTGAGTCAATTGAGAGTAGGCAAGATGAAAACAGGGTCTCAGGGCACCAGAATAGCTTCTTTGCACCTGGGAATTAACCTGGGAGTGTTATGGTCCTCTTTGATAGAGCTTCCAATGTGAAACACAAACAGTGACTCAGCAGTTAGTATCCCAGCAGGTTTCAGTTTCCCATAGGTGAAGATCCCTCTGCTGACATCCTGGATGAGGTCAGAGACTTTTAAGACCCTCCTTTTCTGCCTCCTTCTATCTCTGTCCGTTTTCTTCTCTTTTGTCCCTTCCTCTCAACTCCCTCACAATTTCCTTCTTATTATTTTTTTTGGACAGGTAGAGTTATAGACAGTGAGAAAGAGAGACAGAGAGAAAGGTCTTCCTTTTTCCGTTGATTCACTCCCCAAGTGGCCTCCATGGTCGGCGCTGCGCCGATCCGAAGTCAGGAGGCAGATGCTTCCTCCAGGTCTCCCATGCGGGTGCAGCACCCAAGCACTTGGGCCATCCTCCACTGCCTTCCCGGGCCACAGCAGAGAGCTGGACTAGAAGAGGAGCAACCAGGACAGAATCTGGCGCCCATATGGGATGCTGGCACCACAAGGTGGAGGATTAACCAAGTGAGCCATGGCACTGGCCCCTCTTATTTTTTTTTAAAGTAGAGAATTATTTATTTGAAAGAGAGAGAGAAATTGCATGTGCTGATTCCCTCTCCAAATGGCCTCTAATGGCTGGAGCTGGGTCAGGCTCAAACCAGAAGCCAGGAGCCAGGAATTCCTTCCTGGACTCTCACATTGGTGGCAGGGACACAAGGACTTAGACCATCTTCTGCTGTCTTCCCAAGCACATTAATGTTTCAGGAGCCTGTGGTTTGGGTCTTGTGCCCACGAAGAATTAGGAACATGGACAATGAAGAATGAGCAATGTGAAGGAAGCTTATAAAAAAGAAATTAGAAAACTCCCGGCAGTGTCCAGAGGGGGTCCCTGAAGGAGGGAGTCAATGATAACTGATGTCTAGGGTTTTTATAGGCTTTAAAGGAGAAAGTTCTTGTGATTGGTCTGGGAGAAGCATTGAGAAGTGACAGTTTTGATTGTTTCCATCTGCTGGTTCATTCTTCACATGCCCACAAGCACCCTCAGCTAGGGCAGAAGCCAGAAGGCAGGAACTCAGTTTATGTGTCCCAAATGAGCAGCAGAAATCCAGTAACTTGAGCATCACTGTATTAGCAGGAAGCTTAAGTCAGTCTCAAATCACAGAAGTCCTTTACAGAAGTTGGTTGTATCACTTTCCCCAGGTCCACCAGGACTCATCTCCAGATGATGCAGAGGTGCCCACTGGCTTCTGTCTACCTGGCCTGGAGTTTGTCTATCAATAGCAGGTAGCTGGATTGGAAGCAGAACAGCCAGGACTCCAACCGATGCTACGATGTGAGAAGCCAGCGTCACAAGCCATGGCTTAACCTGCTGGTCCACAACATCCTTCCTTATTATTTTATCTTTTATCTTTTCTCTTTGCAAACTCAAACTTTTTTGTTCATGACTCTAAAATGGGTGGTTTCCCTTGTTCATGCATTCAGTTGAAGAGAAGATTGTAGAGTCATCACAAGAAAGCAGGCAGGTGAATTCTTCAATAGATCTATTGGATGCTTATGTCCCTGTGGGGCAAGATTGTAGAGTTAAAAATGAACTAGGGAATAGTGGTAGATGATTCTTCAGTCAAATGTACGTCAGTATTTTTTTAGATGTTTGTATTTGCATTTCCCACTCTTGATCTGCCACACATGTGGAAGACTTGCATACGTGTGGATCGTGGCATAGGGGCTTTGCACTCCCGATTCTCCCCGGTGACCAGCTCCCCTCTTGTTGATTATGTTGGTCCAGATTGTGCTCTTTATATGACTCTCCTTTATTCATCACTTTTTATGCTCCAGTGAACTCCACTTTAATCATGGCTCCATTTTTGAGTATTGGGGATTTCAGACAGCTCAAGCATAAAAATAAAATTATAAATGTAATAGAGTTAACAGTAGCATGAAGATAGCATTAAAATACATTAGGTGAGAAAACCTGCATCTTATTTGCTAAATATTTGCAGGCGAAAAAAAAAATGAAAAAGAAAAACAAGGAAGTCTCTAAAAGGACATGCATAGAGGACATAATAATCATTAAGTTTATGAATAATGGTATCTCTATGCAAATAAAATTAATTTTGTATTTCAGATTCTTTAAGTTCATAAAATTGTTTCATGAATTTTTTTTTTCCACTTCAGATTGTCAGACTGCCTCCAATACAGACATGGGCCATATTTAAACCCTACTCCGGCTGTCACATTCATTGTCCATAAATTCATTGCACATTACAATATTTGCATTTTTCCTCTGAGATATTATGTATAGACACATATCCATACACAGACACATAATAATTAGGAAATAAATTAGAAAGACCCCTGTGTTTTGACCTGCTGTCATAATTTAAAGCAATTAATAAAGAGCATGGGGCATAAAATCTTATCTTGACCTTAGAGAGCTTATCTCCAAGAAGCCAGATAAAAACACAGCAGTGGCTTTTATTTGTCTGTGGCTAACATCCTCTCCACAGAAGACGCAAGGGCTACATCCTCACTCCACAGGGATGCTGTGTTATCTTAAGAGTACAGAGAAACTCAAGGAGATTAACACTACAGAGGAAAAAAATAATTATTGCTGATTACAGCAATAATGATATTACATATCCATTTAGAAAACATTCTCCTGGAAAGCTCCAAAATTCACCCCTCTGACTCACAGCTAGCAATGTAGTAAATAAGTACATGTGTTTACACATTTTAAAAAGACATTCAAAAGGCATCTGGCCCATTAGTTAAGACACCTGTATCCCATATCAGAGTAACTGTATTCAAGTCCTGGCTCTAATTCCAGGTTTCCTCTTGTAAATACACAGCTCGGAAGATAGCAAATGATGGCTCAGATGGTTGGGCACTTGCCACTCATGTGGGAGACCTGGAAAGAGTTCATGGCCCCCACCTGAGGACCTGGATTGTATTCCTGAATGTCAGCCTTGGTCCCTCCCGTCCTCAGCTGCTGCAGACCTTTGAGGAGTAAACCAATGGATGGCAGCTCACTCTGTGTCTTTCTGTATGTCTCTATGCTTCTTAAATAAATAGATATGTAAGTAGATAAAAAATTAGCAAAAGCAATTTGGTGCATTTTTAAACATAGTTGACATTTTTTTGCAAATATAGTTATTTCCTGCCTTAACACCACATCAATAACCATATTTGTTTATATTAATGCCAATCTCTTTCTCCTGTCTTAAAAAATGAGAATACTATTTCCTTCATTTCCTTTCTTCAGATATATTTTAAAGATAACGTGGAAAAGTTTGTGAAATTAAACTTAAGCCTGAAATCAGCTGCATAAATAAAATGTTGTGACATAAATAGACCTCTATTCCAATAAAGGAACAATAGATAATAGTTGAAATTAAAAGTGATTGCCCAAATTAACCAATAACCTATTATTTCTCAGAATAACTTTGAATATATGTTGAGAAAAGCATAGACAAAGTATTATTTGTGGCATCGATACTCACATAAAGATCTTTTCAAAACTAGTTATGTATGAATAAAGTTATAACTCTAGACTGATTTAGTTAAAACTTATCAAACAAGACTCTTCTACAGAATAGTACTTAGTCTTGATTCTCCGCTTTTGCTGTGAAATGGGACATTGATATATTTCTTAGTGAAAAATTCATCACATTAAAATTTCTGGAAGGCTGAGATAAAGACAGAATTTACCAAATCCTCAACATTTTGACTTATATTTTATCATTAATTCTAAGCCATATTGAGTGAGATTCCTTACTTGATCTTGTTGAGTCTATCAGAGCATCAGTTACGTATCTGGAAAGTGAATGGTAAAAAGGAGTAAGGAGTCATCAAGAGTTGCTTGGGCAGCAGGAATGGTGAGAAACACCTTGTGATGCTATGCAAGAAAAGCCAGCCATGCCAACGGGCTTCTCTTTTTTTTTTTTTTTTTTTTTTTTTTTTTGCTTCTCCTTTTAATAGCAGAATAGCAGACTGTTTCTAGCCAGAACTTGCTTTCCACTCGTGACCAGTGTATTTCCACCCAGTATATTTCCACAAGGTCTTATCACAATTACAGAAAGCTTACAAAATGATTCCTATCAACATACTCTAAAATTACTATTTAGTGGGTTTGGTTTTATCCATTTGGGCCTGCGATAAATGATGCACTCTCTCACACTTCTCTCATGTTGACAGAACTAAGAGTGCTCACTTCTACTATGATGTTAAAATGATGTCAGCTGTGTTGACATCATCAGTATCGTGATAATCACACTTCACACATCTGAGAAATGGGCCACATTTATAACCACCTGGCTGCTATTCTGAACTAGAGGATTCTAACGAATAATCCAAAAAGGTGGATATCTGTTGGAAATTAAAACAAATATATAGCATAGAAGGAAAGCAAAACAAATACTTATATAGAGAACAACTAAAAAACTGTAGTCTAACAAATACAGTCTCTCTGATAAAAGGACATATATATATATAAAAGATTTATTTATTAACTTATTTGGAAGTCGTAATTACAGAGAGTTGAAAGTCAGAATTACAGAGGAAGAAAGAGAGAGAAAGAGAGAAGGAGGAGAAAGGGAGAGAGAAAGATCTTCCATCTGCTGGTTCACTCCCCAAATGGCTGCAATGGCCAAGGCTGGGCCAGACCAAAGGCAAGAGCCAGGAGCTTCATCTATGTCTCCCACAGGGGAGCAGAAACCCAAGGACTTGGGCCATCCTCTGCTTATTGCCCAGGTGCATTAACAGAGAGCTAATCAGAAGTGGATCAGAAGTGGAGTAGCCAGGATTTGAACCAGCACCCATATGAAATGCTGGCAATGCAGACAGTGGCTTAACCCACTGTGCCATGGCACTATCCTCTCTCTATATATTTTAAATAATTGTATTTATTTGTATGGTATACTTAAGTAGCTTGAGCTGGTTCTATGAAGACTATTGTTAGAAGAATTCAGCTGTGAACACGTTTGTCATTTAATGCTTGGCAGAGTCCTTTAAGAAAATTCTTCTCAACAGAAGCCAACTTCAGAGAGAGAGGACCCCGATTTTCTGACACTGGTTGCCAAATTTCATGCTGGGGCTGGCCTTTTACCCAGCATGCAAGTCTGATCCAAGAACATTCAGACTCAAAAATAACAGGAAATTTTAGAGATAAAGAAAAGCTATTGAAAGACATAAGTATGGTTATAAGACAGCAAGTAGTCAGTGGTTAAAGAAAACACTAATGAACTCATGTAAGGCTAAAAGCTTGAGAAGACAAGTTTCAGGATTTGCCTCAAAGAAATGTCTTGATTTCCTCAGATCAAGCTTAATCTAAAAGGAGAAAATTGGCATAAATTATCCTCTAGAAAGATTGCTCCAAACATTCAAGGCAGGTAGAAAGATTATAGACATTTAAAGTCATGACTCCCTTGATTTTCACATAGAATTCACTTCCTCCTGACTCTTTGAGCTATGACAAGTTATTAGACCATCATAAGTATACATTAGGTCTTTTTTTTTGGACAGGCAGAGTTAGACAGTGAGAGAGATAAACAGAGAGAAAGGTCTTCCTTCCGTTGGTTCGCCCCCGAAATGGCCGCTATGATTGGCACAGCGAGAAGCCAGGAGCCAGGTGATTCCTTCTGGTCTCCCATGCGGGTGCAGGGCCCAAGGACTTGGGCCATCCTCCACTGCCTTCCCGAGCCACAGCAGAGAGCTGGACTGGGAGAGGAGCAACCGGGACAGAATCCAGCCCCCAACTGGGACTAGAACCCGGGGTGCCTGCGCCACAGGCAGAGATTAGCCTAGTGAGCCATGGCACCGGACATACATTAACTCTTAAAATAGTTGGTAGCCACCTTTCAGGACTGTGGAAGCCTTGCACAAAATAATGGAAATTAAATCCTTGACACTCAACCTGACAAGTAGTAAGCATTATTTCCTTTTTTTCTATTCACTTGTATTAATAGAAAATTTTATGAATTGTAGGAGTCAGATTTGCCAAGCTTATAATGCAAAGATTATTGTCTCTAGGCTTTTCCAGCTAAGTGAACTTGGCTAGTAACTATGTTTCTTCATGTGTAAAATTAGGATTCAAACATATACTTTGTTTTCCTCTCTGCTTGCTGCTATAAAAAGAGTAAATAAATAATGTGAGGACACAGCTACATAAAAAGCTATCCTCATGGACTGGTAGGGCACTGGCTGTACAGCCTTGCTTCACAACAGTACTGGGCGGTAGTTCTTTATTTCCCAAGGCAATAAACACAGGCAAGGTAAGCATGTTGCTGGAGGTCATCCAGCACCAGTCAGCCCAGCTGTGTTCACTCACCTGCTATGCACTTAGTACTTCTGAAGTGTGAATGTTGTTAGCAAGAGGCCATGGCTATGGATTTTCAAGGAAGAATTATGAAGAGAAGGGTGATGCATAGGCTCAGAGAGGCTGTGAGCAGCTACTTGCGTGGCTATTCATCCCCAAAATAAAATACAACTCAATTGCCTTTTGAGAAAGGGAAATAGATAACAATTACAATTAGCAGATGGAGCTATTTATGAAATATGATATGACTACTTAATGTGTATTCTTAACAGGAGATTTTTGCTTATTTTTATGAAATTGACAGAAAAGGAAGACACATCTCTGTTCTTCATCATACATTCTAATACACTTCAGCAGCCAATTAAAAGAACCATGCCAGTGAGAGAGAGTGAAGAAATGCTTTAGGAGCCCCATGGGTTGACAGAAATCTATCAATCACTCTGTCTGCCTACCGGATCATTATTCAAGTTGCTATCCCCAATTTTGCTGGCTATATCAGATCTGCTCCAGCTCTGTAGGTAATTGTCCCTCCCTAATGAGTTTGGAATTTGTTCCTTTATTATTGTCTTTGGATTAAGGGACTGCTCAAACTTTTTGAAAATGATAGTATCACTTGTCAGCCTTTTGGCTAAGATCAAGTGTGACAATGATAATAAGGCCAGAGCTGAGGCTCAATAGGCTAATCCTCCACCTGCAGCACCGGCGCCCCGGGTTCTAGTCCCAGCTGGGGCACCGGATTCTGTGCCGGTTGCTCCTCTTCCAGTCCAGCTCTCTGCTGTGGCCCGGGAAGGCAGTGGAGGATGGCCCAAGTGCTTGGGCCCTGCACCCACATGGGAGACCAGGAGAAGCACCTGGCTCCTGGCTTCGGATCAGCGCAGTGCTTCAGCCGCAGCACGCCGGCTGCAGCGGCCATTGGAGGGTGAACCAACGGAAAAAGGGAGACCTTTCTCTCTGTCTCTCTCTCTCTCACTGTCCACTCTGCCTGTGAAAAAAAAGAAAAAAATGAAAATGATAATAAGAATGTCAATCATTACCTCTGTGTGCTTGTATGTATGTATTTTATCCACAATTTACTGCTGTTACTGTAAAGGAAATTTAAAGGTATAGAACAGTTATTCACTACTAGTCATATTAACTGTGATTACCATACTTCCTTGGGTTTCCTCTTCATGCTATTGTTTTATATATTCCTTTGCCCATTTCAAGAGTCTTTACAAAAGGGACAACACATGTACATGTTTTAAAGTTCACAGAGAAATCTGGCAGATGGCTAGGCATTTTTTCAATGAAGACCAACAGACTAAAAAATTTGGCTAAACAGTTTTAAAAATTCCAACACTAAAGCAATAAATAAATGCATTGGATAAGCAAGAATGGCCGTGGGTTGTATTGCAAAGGGAGTTTATTTTCCATTCAACAAGTCTGTATTATACAGATGTGTAAGTGAATGGGTTTGGCATGTGAGCACATAGTCCCTGATTATAAATTTCTCTGGAACACCTGCCCAAGAGTATAGTTGCTGAGGTGCATGGTCAGAAAGACCAAGCCTTGATAAGGAACTTGGAATCTTCAGCCCTGCCTCCATGCCTGGGTAGTGGAGAGGAGCTGAAGATTGTGTTAGTAATTGATAACATCCACGTTATAAAGCCTCCATAATAACCCCTTAAGTACAAGGTTGGTGAACACATGCCCGTAATGGAAGAATGGTTCACCCTAACTCCACAGGGACAGAAGCTCTTGCATGCAAGGGGCTTCTGGGGCTCACCCTGTGTAATTCTTTATCTGACTGCTCATCTGCATCCTTTATAATAAACCAGTCAAAATTTTAAAATCTGGCAAAGGTGAAGAAATATATCAAGTCTGATATTAAAGGCCTGTGCAGACATATGAAATTTGTAGACATTATCCAGACTGCAAGGTTCAGAAAGATTGCCTGAACAACTTGAAAATGAAGCAGAATATTAAAGACCAGTGAGCATTATCCAGCAAGAATAAGAGAGGAACCCAATAGATGTGGGAATACAGGGGGAAAGCACAGGCTATGGAAAATCCACAGGCATTTTATTGCTTCCCACTGCAACTTGGTGGTCACAGGATGAGGACTCTTCCCTGATGCATCTACAGTACCAGAGCATTGCCTGATACATGACAACTGTTAACTGAACGAATGATTGAGTTATTCATGGAATTAATAAAGTTCAAATCAGAGAACAGAGAATCATATGTTTGAATTAAGACCATGTCCCAAGGTATCTTTGCGTGTTTCTCAGTGATGCTTCTTGTGCTTTAGCTTCTCCTTCAGTTCCATCCCAGCCCCCTGGAGTCCTGGGGTAACCCAGGACCCAACCACAGTGGTCAGCACTCCTGTCCACACTTCTTCCCTCTAGACCTTTCCCTCACACTGCGGAATCTCCTTGATAAAATTTCCCATCATAACCTCCCTTGTGTTCATGCATCTTGTAATAATCTTGGATGATAGGAGCTAATTTAACTTGGGAGGAAATCTCTCTAGGTGTCATTTTCTCAGCCATGGGATGAGAAAGGATCATTGCTTGTGCTCATCACAGTTAAAAATCTCTGGGTTCCTCTCTCAGTTCAGACATGGATCAGGCTTACAACCTTACAATAATTATCTTCAACAATGCCTAAATCATAGGTGTGAATAAAGATAAGATTAAATAATAAATGCAAAACACATTGTAAACCTCAATACATGACACAAATATAAGGAATTATCTGTTTATTAAGGCCTCCAAGGTCTCAAAACCAAGAGACTAACTAACAAGAAAATTTCACACATTAGCATTGCTATTGTGGGATAAGCATTGAGGTATAGATAAACATCTTGGCAACTTCCAAATCACAATTTAAGGACAACTCTTTGTTTCATTTATATCGAAATTGGCATTACACTAAAACCATGGAGATATTGGAGATTATGATTTACTTTCAAGTAACCCTAATCTCCTTATTCTTTAATCACACATTTGAAAGAATATCATTCTTTAACCGTTATATGAATGTTTTCTCAGTTAATCCTTACAAAAACTAATTGTAAAAGATAATAGTCATCATCACACCTTATATATGAAAGGGTTATAAAACCTGTACCAGATTAAATGAAGTATTCTTGGGGTCATAATCTTTTGTTTTTACATATGGTGATCACTCTTCCAACCTTGCCTGGATGATGAATCTGGAACAAAGTTATTGAAAGGAGATAGTCTTCATTATATTTAATAACTATTTTTTTCTTTTTTGTCTTCACAAATATAAAGCAAAATTTTCTCTTTGAGAAAAATATTCAATGATTTATATGGATTATATTTAATTTGTAGTCTCATACTGTGAATTTGAATGTATATTAGTTTGTGTATGTACTGATATGCACTTATATATTTATAGTATGATTTAGATTTGTGTGTACACAGAGACACTTGTTCATGTACACATATATATGAATAAGTGGTTTTCAGAAAGCTCATTGAAAATATATATTATGCATAGTTTTCAAAACTTTCTTGTAGCAAAATAAACTTATTTTTAATTCCACTTTCCACAGACCCTTTGAAGTACCTTATACATACTTACATACACTAAGCACTCACTCCCTTTCTTCACTATCCTTGGGGAAAGTTATGCTTTTATTTTCTCCTTGTAAAATAGCATGTCAGATCATTCTCTCATGTCAATTAAATTTATTTGTTCCTGATCTCACATACAGTGCTAAAATAAAAGGTGCTCTTTCAAAGTCAGCACACGCAAAGTAGATGCAGCAAGCTCGTGAAGATCCATTCCCTGATTTTGGTGGAGGTGACCTTCGGAAAAGAATGGGTGTGGCGGTGGTCCCACACAACACAGCAGGACATGAGCAGGAAGAGATTTCAGAGCCACATATGACCTGCGATGTGTGCTAACTGCAGAAAAACTTACTACCTAAGTTACCATGGTTTCCTGTGCAAATAGAATCACAAGCCCTCAAAATCATCATGTAGAGTGTTTAATGCCTATGAGAGTTCATGCATTTCCCCAAGTATTTTGAGGCTAAAGCTATTAGTTGAAGTATCTTACTATTTTTGATCTGGTAACACCCAAGAAAATGATTCCATATATTACTTTAAATTATATTCAATGCTGCCCTTCTTTATTTTATTTTCTTTCCAGGTAAACATCATGTTTTCTCCCTATTTTTAAAGACAGCAAAGCTGTAAACTGGTGAATATTAGAAGCACGCTCTGAAAAGTGCACTGTTACTATGGCAATAAAAATGAGAGCAAATGTCCACGTTCTTTTTGGTAAAATTCCATTTCTCTATGTGAAATTTCTAGTTCCCTGCATTAAGTGTAAGTAAATAATCTTCACATGATATTTTCAATTGAATTAAAAATGACCCTTTTAATTTATATGTATTGAGCAAACACCTGTCATGTTTCTGATAATTCAAGAAACAAACACAACTAAAATACCTTTCTGACCTTCAGCACATTGCAGCCTCTTTGTGAAAACTGTCCTTGATGAGCTCAACACAAAGTAACTAATGGCATAATAGTGAGCTGTACAGGAAGGGAAGCAGCTAACCCTCCTCCTGTTTCTGCTCTTGCCCCTCATCCTTTTTCTCTTGTTATTTCTGACAGGTAGTGAAGGGGATACATCACACAGAGGCCAGAAAAAGAATCTAGTATTTACAGTCCCAGAAATTAAAGTTAAAAATGTAGAAAAATAAGGCCAGTGCCGCGGCTCACTACGCTAATCCTCCGCCTTGCGGCGCAGGCACACCGGGTTCTAGTCCCGGTCGGGGCGCCAGATTCTTTCCCAGTTGCCCCTCTTCCAGGCCAGCTCTCTGCTGTGGCCAGGGAGTGCAGTGGAGGATGGCCCAAGTCCTTGGGCCCTGCACCCCATGGGAGACCAGGAGAAGCACCTGGCTCCTGCCATCGGATCAGCGCGGTGCGCCGGCTGCAGCACGCTGGCCGCGGCGGCCATTGGAGGGTGAACCAACGGCAAAGGAAGATCTTTCTCTTTGTCTCTCTCTCTCACTGTCCACTCTGCCTGTAAAAAAAAAAAAAAAATGTAGAAAAATAGATAGCTATAATGATGTAAAATGAAGTAACTTTGTTGTGGTTGCATAATCTTTCTTACAGATTTTGTGATAAAATGCCATTTTATTAGTATTTACATCTTTATAACAATATCATCAAAACTCAGCTGTTTAAAACCACACATCTGGGGGGCCAGCACCGTGGCTCACTTGGTTAATCCTCTGCCTGCGGTGCCGGCATCCCATATGGGCACCGGGTTCTAGTGCCGGTTGTTCCTTTTCCACTCCAGCTCTCTGCTGTGGCCTGGGAAGGCAGTGGAGGATGGCCCAAGTCCTTGGGCCCCTGCACCCGCATGGGAGACCAGGAGGAAGCACCTGGCTCCTGGCTTTGGATTGGGGTAGCTCCTGCCGTAGCAGCCATTTGGAAGGTGAACCAATGGAAGGAAGACCTTTCTCTCTGTCTCTCTCTCACTGTCTAACTCAAAAAAAAAAAAACCACACACACACACATTTGTGGTTTCACAATTTCTGGCAGCCTTGAGGCCGGGGAGTTCCTCTGCTGTGTTGCAAGTTCCAGACCAAGACTGGGTTCTCTTATGGGGGCTTAAATGGGTAAAAATCAGTACCCTGTCTCATGCTATTTCCTTGCTGGAGTGAGACTATGAGGCTTTATTGCTTTGCAGGTTCCTCTCTCACGCGAGTGTTTGAGCAACCTTTAAGTCCTAAAGGACACTTGTAGTTCTTAGTGAACTAAAGGATGTAAATTTCCCCATATAGTCATTCGCTTCTTCACAGCCAGCTGGGGAGAGAGCAAGGCTGGCAGGGAGGCTTTGCAGCCTTCTGTCGTATAACCATGTGCACATAAAAAGATGCGTCCCATCACATTGGATTCACTCAGTTAGAGACAAGGCAAAGGCCCCATCCATTTTCAGGTGGAAGAGCAAGGGCACTGAGAGTCAGGGACCACAAGGCCACCTGAAGAGTTGGTCAGTCATGCTTATTATCAACAGGAAAATACAAGATAGACCCTGCCGCAGAGGACAGCTTGGGAGCTGCAGTCTAAACTAATGAAAATTAAGATCTTGATCTGTATTTCACAATACTTATTCTCATATCAGCTACATCACCTTTATTAGAACAGCAATGGAAAAACTAGTAACACTGAGAGATTTATTTTGAAGAATTGGCTTGCATGATTGGGGACTTGGGGCAAATCTAAGATAGGCAGAATGGGCTGGGAGGCTGGAGACCCAGGGAAGAACGGATGCTACACACCCAAAGTCAGTGACAAAATTCCTTCTTCCTGCTCCTTCATGTGACTGACTTTACTCCTTCCACCTTTTGGAAGGCAAGCTCTTTTACTCAAAGTCCTCCGGTTTAAATGTCAATCTTACCTTCAACATCACAAACACCCACAATCATGTTTGAGCAAGTAAAATCAGCCCTTGCCTGTTTTTACTGAGGCTCTACCCCATGTCATTTTCCCTTTTATCTCCATAGTCTGTAGCTCTGACTTTATTTCAATTTCTTGAAGATTTTTCCTGCCCTAAAGCCTTTGTATATCCTGTTCTCTCTGCTTGAAACATCCCCAAAGCTTCAGATTCCACTTTAAAGTTCTTGTACATGTCCTCATGTTCTCTCTCTCTCTCTCTGACACTCAAATAAAAAAAAAAGTTATTGTGAGTATCTAGGCTCTCCTTACCTCTATTATCACCACCCCCATCAGTATCCTGCCCCCCATCTATTCAACTCAGGTCCACTATGTAATGTCACCTAATTTTCATTACATTTATCCCATACATTTTTGTGAATTGAAAGTTGCATAAAGACAAGAAAAGAGTTTGACTAACATATTAGAGTTTATCAAAGGACTTAACATATCATAAAGGCATATTAAAAATTGGTCGAATGAATTAGTATTTCAAAATCTTATTCCAATGATAAAGAGAGAAAATAATTGAATAAAATAGGACTGAAGGCATTAGGAGAAATAAGAGATTTTTAGTGAGTGCAAACAAATATAGATAATAAAGCCACAGAGAAAGGTACACAGAGGTTAATGGAAGAAGAAAATAAATCCCCTTACAAGGTTCAGGAAAAATTTCACTTGAAGAGTGGTATTTCAGTTGAATCTAAAGGAATATGAAAGATTTAAATGGCAAAGATAGACGCAAAGAAAGTGACTGTGATAGGCTTCCTAAAGATGAATAGATTCTACTGTCTAGAATCTGTGAATATGTCAAAAGGGGTTTTGAAGATGAGATGGGAGATTAATGGAGACGATCTAGCTGGGCCCAACGTAGTCACAAGTTCCTTACTGAGAGGCAGGCAAGAGCATGGAGGTCAGAAAAAGATGTAACAGTGGAAGCCACGTTCGGAGCAATACACTTTTCATGTTAAAGATGAGGAAAGAGCCACGATCCAAGAAATTCAGGAGGCCTATAGAAGCTGGGAAAATAAAGGAAATATTCTGCCCTACAGTGTCAAAAAGGTATAGAGGAGAACTTCCACAATGAGATAAAAAGTATCTGCAAACAACACACAGCTAACACCATACTTAATGGTGAGAAACTCGATGCTTTCCTGCAAGATCAGAAACAAGGAAATGGTATCTTTTTCACATTCCCTACTGAACATCATACTAGAAACCCTAACACAATTAAACAAGGAAGAAATGAAAAGCATATAAATTGGAAAGGGAGAGGTTAAACTATCCTAATTTGTATACGACATAGTTGTCTATTGTAGAAACACAACAACTTCTAGAAGATGACATAAGAGAAAATCTAGGTGATTTTGGATTTGGCAGTTTTTAGATACAACACCAGAAACCCAGTTCATCAAGGAAATAATTGGTAGGCTGGATTTCACTGAAATGTAAAACTTTATTCCTGAGTAGAATAGTGCTAAGAGAATGAAAACTCAGAGAGCAGATATTTACCTGAACTGTTGATACCTGTGTCCCATGCTGCAGTGCGTAGGCTGGCTTCTCAGCTCTGATACCTGACTCCAGCTTCCTACCAATGCAGACCCTAGGAGGCCAAGGTGATGGCTCAAGTGATTGTGCTCCTGCTGGTGTGGAGAGGGTGGTTGTATCCCTGGTTCCTGGCTCCCAACTCCAGCACTGGCCCCAAACCAGCCACTGTGGGCATTTGAGGAGAGAACCAGTGGATGAGTGTTTTCTTTCTCTCTCTCTTTTCTCTTTCCCTTTCTCTCTATTTTCTCTCCTTCCCTGTCTCCTTATCCTCAAACAAAAAAAATTTTAAAAATTGTAAGGAAAATATAAATTACAAATAAGGAGGAAATATTTTCAAAACACATATCTGATAAAATACTTGTGTCCAAAATGTATAAGAACTCTCAAAACTCAGCAACAACAAAAAGTATTAAGATGTGGCCAGAGTATCTGAATAATCAGTTCACTAGAGAAGACAGATGCATGCTGAACCTTTGACAAGATGTTCAACATGGTATGTCATTATGGAAGTGCTACGTAAAATGAGTTGCCGCTACACATTTATTAGAATGGCTACAATCTAAAACATTGACTACATCAAACAATGGCAAGATATTAACCAACAAGGATTCTCATTCACTACTTGTGGGAATGCAAAATGGTATAGTCATGTTGGAAGATGTTTTGTAATTTTTCAACCTAAACATAGTTGTACTATTTAACCCAGCAGTCAGGCTGTTGGATATTTACCTAATGAATTGAAAATGTGCATCCACACAAAACTTGAGCACAGGTTTTTATATTAGTTTTATTCATAATTGCCAAAAACAGGATGTAAACAGGATGTCCTTCAGTGGGTGAATGGAGAAGCTGCTATGTGTAGTATCATTGTGTGATACAAAGAAGAGTTATCAAGCCACAACAGACTGGTAGGAATATTAAATGCATGTGGCTCAGTAAAAAAAAAAAAATCAGAAAAGCATATATAATATGATTCTAAATATGAGTTTATGACATTGGAAAAGGCAAAACCCATGGAGACAGAACAAAGATCAGTAGTTGCCAAGAATTGGGGAAGGAAGAGAGGAACAGAATAACAAGTGAAGCACAAGACAGTGTAAGGACAATGAAAATACTCTGTATTATATTGTATTAGTGGGTGCATAACACTACGCTGTTAGCAAGAACTATTGAACTATGAGACACAAAGAGTAAGCCCTAATGTAAATAACTGTCTTTAGTTAATTAGAATATATCAATATTGATTCATCAGTTGTAACAAATGTACTACACTAGTACAAGATGTTGATGATAACCTTTAAGAGGTATGAGATCTGGGAGAGAGTATATAGGACATCTCTGTATTTACCATTCGATCATTCTGTAAACAAAAAACAAATCTGAGAAATAAAATTTATCAGTTTTTCAAAAATCGAGTGAAGACTGTATAAAAGAAACAAACTTGCTGCCTACTGTCCTTTTGCCACTAGGGAAAAAAGCAAAAAAATTTAAAAATGGCTAATGTTCTACTTTTGCTTTGTTTATGTTTCTATTCTGATCTATTCCTTCAATTCAAAAATGTTCTCCAAAAAGATGTATTTTGGAACAGTTGTCAGCTTATTAATAGAGGTAGCACTTCTGACATCAAGTGAGAATCAGTTCTGTATTTCCACAGAACACAGAACGGCTTGAATTCCTTAAGGAGTCGACAAACTGCTTATTAAACTTTCACAGGCAACTTCAAAAAGCAGAAGCGGGAGTCAGGTAAAAAGGCCTTGAAGGAAAAAAAAAAAAAAAACACAAGGACAACTCCTGTCTAATTCTGTACACAAGTACAGCTTCTATTGATGATTATTTATTTATTTATTTTTATTCCATGGCAAACCCCAAGCATTCCATAAAGAAGCAAATCTATTCTCATAGCCTACATAACAAGTATTGCTAAGAGAAGGTTAGATCGAATGGTGAACTTGACCTCTGCATCGTGTGGAGACCTGTGGGGAACCAAAATTTCTTTCATCTGGACACCTTTGAAAAATAACAGGGTAGAGTGTGTTGGGGATATAACCATTGATGACACTATTCTCAAAGCCTGAATTTAAACAAAAACAGCAGACAGTACTGCATGAGCTTGGCACAAAAGGCAAGTATTATTATTATCAGAAAAGATTATATATTAAGAATTGAGAATGACTGAAATTTGGAATTTTGCTATATCGTTATAAGAGTATGAATCTATGTTCTCCCACAGAAGAAGGTGTTTGCAGTAATGTAAATTTTTCCTGAGCTCAATTTATTCTACAAAATTTATTCCCTGTAATTATAATATGTATCATATAAAGATAAAGTTATTTGAAGATTTACACTACCAAATCAAAAACACAACAAGAGGCATAACATACACAAAGATTTAAATGTCAATGTATACTTTTCATCCACTTGAAATACTGCTGGTAACTTTAAGAAGGTACCAAAGCAGAGGTGATATTTTTCATCATTATTATTTGCTTATAACAGGAGGCTACTTCATAACTGCAATCTTTCATACAAATTATATGCTTCAAATGAGTAGGAGCTCCAAATATAGCCTAAGAGAAAGAGCTACTGTGCTCTGATTAAATTTACCCATGAAAACTTTGCTCAGAAATAGTGCAGGAAATGATTCCATGGTAATAAATAATATCTTTTGGAAATTAAACTTACCATAAATGCTGGAAAATCATAGACAAGGAATATATTTTAATAGTTGATAGGATTTTATATCCTGACTTAGAAGATAAGAAAATATACTAGGAGGTGGGTCTTCAAAAATTATGCAAAAAGCAAATTATGAAAAACTCTATATACTAACTTCAAAAGTTATTTGCACCAAGATAAATTTATCCTTCAATTTCATTTTTCCATGAACTTGCTGAAATCCACTTGTGTTGATCTCCAATGATATTTTTCCCTCTTCTTCTAAAAAGAGTCAGAAATTGATCTCTTTGAGAAGTCATTGTCAAATCTTGGTCAAAACTCAGTTTTATCCTGTATTTTCTCATTATTTTGAAACAGTTCCATCAAATTAAATGTAGAGTTTACAAATAACATTAAACATTTATATTATATACAGTTTTATTGGTTTCTCATATTTCATCATTTTCTTATCCCATAACATAAGAATGCAAAACATACAGTGAGCATTGAGTCTCGAACCTTGGCTATCCATCACATCTTGCATGTTCAATACCTACATTACAGAAAAATTTTAAAATACTATTTGCATAAATATGAAGACACCCCAAGAAGTTCATGGAAATGGAATTAAAAGATAAATTTAGAAATGCATGCTATTCAGGGATATTCAAAAAGTCACAAAAATGTATATTATGAAAAAATCTCTATTATGAAAAAAATTTACTTCAAAATAAAATTGTCTTTAAATATTGTTTTCTTGTAAATTTTTAAGTACCCATCATATATCAACAAAGCATAAAATTTAAATATTCCAATATTTTGACCTCATGTTAATTCTTATTTCTAGGCATCTAAACAAAACAGGATAAATTTTTTAAAGATTTATTTATTTATTTGAAAGACAGAGTTACAGAGAGAGAAAGAGAGAGAGAGAGAGGGAGAGAAAGAATCTTCCATCTGCTGGTTCACTTCCCAAATGGCTGCAACTGCCAGGGCTGGGCCAGGCCTAGGCCAGGAGCTTGGAGCTTCTTCAGGGTTTTCCACATGGGTGCATGGACCTAAGCATCTGGGGCATCCTCTGCTGCCTTCCCAGGTGCATTAGCAGGGAGCTGGATCAGAAATGGAGCAGCTGGGACTCAAACCAATGCACATATGGGATGGTGGCACTGCAGGCCATAGCTTTAACCCTCTGAGTTACAGCACTGGCACCAAAACAGGATAAATTCTGTATGTCCTTCCATATAATAAGAGGTTAATAAAGGTTGAATAAGGTTTTCAACATTGTTTTATATTGAATTTTATCATGATTTAAAAGAATAGCTTTGATTTAGACCATCTCACTAATCAGATGATTATGTAATTTCTTAGCTACAAGATTTTTAGTGTCCAATACCTTAATTTCCTTATCTGCTGAAAAGAAACCTTTTTTTGTAGGTGAACAAAGTAGGAATAATATGTAAATAAACTGCAGTGCATTGAATAAAAATTTATAATTACAGTTATATGTACTTTATACAATATGTCTAAATTAATGTTATATATATTTAATTTATTTTTACCTATAGACATTTAATGTGATGTTTGAAAACCTGTTTAATAGATCAACATGAAAATTAAAAACAGTGTACTATGTGCTATTGTTTTGATATCCACTGGTAGTAATAAGCTAACCATGCCTTGCATTTCCTAGTTCTTAAAGTATGTAAACCTCTGAAACTTCATTTCAACAATTCTAACTACTGAGGAATGCTTATTATTTATTGTGATGAAATACTCAAGAAAAACTTAAATATGGGTGCAAATGAAGATACATGAGGACACATGATAGAGATACATGTATGTGTATATGTATGCGAGAAACACCATAATACCTACAAACAAAATCATTTTACTTGAACTTGTGTAGTATGGGAAAATACGTCCTTAACACATTTTTTAAAGATTCACTCATTTATCTAATTGAAAGGAAGAGTGACAGAAAGAAGCAGAGTTATCTTTTTTCATTCTCTATATACTTTTAATCCCCAAATGAGCACCACAAGCCAGGACTGGATAAGGCTGACACCTGGAGGCAGTAACTCCATCCAGGTGTCCCATGTGATTATCAGGAGCTCAAGTACTTTAGCCATTATAAACTGCTTCATGGGTACATTGGCAGGGAGCTGGAACAGAAGTCAAGTGGCTGGGGTTGGAACCAGCGCTCCACTATGGAATGCAGGTATCTCAAGCAGCAGTTAAACTGCATCATCACACCACCAGCCCCCTTAATCTATACTGTTAGAGCTATCTCCAAGGGGAAAATGAGGACATGAGATAGTTATAGGAATTTGTGGTCTGGACTGAGGTGATTAAAATGATACTTTTCAAAGTGAGGATCTGACTGACGTAGAGACATTTTTATGCAACAATAGTTTAAGATAATGAGAATCCAATAGTACTAGAACAAACAAAGAGAAAATACTAAAATGGATAAAGTATTACATTGTTCATCAACAATCAGGACAAGAGCTGATCAAGTCACTGTTTCTTATAGTGTCCATTTCACTTCAACAGTTTTCCCCTTTGGTGCTCAGTTAGTTGTCGCCAATCAGGGAGAACATATATTTGTCCCTTTGGGACTGTCTTAATTCACTCAGCATGATGTTTTCCAGATTCCTCCATCTTGTGGCAAATGACCGGATTTCGTTGTTTTTGACTGCTGTATGGTATTCTATAGAGTACATGTCCCATAATTTCTTTATCCAGTCTACTGTTGATGGGCATTTGGGTTGGTTCCAGGTATTAGCTATTGTGAATTGAGCTGCAATAAACATTAATGTGCAGACAGCTTGTTTGTTTGCCAATTTCATTTCCTTTGGGTAAATTCCAAGGAGTGGTATGGCTGAGTTGAATGGTAGGGTTATATTCAGGTTTCTGAGGAATCTCCAGACTGATTTCTATAGTGGCTTAACCAATGTGCATTCCCACCAACAGTGGGTTAGTGTCCCTTTTTCCCCACATCCTCTCCAGCATCTGTTGTTGGTAGATTTCTGAATGTGATTAACACACAATTATGCTTAGGTGTTTAAATTTTAACTGAAAAGTGATCCCTGTTAAATATAAGAGTGGGAATAAGAGAGGGAGGAGATGTACAATTTGGGACATGCTCAATCGGACTTGCCCCAAATGGTGGAGTTAGAATCATGCCAGGGGATCCAATACAATCCCATAAAGGTGGCATGTACCAATGCCATCTCACTAATCCCAGTGATCAATTTCTGTTCACAATTGATCACACTGATAGGTCTAAGAGTCAAAGGGATCACACAAACAAGACTAGTGTCTGCTAATACTAGCTGATAGAATCAAAAAGGGTGAGAAGTGGGATCCACAGTAGACTCATAGAATGGCAGATGTCCTAAATAGCACTCTGGACTCAGAATCAGCCCTTAAGGCATTCAGATATGGCTGAAGAGCCCATGAGAATATTTTATGCATGGAAAGCCAAGACACCTAAATGGAAGATCTCTGTGAGTGAGATCCCAGTGCAAAGAACGGGGCCATCAAAGAAGGAGGTACCTTTCTCTGAAGGGAGGAGAGAACTTCCACTTTGACTATGACCCTGTCGGAATAAGATTGAAATCAGCGAACTCAAAAGGCTTCCATAGCCTTGGCAACTCATGACTAGAGCCTAGGGAGATTACTGATGCCATAAACAAGAGTGTCAAATTCTTAAGTCAACAACAGGAGTCACTGTGTACTTACTCCTCATGTGGGATCTCTGTCCTTAATGTGTTTTCCAATGTGAATTAATGCTATAACTAGTAGTGAAACAGTATTTTACACTTTGTGTTTCTGTGTGGGTGCAAACTGATGAAATATTTACTTAATATATACTGAATTGATCTTCTGTATATAAAGATAATTGAAAATGAATCTTGATGTGAATGGAATGGAAGAAGGAGTGGGAGATTGGAGGGGTTTGAGTGGAAGGGAAATTATGGGGGGGTAGACATTGTAATCCATTAACTGTACTTTGAAAATTTATATTTACTAAATAAAAAATAAATTAAAAAAAAGATAATGAGAATCTGGAAGCAGGGGTCCTGGAGTTATTAACTAAACTTTTGAGTTATTAGTACCATAGTCCATGTGTATTTTCATGTATTTTTGAGGAATTTCTGGAAATAAACTGAAAATATTTAATGTTTCTTGGAATTACCTCTTCTTAAAGTATTTTTCTAGAACAACTAAGTCACATTGATTCCACAGTCATTATTATCAATATACATGTACATACATAAAAATATTTCTTAGTTTCCTTTGGTAGTTGAGATGGCTGGCAGTGACATCCCAGTGGTAATGAGTAAACTTAGAGCCCAAATCTTTGTTTCTTAGTATTCTTCAAAGTTCTTAGTACTCTAAAATTAATCAATAATTATTGGGAAAATTGCTGATTCCAGATAAGCCTGAAATTTATGCCACAGAGTAAGCAATCACTCCAATGAAAAGGCACATCAAAAGGACACAAAAGCCACAATTAAAGGGACTTCCAAAAGCCAAATAAGGGGCAACTTGAGTGTCAAAATAAATAATGGTAGTACAAGTTGAGCAATCCTAATCAGAAACTCCAAAGTGTTCCAAAATCTGAAATTTTTTGAACCCCATCATGACAGCACACATGGAAAATTCCACAGCAGCCCTTATGTGATGAATTGTAGTCACAATATAGGTACACTAAAAATATTGTATAAAATCACCTTCCAGCCATGTGTATTATTTGTTCATAATGAAACATAAGTGCATTTCATGCTGAGAATTGGGTTCTATCCCTAAGATATCTTAATATGCAAATACTCCAAAATCTGAGAAAATTCAAAATGTTTGGTCCAAAATAGTTCTGATAGAGATATTTAACCAGTAATAAGTTACAATTTATTGAATAAAACAACTATCAAAAATACTTTGCAATATAATATATGTTAATTACAAAGAGGAAATGATGAATTTACAGTGGGAGCTTGGAGATTCTACAAGATTCCTGGTGTGAGAAAATTATCTCCTTGTGGTTTTCATTTCCCTGTTGGTTACTGGTGATAATCATATATCTGTCTGTATTTTATTATATTATTTAGATAAATTTATATTAAGATCATTTGCTCATTTTAATAGGGTTCACTGATTTCTTGCTATTGCATTGAGTTCTAATATTTTGAATATTAATCCCTTATCACACATAGAGTTTACAAAATATCTTTTCCCACTCTGTAGACTGTTCCTTCACTTTGTTGATTATTTCCTTTGCTGAGCAGAAACCTTTCAGTTTTATGCAATTACATTTGTCTTTTCTTTGCATTTCCTTTTGAAGTCATATTTAGTTCTATGTAGTATAGAAATGGTAGAAATGAGCATTCTTCTCTTATTTCAAATCTTAGAGGAAAAACAGGATATTCCCTATGAGTTTGTCATAAATGGTCTTTATTATGTTGATATGCATTCCTTCTACATTTAAGTAATTCAGTTTTGTAAATGAATAGATGTTTAATTTTTTCAAATGGTTTTTTCTGCATCTATTGAAATGTTTATATCGTTTTTGTCCTTTAGTTTATAATGTGGTGTGCAACATCTATTGATTTGCATATGTTGAACCATCCTTGCATTCTTGGGATGAATTAGACCTCATATTTATGCATGATCTTTTTAACTGCTGTATAATTATGTATAGCTATTTAAAACACCTCTTCAGATACTGGCATCCCATATCAGAATGCCAGTTCAAGTCCATGCAATTTTTTTCAGCCACATCACTTTCCTCCTTGTGTAATTAATTATGATCCCTGTGATGAATATGTATGGCAGTGGTGTGCACTGTCATGACTAATAGTGTCAGTATTGCTTTCTGAACTACTAAGGAATGTTGCATCTAAGAATGTTTTAAAATCAAGTTATAATTTGTTGGCTAGATGTATTCATTAATATACAGTAAAAGTAAAATTTCTATTTCACGCTGAAGTGTCATAATTTACTTAATACTTAGAGATGAGTCATTAGAAGATCAAATAACTGCTTTTCATAAATCATAACTGAAAAGTTGTACCCTCAAGAAGATCAGTCTGACAAGACTTAAAAAAGAATCTTAGGCTAAAAGTGACAATTTCAGTGTGCTATAGGGAGTCATAATATAATTCCTCAAAGTAATTATTTTCCAATCATATTCTGAGACAGGGTAATCAGTTTAACATATCTGATCAAGACTGCTTTGTTTCTGTTATTTCTGATTGTGGATTCTTTTTCAGAGAATTCAGATGGTTGCTTAATTCTGTGGTGCAAATCTTTGCACATCCAAAACAAAGCAAAAATACTTAGACAAATTGAAAGTTATAAAACTAATTCTACCACTTAAAGCTCAGAAATAATTCCTAAGTCCAAATTTTATAAACATCTGTCTCCTTCGCTTTCAAAGATGAATCATCTTTTACTTCTTTACCTGATCCTTATTTCTCCCATTTCAATCGATGACACCAACTTAGGGTCTTGCTCAGGCAAGCAACATTTCACAATTCATTATCTTTCTCCACAAAACCTGGCCATCTCTCAGTAGGTACTATTCAGAACATTCAATTCTCTTAAGACAATAAGAAAACATACAGGGGCCGACACTGTGGTCTAGCGGATTAAAGCCTTGGCCCAAAGTGCCAGCATCTCAAATGGGTGTTGATTCGAGACCCAGCTGCTTCACTTCCAATCCAGCTCTCTGCTATGGCCTGGGAAAGCAGTGGGGAATGGCCCAAGTCCTTGTGCCCCTGCACCTATGTGGGAGATCCAGGAGAAGCTCCTGGCTCCTGGCTTCAGATAGGCACAGCTCTGGCCATTGCAGCTAACTGGGGAGTGAACCAGAGGATGGATGACCTCTCTCTCTCTCTCTCTCTCTCTCTCTCTGCTTCTCCTCTCTCTCTGTGTAACTCTGACTTTCAAAGAAATAAATATTTTTTTTAAAAAAAAAAGAAGGAAAACAGACAATCCTAGAATCACACTTTCTTTTACTATCAGGTTTAATAAGTGTTAGTTCACATTTAACATCTCCAGGTCCTTGCCTCCCATATCCATTTCAATGCTCTGGAACCGATTGAAATACATTATTATGAATGAATCCTTCATCAATTATTTCGTAGTGGCAAGGGTCACTGAACCTTTCCCTTGGGTGACTTTTCATAGACTTCAGTATCTGTCCTAACCTTCTCCATTAATAACACCTCCTCCCTTAATTTCCAGGACAACGCTTTCTCTTTTCTTTTGTTATCTCTCTGCCATTTCCCATTCCCACTCTTGCAGCAGTTTGACATTTTTTTTTCTGTTAACTGTGCCCTGGGCTCACAACACTTTTAAAAAGTGATCGTCCTATCTTTTGAGTCCTAGATGTTGATATTAAACCAATATCAAAATTATTAAGCAGTAAACTAATTAAATATTGTCAAATACTATCAAATTTTAATAACATCACTTTAAAATTATAATAATTTAATCAACATCAAAATATTTAAAATATCAACAAATAAATGAACCATAGACAATGCATCCTGAGCATAGTTAATTTTCGTGCACGTATAATCACCTCCTCCCCTGAAATATTCTCTGTGATATAAGAGAACTGAGTATGTCCCAGAACGCCTTGCCTTCACTTTCACTGTCAAGTTCCTTCAAGTCTATTCTGCAACTCTCTCTACACTGCTGCATTCGCTCTACCACACATGGCCCAAATTCAGCCTATCAGAATTTCAAGCTCCACCATTTCCTTTAGCCTCAGATAACACCACTTCCTCCTTCCTTTCATATCTACTCTTTGTTCATACCTGTCATATATACAAACCCATAACTGATCCGTTTTATAACATATCATTATCTCCCCTAGTCTCTCAAAGTAAAATTTAAAGTCCTTAACACACCTATGCCAACCAAACCCTCCCACCCCCTCTCTCACTTCCCAGTACATGGGCTATTTCATAACCACTAACGTCCATATACATTTGTCAGGACTCTCTGTTTACATTTTCCCCTGGTATAACCCTCTTTCTCTAGCTAATTGCACTTCAATGTTTATACTGCACAAAAACACTGTCACACACAGTAACTGATCTCTGATCTACACTGCTGTCTTGCTACTACATGCAGCTCCAGAGGATATGGAAAGCAATCACTATTATAATACTCACTAGGCAGTGTTATAACTCCTGACATTCTTATTTTCACCTCCATGAAATTTCTTTGGGACAAGAATGTGTCTTCCTTTTTGTGTCCATTAAGCCTAGTAGATTTAATCTCAAATATTTATAGAGAAACATTTTTTCTATAATAAAAATAGATGAGAATATCAAATTATTCAAAATTGATGCTTTCATATTAAAGCCAGAATGATATTTATCACCCAGTATGGTAAAATTGAATTATTAATGACATTCTATCTTTGAAGGGGAATTTTGAGACCATGAGTATTTATGGGCAGGGTATCTGTCAGCCTTGACAAGTCGGCATATTCTTCAGTATCTTTTTCAGATAAAGATGAAGGGACTCAAAGGGAAGGAAGGAACTCACAGAAGATGGGGCCAAGCACATGGAGACAGACAGAGAACTGAAGTTGATGCAAAACTGTGCCCTACAGGAGGAACAGTCCCTATGCCCATGGCAAGAGTACAACACAATATTCATCCAGCAGGCCCCAGGACTCACCACTGTGGGCCTCTACTTCTTCAGTTTTCTGAATAACAGTGTCTTTTCCAAAGCCTGATTGTAGAGAATAAGGATTTGAAATATATGTGTATATATATATATATATGTATATTAAATTTTATTTAAGTTATACAAGTTTCATATTTTTTAAGATGTAATTGAAGGGCAGAGTTAGAGAGAGAATGAGATCTTTCATCTGCTGGTTTACTCCCCATCTAGCCACAACTCCTATAACTGGGCTGATCCAAAACCAGGAGCCAGGAGCTTCCATGAGGTCTCCTATGCGCGTGCAGGGGCCCAAGCACTTGGGTCATCCTCTGCTGCCTTTCCTGGCCATCAGCAGCGAGCTGGATCCCAAGTGAAGCCGCTGGGACTTGAACTGGTGCCCCAGTGGGGTGCTGGTGCCACGGCGCCACCTATGTAATTTTAGTCAACAATGCCAAGCTTAAAAAACCAACATTCAGGCCCTTCTATTGCATTTTATGGTAAAATGTCCAAAATATATATAAAAATTCCCCTGCTTTACTGAAGTTGACCTTATGGTGACTCTGCCTGGAATGGTGCTCTCATAAATATGCATACTCCATCCTCCCTCACTGCCTGCTAGTCCATGCATTGAATGAAATAGAATCAAAGAAGTTTTGTCAATCACTGGTATAAATTAGTGAGATATATCAATACAAACTCACTTTTGATCTCTTTCCTATGCTTTATGTTTTGAAGCACTTGCCACCATCTGATTTTTGAACTTATTTTTGTATGCCTGAGAGTTGAAATTTTATTGAACTCACTATTTCCTCAGTGCCTAGAAGAGTGTTTGGTTCATGGTAGAAACTCCAGGTTGAATAAACGAGTGGATGCATAATAAACATTAACCACCTAATAAAAAGATTGTCTTCCATTCCTCTATACAGCAGTCAAACTGATCCTGGGGAAATGTGAACATATCACATCACTTGCCACTACATTTAGGATAAATCTAAACTAGCTAAAAAAAAGTTACACAATCAAAGAGCTGACCTCTGCCTACAGTTCTCCCATACAGAAACTAGGGGGTCTTGTGAATACAAAAGATCCTTAAAATCTCTGTTTGCCTTTCTGAAGTTGTCCCAAATAAATTTTCAATAAACCAAAAAAAATAAAATAAAATGAGTGTGCAAAAGCCTCAAGATAATCCCACGACCACTACTTGTGAACAGATATAATATTAAGGCCCCACTAAGTAGAAAAAATTTTAAGATCTCTATTAACTGTCTTTTGATCACATTGGCCTCAATTCTAATTACTCAACTTTTCTCAGTTTTTTAGAACTCAGAACCTTCGTATTTTCAGAAAGACCAAGAAACTACATTGTCCAATATTGGGATTATTATCACTTAAGTTTCAAATGCCAACTTTTTAGAGATTTCATCCTACATGTCACAGTTTCTAAGAAATTCTTCCCAAAAGTATTCCACATACATCTTCACACACACATGCACATCCAACACATTCAAACACTCCCTCAGTGTTCAGGCACTTTGCTCATCATGGAATTTAGCAAAATTCAGAGTATATGCTTATGTATTTCTTCCCTGATTTGTGAACTGTTTTTTCTTCCATGAGGGAATATGTTCCATGGACTTTACTTTTAAGTGGTACTTTTAATTATATTTTACCTATTTATTTATTTATTTGAAATGCAGAGAGAGGGAGATGGAGATAAAAAGAGAGAGAGAGAGAAAGAGAGAGAGAGAGGGAGAAACATAGAAACCAGAGAAATAAACATACAGAAAGACACAGAGAAATTGCCCATCTTCTGGTTCACTAGAAAAATGTTTTCATTAGCAAATAATGGGTCAGGCTAAATCGAGGGGCCAGAAGCTCAATCTAGGTCTCCTACATGCACATGCATGACAGAAGCCCAGTAAGCTGAGACATCACCTGCTCCCTTCCCAGGTGTATGTAAGCAAGAAGCTGAAATCAAGAGCAGAACCATGACTTGAGCCCAGACATTGTGAAATAGATTCAGGCATCCTAAACAGCGTCCTAATCTTACATCAAATGTCCATCCAAAACTTGTCTATTTTTTCATCATTCAGTTTGCAGTTCCTAAAATATCCAACATATGAAAGATATTTGATTACTAAAGGAACAAATTAGCTTTACATTCAGCTTAAATTTCAATTCATTAAGACATCTTAAGCAATCTCAACATGACTACTGTTTATGTGATGAAGGCCCATGTTCTAGTTCTAGATGATGACCAAGCCTTTGGACTTTGATCTTGAGTGGCTAATTTATGATGACCCTTCAATTTCTAAATTTCTATAATTCTTTGGCAACTTACACATTAACTGCTGTTTCAACTACATGTTCTTTAAGTGTCGACTATAATGTTTATTCAGTTCAATTTTCTACAGACTCTCTCTTTAAAGAAGACTAAAATAACATCAGTGCATCTTACATATCTTACATAGATATGGTTAGAAAGCTTTGTTCTTTTTTTTTTTTTTTTTTTTTGACAGAGTGGACAGTGAGAGAGAGAGACAGAGAGAAAGGTCTTCCTTTTTCACCCCCCAATGGCCACTGCCGCCGGCGCACTGCAGCCGGCGTACCATGCTGATCTGAAGCCAGGAGCCAGGTGCTTCTCCTGGTCCCCCATGTGGGTGCAGGGCCCAAGGACCTGGGCCATCCTCCACTGCACTCCCAGGCCACAGCAGAGAGCTGGCCTGCAAGAGGGGCAACCAGGACAGAAAACTATGTTCTTGCTGAACAAAGCATTTAAGCTTTATTGTTGTCAGCAATATCCTAAGAAAAGAAGAACTTCAAGCCAATTGAATATTCTTGTAGCAATAGCATAGAACACATTAATGACTGAACTAACTAGTTAATTCTAACTAGTTAGAATTCCTAACTATATTCTCTGGAGCCTTGCTCTAGGCTCAGTTTACACATATCAGCTGACTACTTGAGCCAATGTCAATGAAAGATGATCACTGTGCTTACAGAAAAATTGCAGAAGAGTCAGACAAAATTGTGTTCATGTTTTATCCATTTTGGAAAAATTATATAACCTACTTGACTGTCAGTTTTATCATATCAAAAATGAAAATAATATTTGTGTTATAAAGTTTACAAATATCTTTTAATGTGTATATCATGTGCAATGTACTACGTGCTAAATAAACTTGATATGATGTTGTTAGGAAACAATTCACAAATAATTAAAAGGGGAGTTTCCTATTTATCTTTGCAAATTAATCTGGATTACCTATTTAAAAACATCATACTCAGTGAAATATGCCAGTCCCAAAAGGACAAATACCGCATGTTCTCCCTTATCTGTGAGAACTAATAGAGCACCTAAAACAAAATCTACAGAAGTGAAATTGACACTTTGAGAAGGGATGACCTGAACTGCTCTTGCCTTGACTGTCGAGGAACGTTTTTTTTTTTTTTTTCATTTTTTTCTCTTCATACTATTTGTTGAACTCATTACTTAAAATACAGTTAATTATATGGGTATAAAGTTAATCGAGAATGGATCTCAGTAAGAAATAAGAGTGGGAATAAGAGAGGGAGCAGGAAATTTGTAACGGTAAAGCTGTATAGTTCAGCATACATTCCTAAGGGCTGACTTCTAAGGGTACAGTATAAAAACTTGTCATGGGAACTCAAAAACCGTTAAGCTGGGTGATAAAAATGTCATCTTAAGTGTTGAAGTGATTATATTAAGTATTAAATTGGGGCCTACACTGTGGCGCAGTGGGTAAACGCCCTGGCCTGAAGCACCGGCATCCCATATGGGCGCCGGTTCTAGTCCAGGCTGCTCCTCTTCCGATCCAGCTCTCTGCTATGGCCTGGGAAGGCAGTAGAAGATGGCCCAGGCTCTTGGGCCCCTGCACCCACATGGGAGACCTGAAAGAAGCTTCTGGCTCCTGGCTTCAGGTTGGCGCAGCTCCGGCCATTGCAGCCATCTAGGGGAGTGAACCATCGGATAGAAGACCTCTCTCTCTCTCTCTCTCTCTCTCTCTCTGCCTCTCCTCTCTCTGTGTAACTCTATCAAATAAATAAAAAAATCCTTAAAAAATATTAAGTATTAAATTGGACATATAGATAGGATGAAGTGGTAGAGTAATCCTATACATAGGATCAAGTGTCAGGTAATTAGAATAGACAGTTAAAAAGGAGAGAATGTTCCAACATGGGAAGCAGTCCATACAGAGGACTCATAGAAAGATAATTACTTTAAGTAACACTCTGACCTCGAAATCAGCCCTTAAGGCTACTCTGTTCTGGTTGAAAAGCCTATGAGAGAGCATTTCAGGCATGAAATGCCAAGACACTGTGGCAAAAAATATTCTACATGAAGGACCTCTGTGAGTGAGATACCAATGGAAAGAAGTGTCCATCAAAGAAGGATGTGCTTTTCTCTAAAGGGAGTAGAGAACTTCCACTATGCTTATGGTTGTGTCTAAATACTGACAGAGTTTGTGGATTCAAAAGGCTTCCATAGCAAGGCAACCTATGTCAAGAACTTCAGGTGGTCACTGATGTCATATATAAGATTGTTAATTATTCAATTAGCAACAGGAGTCACTGTGCACTAAATCCCCATGCATGACCTCTGTCCTCAACGAGTTATATCATGAGAGTTAGCTGTGATACTTGTTCTCAAACAGTTTTTTTGTGTGTATGTGTGTGTGTGTGCAAATTGTTGAAATTTTACTTAGAATTGATCTTCGGTGTACAAAGTTAATAGAAAATGAATCCTAATGGAGAATGGTACTGAGAAGGGGTGAGGGAGGAAGTGGAGGAATGGGAGGGTGGGTATGGTGGAAAGAATAACTATATTCTTAAAGTTGTATTTATAAAATTTTATTCATTAAAATAATTTAATTAATTAAAAGTAATTTTAAAACTATATAGCAAAAAACTATATAGTACAATGATGAAAAGGGAAATATTTTTATGGAAATAAGTTTAATTCTCCTTAAAATATCAAGAAAATCTGGGTCACACTAGTTGCTATTAAATATGTGTAATGTGTATGGGAACACTTCCCACAGCTCATATAAGTAGTAATCATTGATAAAGAAAATCTTGCAACAAAACGGATTTTCAGATAAGCATGTCATAATTGGATAGTCAATGCAAAACAACAACATGACTTTACTATTAACTAAATCCCTGGAATTCCACTAGGAACTGTGGGTCTTAGTCCATTTGTGGTGTTGTAACACAGTGCCCAAATTTGGATCACTTTTAAAAAATATACACACATAAATTTACTTCTTACAGTTCTGAAGACTGGAAAGTCCAAGATCAAGGTGAAAGTCTTTGGTGTCCTATCAGGCCCTTCTTGCTGGGTCCTCATGGGACAAAAAGGTTGAACGCTGTGTCTTCACATGAAAGAAGAGGGGATGTCCTAAGCTAGTTCCCTCCAGCCCTTGCTAACCCTCTGATCCACTCAGGAGGGCAGAGTCTTCATGACAACATTGATTCCCCAAGTGACGCCATTTCTCACTAGCACTACAACAGGGATTACACTTCAACAGGAGTTTGGAAGGTACACTAGCACTCAGACCATGACACTCCACAAGGAGGACTTATCCACTTTATGTGATGAACGAAGACCCTATGGGTCTCATTCAGTGAAATAACTTGCTTTCCAAACATCACCACAAAGTAATATAAAAGATCATAAAGTCAAAAAAGTGTAATTTCTTCCTTATAAATCGCAAAGGTGAAACTATACATATCTGAAACACACAGTTTACTCTGATCTTTATACAGACTCAATAAGGTTCATGAAATGATGATACTTGGTGAATTTTAAGAATTAAAAAATCATCTGTATAAGAAAACAATTGGAAACATTGGATGCGTCTGACTAGCTGTTCTCTTTGCTACTTCAGGTTAACTTCAAGAAGGGGGTCGTCAGCGTTCCTTTGCTTCCTGCCTGATCTTCGTTCTGTGAGTCTGCTCTAAACTTCAAGTTACAGTCCCCAAGTTCTAACTACACAAGGGCAAGAAGAACATTAGATGCCCTCTTGATTTAGAAACACAAGAAGCCCAAGGAACTAACATAAACTATAAGCACCTAGAGTGAGGAGATTTGAAAGCTTATCACTTTCATGAGAAATAATTTTTTCAAAATTTACATCCAGAGTTAAGCAAAGAGAGAATTATTCTCATTGATGGAGATTACAGGGACTCCTATATAGAAGGGTTACATTTGTAAGAAATGAACATCACCGAAATAACCAATTAAATGAAGTAAAGCTGAAAATGAAATGTAAGTATGAAAAGCATATATATAACCCTCAGGGTTTTAGCCTCCAGAATATAGAATCATGCACATCTTATTTATAAGCTTATGGAAATCCACTGTAACCAAAGTTATTTTAGCAGAAAATATTTTCACTAAATGTATCTTAATGCTTCTCATAGCACAGATTTCTCAGAGTAAAATAACACGAACTGTAGAGTAAATCCCTTTACACTTCTTAAAATATATAGCAAATGGGCTCATTGGCAGGGAAATAATTGATATTATTTTACTTAACTTCCATAAATAATGAATTAGATGGAATATTCCTCAAGACTGAAACAAGCTTTCATAGGTTTCATAATTTGTATGACATCATATGTGGTCTGAACTGTAAATAGAGTTGAACCAAATGTTTCCCATTTAGCGCTGGCCTCAGCACAGTTCGTGGCTCTTTCCTATGACATATAAACATGCTGTGGGCAAGAGCTCAACAAAAGCTCATGAAAGAGGCACCTGTGGTTTTTAAATTAAGACCATTTGCTGTAATTAGCCAGCTTTATTTTTCATAAGTCAACTTTTTTTCATTGTTTTTTAAAACATCCCTGTGGTGGTTATAAACACCATGCAGTTTTAATGGGGGAGGATTGTGTTTCTTAAAACCCCAGGCAACTTAAAATCAAATCACTCAGGCTACTACCCGGGGCGGGGGGTGGGGGGGGAGGGGGAATTGAGGGCTCTGGTTAACTCTGCCCTAGTTGTAGGCAATCTATTCAAAAAAATATTGACTGGCATTAGCGCAGTTCCGTCTTGTACAGTCTCAGTAGATTTAACTTTCCTTTGGAGGTTAACTCCCAAGGGAAATACATGGTTACTCTTGATCTCCAGCTTAGTTTTCTGCATGATTAACTCTTTCAAAATGACTATACATTCAAAAGGAAATGTATTTTGAAATGAAATCTCAAGGAATGCTATAGAAAATGTGTGGCCATAGAAAGCTTTAAAATATATTTAAGAATAGCCAACGCATTTTAAATCAACATAAAACAATTGCCGATTTGACACACATTGTAGGACTCTTTCAGAATTATTTGTGTTTTTATTTTTTTCCAAGTGTATGTTGATATTGGCAGCCTGAAAAATGTACCCTTAAGAGCTGTGATGATCTAGGTAAACAGTTTATATCTATTGCTTTCCCTTACTGCAGCCCCCAAAACAGAAACATTTTATTCTTTGTGCCTCAGAACAGAATTGTCTGGGGTTTTCACAAGTGCCTTTTTTCCAGAAGTCACATACACTATAAAATATGTGTTTTCAGGCTGATATGCCAAGGAACAGAAGAAATGGATTTGAGTAGAAAAAGCATGTCTACTAATCTAAAAAACTAAAAAACACGCCCATGTGTAATAGCTATATGGGTATGAAAGAATATAAATAGTGTACTTGATTCTGCAAAGTCTATTCTTTGATGTTGTGTGATTGATTGCCTTTCAATAGTAACACAATGCTTCACAAGGAGATAAAGGCATACATGTTATGTGCAGACTATGTATACCTCAAATAAGAGGGTATCTAAGCAAGCAAATTACATCAAGAATCATAAAAATTGCAGAACTCTTGATCATCCTACATCTAAGAATTGATTGATTATAAGAAAAGAAATAGTAACATAGTCATCACATATAAAGTGCACCAATACTTTAATTATAGCACCCTGTGTAACAAAAGAAAAAAAGGAAAGGAAAAATAATCTAAATTCCAAGCTAAAGAAATAGATGATGCTTCAAAAAAATTCATAGGGATAAAAACTTGGAGTTTGGAGACAGGGTTATTGTGATGGAAATATTTTGATATCCATGCATAGTTATTTTAATAATACACATTTTCCATAAACTCTGAAGATGCTTCTTGTTTTCAAGGGAATACTAAATATCATCATACTGGTCTAATCTATTTGGAAAACTGATATTTTTAATAAAGTGGAAATATAAATAACATGTGATTCAGTAATTCCATCTGTATTATTTGCAATAAATAAATTTATCCCTTAAGTAGATGATAGATATGTACAGGAGCAATCAGAGCAGAATACTTTGAAATAACAAAGTACTGAGAACAACCCATGTACTATCCAGAACAGAATGAATAATGTATTTGTAATGGACTCATAGGACGTTATAACATGTGCCTATAAAAATGGCTAACTATATCTTAGTGTAATATAAGAGATTAAAATATTTTGGTGTTAAAAAGTTGAATAAAAATATTATATGTGGAATAGTTCATTATGCAGGAAACAAAAAAAAAGAATACCACATTGTTTAGAGAACATAAATAGTTGGCAAGGTGTAAATAATAAGAGGATTATTTTAAAAAGCTAAAAATTCACAAATACTGATGTTAGTGAATATTTCTTGGAGTCAGGAGAGGATTATATTTGACTTGAAATATACACCTGGCTTCTAAAGTGTGAATTCATTCCAAAGTGCAGATTTTATAATTATGTTGTATTTCACAACACAAGCCTAACTTTTGTTGTTTTAATTTGAGGAGGGTTTTGGAATTTTTTTAAGATTTATTTATTTATTTGAAACTCATAGCTACACAGAGAGAGAGAGAGAGAGAGAGAGAGAGAGATCCTCCATCTAATGGTTCACTCCTCGATTGGCCCCAAGGGCAGGAGCTGCGCTGATCCAAAGCCAGGAGCCAGGAGCTTCCTCCAGGTCCCCCATGTGGGTGCAGGGGCCCAAGGACTTGGGCCATCTTCCACTGCTTTCCCAGGCCATAGAAGAGAGCTGGATCAGAGGTGGAGCAGCTAAGACTAGAACCGGCATCCATATGAGATGCCGGCATTTCAGGCCAGGGTGTTAACCCACTGCGCCACAGAGCCAACCCCTGGATTTTTTCTAAACAATTTTTTCCTCAAATTACCTTTGTGTTTATTTTTAACTTGAAAATTATAGAAGCATCATGTAGGTTTTAATTATTAAAAAAGATGTATACCTTCATTTCTACCAACCAAAAACAAAAATCAGTTGCCAAAATCTCTAATGAGCACATGATGATTGATATCCTTCAGTTGTTTTAAAATTTTTACTTATATAAGGTGAATAAATTTGATGTATTTCATATGTACAGATTTAGGAGCATAGTGATACTTCTCACACTACCCTCTCGTGCACACACTCCCACCCTCCTTCCTTTCTTATTCTTTTAATTTTAATAAGATACTTTCATTTCATTTTATAATCATATGTTTTGCCTTCCAATAAGTAAAGTATTCAGCAAATAGAAGAACAAATGTTAGAAACAAAATTTGTTTATTTAAGTGATGGGGTGGGGGGAGGGAGAGAGAGAGAGAGAGACAGGGAGAAACAGAGAGAGAGACAGGGAGAAACAGAGAGAGAGACAGAGAGGGAAAGAGAGAGATCTTCTATCACTTCTCAAATGCCTGCAAGTGCTAAAGGTGGACCTGGCAGAAGCCAGAAGCCAGGAACTCTGCACAGAACTCTTATTTAGATGGGTGAGTGCAGATATTTGGGCCATCATCTGCTGCTTCTCAGGCACGTTAATAGGAACTGAGACAGGAAGTAGAAGTGGAATTGATCCCAGACACTCTTACGTGGGATATGGACATCCTGGAAAATGGCTTAACCTGCTGATCTACAATGCACACCCCTTCATTTTTTTTTTAATAATATTTGTACATATATGAATAGAATATATAAATAGAATTTGTACCTAGCGAATCAGGATAATCAACATTTCCACTTCTTTGACATTACTTTATGATTGCAGGCTTGGAGCTTCTTTCTTTGGTTTGCTCACACAGTATCTACTAGGTCATTGTTATTTAGTTTCCCCCACTATGCTGTGGAATACAACACACATATTATCTCAGTCAAATTCTAATCTGATAATCATTTTGCAAACTCCCTATATTCTCTGTACTCTTCCCAGCATCTAGTAACCACTATTCTGTGTTCAGATTAAAGTTTGTTTTTAGGATCCATTTTACAAAATGAAATGATGCAGTATTTATCTTTCTGTGTCTGGCTTATTTTACTTAAAGGGATGTCCTACAGTTTCATCCTTTTTGCTGCAAAATGACATGTTTTCATTTGTTTTCATGAATGAATATTACTCCAAGTGTATATATACGATATTTTTTATCCATTCTGATGATGAACATCTTGGTTGGTTGCATTTCTTGGCTACTGTATACAGTGTTGCAATAAACATGGTGGAGCAGATATTTCTTTGATAAAATCATTTCACATCTTTTGGATATATATCTGGTAATGGGATTGATGGGTCATATGGCAGTTTTATCTAGGTTTTTAAGAAATCTCCATCCTGTTTTTTTTTTTAAGATTTATTTATTTATTTGAAAGTCATAGTTACAGAGAAATAGAGAAAGAGAGAGAGAGAGAGAGACATCCTCCATACACTGGGTCGCTCCCTAAATGGCTACAACAGTCATTTGGCTGGACCAAGCCAAAGCCAGGAACTAGGAACTTCAACTGGGTCTCCCACACTGGGGCAGGGACCCAAGCACTTGAGCCATCTTCCACTACTTTCCCAGGTGCATTAGCAGGAAGCTGGATTGGAAGTGGAGTAGCCAGGACTCAAACTGGCACCCATACGTGATGCTGGTGCTGCATGCCTTGGCTTTACCCTCTATGCCACAGTACTGGTGCCTCCATACTGTTTTCCATAGTTGTTCTACGACTGAGATTTCCATGAACAGTGCATGATTTTCCATTTCTCCACATGCTTGATAGTGTTTGTTACTTTCTTTTTGATAATAGTCACTCTAACAAAGATAAGTTGATAGTGTATTTTAGGTTTGATTTGCATTTCCCTGATGGCCAGAGTTATTGAGCACTTTTTTGTATATTTGTTGGAAATTTGTATTTCTCCTCTTAGAGAGATGCTTTGTCCATTTCTTGACTGGTCTGTTTGCTTTCTTTGTTGTATAGTATTTTTGGATCTCTGATATGTTCTGCATTTTCATTATTTATCAGATAAGTACCTTGCAAATATCCTTTCCCATTCTGTTGGATGATTCTATACTCTACTGATGGTTTCCTTTGCTAGACAGAAAGGTGCTAGTTTGATACAATCCTATTTGTCTAATGTTGATTCTGTTTCCTGAGCATTTAGATTCTTATCCCCTTTAGTCCTCCCCTCCAAAAAAAAAATCATTGCCTAAACCAATGTCTTGAAGTATTTCTCCTATGTTTTCTTATAGAAATTTCATACTTTAGGTGCTTACATTCAGGCCTTGTGTTCATCTTGAATTGATTTTTCATATGGCATAAAGTAGTAATCTAATTTTATTCTTCTACATCTGTAAATCCTGTTGGACAAAATCATTTACTGAAAGGACTATCCTTTCTCCAGTGTATGTTCTTGGTAACTTGTCATAAATCAATGGACTGTATAAAGGTAGATAAATTTCTGGGCTCTCTATTCTGTTCCCTTGATCTTTGTGTCAGTCTTTGTGTCAGTTTTTAGGCCAGTACCATGCTGTTTTGATTACTGTATCTTTCTACTATGCTATGAAATAAAATATTGTGATGCAAATTCCTTTTTAATGTTAACATGTTAGCAATGTTAATTGTTAATAATCTTAGTTTTATTTATTTGAAAGACAGAGGGTGAAAAGGAGACAGAGATTTTCTACCTCCTGGTTCACTCATCAAATGCCTGCAACAGCAAGAATTGGGTCAAGCCAAAGATAGGAGCCCAGAACTCCATCTGTATCTCCTAGCTGGGAGCTTGGAACCCGAGAATTTGAGCGATCATCTACTGTCTCCTAGGCTTGGTATTAGCAAGAAATTAGAATCAGGAGTAGAGCTAGGACTCTAACCCAGTCACTCTGATATAGGATACATGTGTTCCAAGTGGCATCTTAACTGCCACACCAAATGTTCACCCCAAACAAATTTAAAATGCAAACTTTTGAACTTACTTTTTGAAAGAAGAAAATAACTATGCTACAACGTTAAAATAATAGGAGTTACACTGTAAATGCTAGTTATCTAAGTGTTGTATGTTTATATTTACATAACCAGTTATTTAGCAAACCTATTTCAATAGCTATGTAAATATTTGTGTATATATATTTAGTTATAAATATGTAATAGACTTACTAATAATAAAATTGGGGGGGGGTTGATTTGGGTGTTTGTCCCAGGGTTAAGATGCTGTTTAGAATGCCTATGTCCTGTAACAGATTGTGCAGGCTTATATCCCAGCTTCAGATCCCAATTTCAACTTCCTGCTAATGTGAATCCCGAGAGGGAGCAGGTGGTAGCTTAAGAAATTGAGTTCCTGATACCTACATGGGAGACTTAGATTGGGTTTCTAGTTCCAGAGTCAACCTCAGCTTTTGCAGGCATTTGGAGAGTGAATCAGAGGATAAGAGCCTGCCAACTCTCTCTGTCTCTTTCTCTGTCTCTTTGTCTTTAATATACATAAAATTTAGGTGATCAGAAATAGTATAAATATTTAATAACTGTAATTATTCTTCAAAGTCCCAATCCTCTAGTTAGCAGGGAAAATATGCTCACAACTTAAGAATGAGTTAGCTCATAGTCAAACCAACGAAAAAATGGGATGAATCGGTCATTGAGATCATTGATCTTTCCTTATTTCTGTTTGTCCCCAGATCCCTGCTCCTCCCCATGGTGATGTCCAGGTTAATGTGGGCATAGTGTTGAGTGGGAAAAGAGGTCATTGAATGCAAACAGCAGTTTCTGGTCACCATGTGCTCCACAATGCCTACAGTCCATTTAAGTAGGTATCATAAGATGACATTGCTCTTGATCTTGTACTTGCTCAGTCTTTATCAACAGCACATCCTACTAATATGGCTTCCATGTGACTCTGTCTAAAATCACTCTTGTATCTTTAGCATATTCTTAGTCCAACCTCCTGACCCAGCTACAGACTGAACTATGAATCTGAGCCAACCTCAGTGTGTTGGCATCCCGGCACTTAATTCGTTACACAGAGTCCTATGCGTCTGCTTCACTCCGAGCACACAGCTTTGCAACCCCATTTTAATTAAGTTCCTTTGACCTTCAATGCTTTCTTCAGCTTCTTTTCATATTTTAAAATCAACTCTTCCTACAATCTGTTTTGAGGTATTAAGCTTTGGTTTGGATTGATGTCAGAGAAGCAAGGGTTCACAATTAGCCCAAAACCCTGGTCTCTATGTTTCTGCCCTCCTCCTTTCCCTCTGACACCCTCCTCCACCTCCAGCAAAAAACTCTGGACCCAGTGCTGACTTCTTTCCAATGTTTGCTACTTAAGTCTTCATTGGAGAAGGAGTACTATCTCTAATTATCTTACAAAGCTTTGTGATCTTTCCCATTATAAGAAAAATGTGGCAGAAAATAAACTTTGAAAAATACTTTTTCCCAATAAAGACTGGCTTTACAAACATTCTGAATCATCTTATTCATATTTTCAAAGATTCGTTCTCATTATTTCTGTCTCTTCATATCTTTGCTAAGAATCCATATACTTTCACAGGTAAATTAATGTCTTGAAACAACTAAGAAAGAGCTTATTATAAGAAAGACATCAAAACCAGATTAATTTTCTTTCAAAATGTTACTTTATTATATGAACATAATAAATCTTTATTCAACTCATCAATCATCATTTTTCCCAGAAACCTTTTAGTTAAGACATACAAACTTTCTGCATTTCATAAATATAAATTTAGGAACATACTGATTCTTCCCACCCTAGCCTCCCTCCCACCCACACTCTCAGCCCTCTTCCTCCTCCTTCTGTTATTCCCATTCTAATGTTTTCAACAAATCTATTTTCAGTTAACTTATACTCATAAGATTAACCCTACATTAAGTACAAGAGTTCAATAAATAGTATGAAAAAAATCTATTCCTCAATAGTCAAGACGGGGCTGTTCAAAGTCATCACATCTCAAAATCTCAATTTCACTGCTATAGATTAGCTTTTAGGTACTCTATTAGTTACCACAGGTCAGGGGGAACATATGGTATTTGTTTTCTTGGGACTGGTTATTTCACTAAATAAGTGTAATGTTTTTGCAGTTGCATCCATTTTGTTAAGAAGAGAATTTCATTTTTTTACCATTGTGTAGTTTCCATGGTATACATATACCACAATTTCCTAATCCAATCTTCAGTTGATGGGCATCTGGGTTGATTCCATACTTTATTGTATCTTACTGTATCAGGTATTGTGAATAGAGCTGCAGTAAACACAGGGTTACAAATAACTCTTTCATATGCTGATTTCATTTCCTTTGGGTAAATTCTCTGGAATGAGGTGGCTGTGTTATGGGGTTGGTCTATATTCAGATTTCTGAGGTACTGTCTTCCACAGTGGCTATACCAGTTACATTTGCAACAACAGTGGATTAGAGTAACATTTTCCCCACATTCTTGCCAGCATTATTTGTTGATTTTTGGATGATAGCCATTTTAACTTGGGTGAGATGAAACCACAATTTGGTTTTGATTTGCATTCTGCTGATGGCTAGTGATGCTGAGCATTTTTTATTGTGTCTGTTGTCCATTTTGGTTTTTAACTCCTTTCTTCATTTCTTAACTGGATTATTTGTTTTGCTGTTGTTGAGTTTCTTGAGCTCTTTATATATTCTGGTTTTTAATCCCTTTTCAGTTGCATAGTTTGCAAATAATTTCTCCCATTCTTTCTGTTGTTTCTTAACTTTGCTGAGTTTTTCTTTTGCAGTGCAGAAGCTTCTCAATTTGCAGTAATCCCATTTTTCATTTGGGTTTTGACTACCTATGCTTCTGGGTCTTTTCCAGGACCTTGTTAGCCTGCCAATGTCTGGTGGGTTTCCCCAATGTTCTCTAATAATTTGAAGGTGTCAGGTCATAGTTTTAGGTCTTTGACCCATTTTGAGTGGATTTTGTGTAAGGTGTAAGGTGGGGGTCTTGCTTCATACTTCTGCATGCAGAGATCCAGTTTTCCTAGCACCGTTTGTTGAAGAGCTAATTCTTACTCCAGGGGTTGATTTTAGCTCCTTTATTAAAGATAAGTTGGTTGTAGATGAGTTTTCTGGAGTTTCTATTCTGTTCCATTGGTCTATCCACCTGTTTTTGTCCCTGTATCAGACTATTTTGATTATAACTGCCCTGTAGTATATCTTGAAATCTGGTATTGTCATGCATCTGGCTTTGTTTTAGATGTATAAAAACGTCTTAGATATTTGTCATCTCCTTGATTCCAAATGAATTCCAGCATCATTGTTTCTGTATCTGAGAATGTGTGTGGTATTCTGATTGGTATAACATTGAATCTGTAAATTGCTTTCAGTAGTGTGGACATTTTGATGATGTTAATTATTCCAGTCTATGAATATGGAAGAGTTTTCCATTTGTTTTTTTATGTGTCTTCTTCTGTTTCTTTCTTTAATGTTTTATAATTGTCATCATTGAAATCCTTGAGATCCTTGGTTAAATTTATTCCAAAGTATTTGTTTTTTAACAGGCAGAGTGGACAGTGAGAGAGAGAAACAGAGAGAAAGGTCTTCCTTTTTCCGTTGGTTCACCCCACAATGGCCACTGCAGCTGGCGCGCTATGGCTTGCACACCACACTGATCCGAAGGCAGGAGCCAGGTGCTTCCATCGGGTGCAGGGCCCAAGCACTTGGGCCATCCTCCATTGCACTCCCAGGCCACAGGAGAGAGCTGGACTGGAAGAGGAGCAACTGGGACAGAATCCGGCACCCCAACCAGGACTAGAACCCGGGGTGCCAGCACCACAAGTGGAGGATTAGCCTATTGAGCCGTGGTGCAGCCTATTCCAAAGTATTTAATTACTTTTGAAGCTCTTGTGTATGGGATGATCCTAGATCATTCTCAGCTATAGCATTTTCTTTGTATACAAAGGCTATTGCTTATTTTGTGTTAATTTTATATCCTGCCACTTTACCAAACTCTTTTCTGAGTTCCAATAGTCTCTTGGTGAAGTCTTTTGCATCCCTTATATAAAAGATCATGTCATCGGTAATTAGGGGTTTTTTTTATTTCCTCCTTTCTAATTTGTATCCCTTTGATTTTTTTTTTCTTGCATAATGTCTCTGGCAAAAACTTCAAGGACTATGTTGAATAGCAGTAGTGAGAGGGCACATCCTTGTGTGGTTCCAGATCTTAATGGTAACGCTTCCAAATTTTCCCCATTCAATAGGATAGTGGCCATGGGTTTTAAATAAATTGCTTTGATTGTGTATGACAATGTTCCTTCTATACCCAATTGGCTTAAAGTTTTCATCATGAAAGGATGTTGTGTTCTATCAAATGCCTTATCTGCATCTATTGAGATAATCATATGGTTTTTTATCTTTAGTTTATTAATGTGATGTATTATATTAATTGATTTGTGAATGTTGAACCATCCCTGCATACCAGGGATAAATCCCATTTGGTCCTGGTGAATGATCTTTCTGATTGGATTTGATTGGCTAGTATTTTGTTGAGGATTTTGCTTGTATGTTTATCAGGGAAATTGGTCTGTAGTTCTCTTTCTTTTTGTGCCTTTTTCAGGTTTAGGAATTAAGGTGATGCTGGATTCATAGAAGGAGTTTGATTTACCAATTTGTTGGCATATACCTCTTTGTAGTAATTCCTGATGATTTTATTTCTATGGTATTTGTTATATTTGTTATATATTATATATATATTATATATATAATATATATAATATATTATATTAATTTGTTATATTTCCTTTTTCCTCCCTAATTTTATTGATTTGGGTATTTTCCTTTTCTTGGTTAATTGGGCTGATTTTCTATATTTTTTTATTTTTTCAAAAAATTGGCTCTTCGTTTCACTGATACTTTGTATTTTTTTGTTTTTTTTTTATGTTTTTAATCTAATTTTAATTATTTCTTTTCTCCTACTGATTTTGGGTTCAGTTTGCTGTTGTTTTCTATATCTTTGAGATCTACTGATAGCTCAATTGTTTGGTGCCTTTCCAATTTCTTAATGTAGGAGCCAATTGCTATAAATTTCCCTCTTAACACTGCCTTTGCTGTAATCAAAAAAATTTTATATGTTGTATTTTCATCTTCATTCATTTCCAGAAATTTTTAACTTTGATTCCTAGGGTATTGTTCATTTTCCATGTGTTTTCATTTGTAATAGAGATTCTTGAGTTGCTAATTTCTAGTTTCATTCCATTGTGAACAGAGAAGATTCATGGCATGATTTTGATTTTTGGAATTATCTGAGACTTGTTTTATGGCCTATTATGTGATCTATCCTAGAGACAGTTCCATGCACTGGTGACAATATTGTATATTATGTAACTGTAGAATGAAATGATCTATAGGTATCCATTATGTCCATTTGACCTATAGTGCGATTAACTCAGTTGTTTCCTTGCTGATTTTATGTCTGATTGATCTCTCTATTGCTGAGAGTAGGGTATTGAAATCCCCCACTACTATTGTACTGGAGTCTATGTCTCCCTTTAGATCCATTAACATTTCTTTTAAATAGCCAGGTGCCCTGAAATTGGGTGCATATACATTTATTTTTGACCATCTTCATGTTGAATTGATTCCTTAATCATTGCATAGTGCCCTTCTTTGTTTCTTTCAATAGTTTTTGTGTTAATGTCTATTTTGTCTGATATTAGGATGGCTATAGCAGCTCATTTTTGGTTTCTGTTAGTATGGTGTATCTTTTTCTATCCTTTCACATTCAGTCTGCTAGTATCTCTGTTGGTGAGATGTGTTTCTTGTAGGCAGCAAATAGATGGATCTTGTTTTTTAATCTAGGTGTCAGTCTGTTTGTTTTAACTGAGAGTTGAAGCCATTTACATTCAAGGTGATTATTGATAAGTAATGACTTTGCCCTGCCATTTTTCCATAAATATTCCTGTTATTTACTTTGGATTTCTTTCATATTTTTACTTGGAGATTTTCTTCCTTCACATTCTTTCACAGTGATGATCCATGTTTCTGCGTTTCTGTGTGTAGTACCTCCTTGAACATCTTTTGTAAGGCTGGATGAGTCCTGACAAATTCTTTCAATTTCTATTTGATGAGAAGTCAGCTGTGATTAAAATTGGAGATCCTCTGAAAGTAATCTGGAATTTCTCTCATGCACATTTTAGAATCTATTCTTTATCTTTTACTAAGTTTGACTACAATGTATAGTGATGATGATCTTTTCTGGTCATGGCTGTTAGGGCACCCTAACACCGGGTGCATTTACACTTCATATGGTCACATTATATCTTCTTGTTGAATTGATCCTTTATCATAACATAAGGCTTTCTCTCTTTCGGTGGTTTTTGCCTTTGCTTGTTTTGTCTGTTGTGAGCTAGGAACTCTTGCTCACTTTTGATTTCCATTTGCATGGAATACCTTCTTCCATTCTTTGACTTTTAGTCTCTGTATTCTTAACAGTGAAGTGCGCTTCTTGTAGGCAGGATATAGATGGGTCTTCTTTTGTTGTTTGTTTGCTTGTTTGTTTTTTAAGCTTTATTTATTTTCATTTGAAAGTCAGAGTTACAGAGAGGCAAAGGGAAGATGGGGGGGGGGTCTTCCATCCACTGGTTTACTTCCCAAATGACCATTAATTGCAGAGCTGGCTGATCCAAAGCCAGGAGCCAGGAGTTTCCTCTGGGTCTCCCATGCGGGTGCTGGGGACCAAGCACTTGGACCGTCTTCTGCTTTCCAAAACTATAGCAGAGAGGTGGAGTAGAAATGCAGCAGCTGGGACTTGAATTGGTGCCCATACAGAATGCCAGCACTGTGATGATTACACATGCTACACCACGGCGCCGGCCCCAAAGGTCTTGGTCTTAGTTTTTAAGATGAATCTGTATTTTGTAACTGGAGAAGTTAACTCATTTATATTATAGGTAAATATTAATAAGTAATGACTTGGTGCTGCCATTTTTCCATAAATGTTTTTCCATAAATATTTTCAGTCTCCTTTATTCTTTTACTCAGAGGTTTTCTGGCTTCAAATTCTTTTATGCTGTTAATTGTCTTTTTCTGTTTTGGCTTGAAATACATTCTTAAGTATCACTTGTAAGGCTTGCTGAGTGGTGACAATTTATTTCAGTGTTTGCTTATCTTGGAAGACCTCTATTTCACCTTCATTTGTGAATGACCATTTTGCTATGTAAAGCATCTGCATTGGTAGGTTTTTTTGTTTGTTTGTTTCAGAATTTGGAGCATGCTTTTCCACTCTTTCCTGGACTGTAGGGTTTATGGTGAGATATCTCATGGGAGTTCCTTCCGAGGCAATGTGGCATTTCTCTCTTGCAAATATCAGGATATTCTCTTTATCTTTTATTTTTGATAGTTTTACTATCATGTGCCATGGGGAGGACCTTTTCTGATCATGGATATTTCAGGTTCTACACACTTTTTGTATTGGAATATTTGTGTCTTTCCCAAAATTGGGGAAATTTTCTTCTACTATTTCACTGAATAGTTTTTCCAAGACATTCTTTTTTTTCCATACCTTTAGGAACTCTGAAGACTTTTATATTTGGCCACTTGATGGTATTTCATATATCCCAAACTTTTCTTTTTGTCTTTCAATTTTTTTCTCTTTTTTTCTGTCTAACTGGTATGTTTCAAAAGACCTGTATTCTAGATCAGATATTCTTTCTTCTGCCTCACAAGACTTGTTAAGGATTCCCACCTCTTTCTAATATTTCCAGATTTTTCAGCATCTTTAAATCTTCACAGAATTTCTTGTCTATGTCATATATTGATTTCCTTCTTTCATTTAAGTGTTTCTTAATGTTTTTAAGTAACTTAAAACTCATTTTTAGAATTCTTTTTCAGATATTCTATCAGTCTCCACTTCTCACAATTGAATATTAATGTATTATTATGTTGCTTTTGAGGAGTCGTATTGCCTTCTTTGTTCATGTTTCTTGTGATTCTACATGAGTTTTGTGCATCTCTGGGATCTCTTAGCACTATCTCCTCTGGAGAATAGCTTACTTTTTAAATGAATGAGGTGTTTTTTTTTTAAGGTGTATTTATTTCTTTGAAAATCAGAGTTACACAGAGAGAGAAGGAGAGGCAGAGAGAGAGAGAGAGAGAGAGAGAGTTCAGTCTTCCATCTGTTGATTCACTCCCCAAATGGCCTCAATGGCAGGAGCTAAGCTGATCTGAAGCCACAAGCCAGGAAATTCTTCCAGGTCTCCCATGTGGGTGCAGGGGCCCAAGGACTTGGGTCATCTCCCACTGCTTTGCCAGGCCATAGCAGAGATCTGAATGGGAAGTGGAGCAACCGGATTCAAAGCAGCAACCATAGGGATGCCAGCTCTGCAGGTGGCAGCTTTACCTGCTATTCTACAGCACTGGCCCCAGGTTATTTTTTGATTGAATGCTTTATTCCTGGAAATGTGCATCTGGGTCTTGTTGGATTACCTAAGACTTACACTTGAGTTCTGGCACTATGTGCTAGGTGGAGCCTGGGAGCTCTGGCCACTGTTTTAAGAGTGGAAGGGTAGAGTTCATGGTATTACCCAAGGGGGCAGGAGGGACCACATCTGGCTAGAGACATTAAGGGAAGGCTATGTTGGAGTCAGCTAGTATGTTCAGCTAGTCTCAGTCCTTCTCTTTGCCAGCGTAAACCATCTGACTCACAGCACCGAGTCAGTTCATGGTGTCAGGGCACCTAGCCCACGGAGGTGGAGGCACCATTCAGCGCTGAGCCAGTTGATTACATCCACCACCCCTCTGAAAAATCTGTCTCCATGTCAGACCAGACAGAAGCACCAGAAACCAACCACAATCTGTGACCCCCTCAGCTCCATGGCCTATGCCAGATCTCCCACAGTCACAGACTACTGATGTTCTACTCTCCACTTTGCAAACTGCCCAACCCCTGGCCTTGGTAACTTCCTGAATCAGCAGAACTTCTGCCTATTAACTGAGTTAAGACAGAGTTCAGCTATGATACACCACAGCAAATTGAGCCTGGCATTTTGGTAGCAGAATAGGAGGGAGGAAACATGGCAAAATAGTCACCCAGACTCCTACCAGTCCTCTAGGCTGGAATCAAATCCAGTTGGGATTGTGGGAATTTCACTTAGTTAAACTATCAGTGGGAGGGGCCCCAGTAGTATCCTCCCACTTTATCTTGGCAAATTGGTGGTTCCCACCCAGAAGGCAGCTATGTAGAAGTAATAGTAGCCAGCTGATGGCCTGGCTAGTGGCATGTCTGTTCTCTTTCCTCACTGCTTCACAGAGCATGTGGTCTCTTCTATCCATTGTCCACTGAAAGTTTCTGTCAGTCAGTCTCTTTGGAATATGTCCTTTTTAATTTTTGTGGTATCTTTCTGTGGTCTTTAGAATTATGAGGCATGTTCATTCTATACCTAAATTATAGATGGTTTCTATCATAAAGAAATGCTGAATCATATCAAATTCTTCCTCTTCTATTCAGGTTTGTGTTCTTTCTGTTGATGTGGTTTATGATGTTTATAGATTTGCAAATTTTATACCATACTTGTGTCTTTGGAATAAATCCAATTGGGTTATGGTATTTGATCTTTTCGTTGCAGTGTTGGACTCTGTTTTCTAGTATTTTGTTGAGAATTTTTACATCTATATTCATCACAGATAGAGATAGGTAGTTGTCTTTTGTGTTGTATCTTTGTTCTGTTATAATTCAGAGAGATGATGATCTTATAAACTGTTTGACAGAGCTTCTTCCTGATCAATATTTTGGAATAGTTTCAAAAGTATTAGACTTAGTTCTTCCTTAAGTGTTTTTATAGAATTCAGTAGGAAAACCACCAGGTTGTGATTTTTCCTTGATGGGAGAATTTTAATTACAAATTCAATCTCACTACTTGTTATGGGTCTGTTTAGATTTAGTCTACTTATTTGATTTAATATTGTTAGGTTACATGTATCCAGGAATTTATCCATTTCTTTGAGGTTTTCCAATTTGCTGGCTTATAGTTGTTCATAGTAGTTTCTTATCATCCCTCATATTTTACTGGTATCTGTTATATTTCATTTCTCATCTTTAATTTTACTTCATTTCTATTGTTACTCTGGTTAAAGTTTTGTCTATTTTGTTTATCTTCTCAAAACAACCAGTTTTTTTTTTTTTTGACATTTTGTATTTTTTTAGTTTCAGTTTCATTTAATTATGCTCTGATCATTATTAGCCCTCACCTCCTGCTAATTTCTTTTAGTTTATTCTTGTATTTGAGATGCATCATTGTATCATTTATTTGAGACCTTTTTTAATGCAAGCATTTAATGCTATAAAATTCCTTGTTAATATTGTTTTTGCTGTATCCTGCAGGTTTTAATACTTGTTGTTTTCATTTTCACTTATTTCAATAAAGTTTTTTATTTCACTTTAATTTTTTCAATGACTTATTGGTTGTTCAGAAGTGTGTTGTTTGATATCCACACATTTATGAGTGTTATTTTGTTCTTCTTGACGATTTCTAGTTTTATTCCTAACATCTGAGAAGATACATGATATGATTTCAGTCTTTTTACATTTGCTGATACTTGATTTGTGGCCTAATAAATTGTCTATCCTAAAATATATTGTGTGTGCTGATGATAAGAATATGTATTCTGGGCCGGCGCCATGGCTCACTAGACTAATCCTCTGCCTGCGGCACTAGCACCCTGGGTTCTAGTCCCGGTTGGGGCGCAGGATTCTGTCCTTGTTGCTCCTCTTCCAGTCCAGCTCTCTGCTGTGGCCCGGGAAGGCAGTGGAGGATGGCCCAAGTGCTTGGGCCCTGCACCGGCATGGGAGACCAGGAGGAAGCACCTGGATCCTGGCTTTGGATTGGCGCAGCGCGCCAGCCACAACACACCAGCAGTAACGGTCACTTGGGGGGTGAACCAACGGAAGGAAGACCTTTCTCTCTGTCTCTCTCTCTCACTGTCTAACTCTGCCTTTCAAAAAAAATAGAAAAAAAAAGGAATATGTATTCTACAGATGTTGGGTGAAATATTCTATGTATGTCCATTCGAAAAATTTGCTCAATAGTATGATTCAATTCTGATGTCAAAATACCATTTACATTCTTTACTGAATTAGAAAAAAATCCTAAAATTCATATGGAATCACAAAAGACCAAAAATTAATAAAATGATCCTGAGGGAAAAACAAACAAATGAACAAATAACAACATAAAACAAGCCTCAGGCATCAAAATACCTGATTTCAAAACATACTGGAAAGCTTCAGTAATTAAAATAGCATGGTATTGCCTTAAAAATCAACATATAGATCAATGGAAGAGTGTTAAGATCCCAGAAATTAATACAATACGTACAGCCAGATGATTTTTGACAAAAGTCCACAGACCATGCATTAGAGAAAAGATAATCTCTTCAATAAGTGGTGTTGGCAAAACCAGATGTGTGTGTGTGTGTGTATATATATATATATGAATGTATGAATGAAATTAGATCACTACCCTTCACCATATACAAAAGATGAACTAAAATGAATCAAAAATCTAAATTTAAGAGCTAAAACTACAAAGATGCTAGAAGAAAATATAAGGAAAACAATTCAAGAAATTGGTGTTGGTGTAGGTGATGACTTTGTGGCTAAGACCACCAAAGCACAGGCAACAAAAGCAAAACTAGACAACTGGTATTATATCAAACTCAGAAGCTTTTGCACAACATAAGATATAATCAGTAGAGTGAAGAGACGATGACAGAATGGGACAAAATACATGCAAACTACTTATCTGAAAAAACACTTACAAAGAGAATATAAAAGCAACTTGAAAACTCAACAATTAGAAAACCAACCCACTTAAGAAATGGGCAAAGAACCTCAAGACACAACTCTGAAAAGAAGAAATGCAAATGGCTAACAAATAGTAGAGGGAGACATAGAGAGGTCTTCCATCTGCTGGCTCACTCCCCAAATGGCCACAACAGCCAGAGCATGGCCAATCTAAAACCTGGAGTGAGGAGCTTCTTCTGAGTCTCCCACGTGGGTGCAGGGTCCCAAGCACTTGGGCAATCTTCCACTGCTTTCCTAGGCCATATAAGAGAGCTGGATAAGAGGAGCAGCCAGGACTCACCCTGTGGGATGCCAGTAACTGTAGGCAGAAGCTTAGCCTACTACACCACGGCACCAGCCCCCAAATTAGAGTTCTTTAAAATCTTGAAATAGTCTTGCCACATGATCCAGCAATCTCACTACTGGTATATACTCAAAGATATGAACACAGGGTATCAAAGAGATACCTGCACCACCATGTTTATAGCAGTACTGTTCACAAGAGCTAGAATGTGAATTCAACCAAGGTGTCTATCATTAGAAGAAGGGATAAAGAGAATGTGAGATACACACACACACACACACACACACACACACACTGGAACATTATTCCACTATAAAAATATTGAAATTTTATCATTAGCATCAAATGGCTGCAACTAGAGGCTACCATAGGTAGTGACACAACCTGGACACAGCGGCAAATACTACAAATTCTTTCTTACATGTGGAAGCTAAAATTGAGAAAATAAAAGTGAAAAAATGATTATGTAACAGTATTTCTGCAAATGTGGTTTTGTCAAACATTGTTTTAAGCTTTTGTCAAGCAAATTGTTGAGAATGATATACTACTATAGTTTTAATGATCTATGATTATTTGAAAATTTACTGCAAAGAAATGAAATTAAAGCCTTATTATTTATTGTTTATAGCTCATGCCTATATTCCTGATGAACTCAGGTCATTTTCCTTTTTAATTGGTGTATTTCATTTAGTGGAGCATTAGCCTGTACTATAATGTAAATTAAAATATGTTTTCTCAAAAATTAAAAATGGAAAAAAGAAAAAATATATTAAACCATTTGCCCTTTCCTAACACCTTTTTCCCAGGAAATTTAATTCAGCTGAATGAATTTGTCACTCATATCAATCCAGTAGCTGTAATCTTTAAGAATTTGATATAGAAATTTTAGCTCTCTGGATTCAGACCTTGGTGGCAGTAATATAGCTAAATGCATGAATGGGGTAGAGATCATTGATAATGGGCATGATATAGTGCCTTTCTCTAAAAAACAGAGAACAAAGCTCAAATTAGCTAGCATGCCAAGTAAACTTGCTTATTCTGTGACAAAACCAAGTTGAAGGGATGAGCTGTGGGGATCCAGCACTCTGGTTCTTGCATGAAAGCAGTAGCTGGTGGTGTCTGGACAGAATATTACATCCACTGTCACAGTTAATTCTTCTATCAGAAAGCTGAGGAAACGGAAAGACTAGGAGAAGCTCCATCATATGAGACATCACTAACCTATAAAAATGAGTTAATGGTCAGAACAACAACAAAACCCATAGAGTCGTTTAACAAACATAGAGATGTTAATAGTAACAACTAGCTGTTTATTTTTCTCTGAAGATAACTTTCTTCAATGATCCACTGGTAACTCACAAGCATGTTGTTTAATGTAAACATTTATTAGTAAATGTTCTATGGTTCTTCTTTGTTCTTCTATTGTTGCTTTCTAGTTGTATTTCTTTGTGCCCTGAGAATATACATGATATGATTTCAACCTTTTTAGATTTACTGAGAATTGATTTGTGCCCTAGTGCATAGAATATCCTAGAAGTGTTCATGTGCTAATGAGAAGAGTCTATTGTACACTTCCTATGTGAATGTTCTGTAAACGTCTGTTAGGTCCATTCACTCAGTGGTGTGGTTCAACTCTGATGTATCTGTGCTGATTTGCTGTCTGAATGTCTGGCCATTGATGACAGTGGGGTGTTGAAGTCCCCCAATATTATTGGATTTGAGGCTGTCTCTCCCTTTAGGTATAAGAGTATTTGTTGTATTTATCTGGGTGGTCTTATGCTGGGTAAATGTATATTTATAACCACTATATCTTCTTGCTGATTCAATCATATATAATGCCCTTCTTTGTCTATTTTTATACTTTTTGCTTTAAAGTCTGTTTTATCTGATATGAACATAACTACTTCCACTTGATTTTCATTTCCATTTGACTGGTGTATCTTTTTCCAACCCTTCCCTTTCATTCCACATGTATCTTTACTTGTGAAGTAAAGCATAGTGTGGTCTTAGTTTTCTATTCATTTAGCCAACTTAAATCTTTTTGCTGGGAATTTAACCCCTTTACATTCAAAATTAGTAAAATTAGTATAGGTAGATAATAATGGACACCTATCACTTTGTGGACTGGAACCTATTGTGTCTGTTTGGCGCATTCATTGTTTTCTTGATATTTGCTTCGAATGCAGGACCCAGTTCAGGATTTCTTGTAAAGCTTGTCTGGTAGTGATGAATTCTCTCAGTTTTTGCTTATCTGGAAAATATTTTATTTCTCCTTGACTTCTAAAAGACAACTTCACTGAATTTAATATTCTTATTAAATGTGTTTTTTTTTTCTTTTAAGATCGTGAATAACATCTCACTCTCTTCTAGCCAGTAGGGTTTCTCTGGCAAAGTCTGCTGTTAGTCTAAATGATTTTCCTTTGTACATAACTTGACATTTCCCTCTTACCGTCTTTAGAATTCTTCCCATGTCCTTAACTTTTGGCAATTTGACTACAATATACCTTGGATAATTTGGTTTTTGGTTGAGTCTTCTTGTGGTCTTTTGAGCTTCTTCTATCTTGATATCCACATCTCTTTCAAGTCTTGGCAGGTTTTCAAATACTATTTCACTTAGTAATTTCTCACTGCCTTTTTCCTTCTCTTCTCCTCCAGGACTCCCTTTAATATGAATATCTGATCACTTAGTGGTGTCTGTATTTCACACAGATTTTCTTCATTCTTTTTAATCCCTTTCTCTTTATTTTTGTCTTACTGAGTTATAAAATATCTTGTCATTGAGATCAGAAATTCATCCCTCCACCTGGTCTATTCTGCAGTTATAACCCTAAGTTTTATTGTTATTTCATTGTTTGAAGTTTTCACTTCCAAAATTTCTGTTCAGTTATGTTTAATAATTTTTACTCCCTTAGTGAATTTCTCATTCTTGTCGCCTATTGTGTTCCTCATTTCTCTAAGCTGTCTGCATTCTCTTGCATCATCTTTAGTGTCCTTATGATCATTAACTTGATTACTATGTATGGCATTTCATAGATTTCCTTCAGATCAGGATCCATTGCTGGAGAACATCAGTATTCCTTTTGAGGAACCATATTGCCCTTGCTTTCTTCATGAAACAGGGAGTCCCTATGTTGACTCTGTATATCCAGTGTAATAGTCCATTCTTCTTTGCAGAGTACCTTTTGGTGTAAAAGAGTATATTGTTTAGATGAAATTCAGGGTATTACTTGGCTTATTGCTTTGCATTTGGTTCTAGGCAATCCCAGAATCATAATTCCTGAATGACTGATTTTGCTGTAATCAGTGTCAGCCATATTTGTAATGACACATGGTGCAGTGTGCAGCAGTTTGTTGGATTACAAATGCAACCTTGAAGCAGATGTGGTCTTCCTAGGAGTGTGTCTTTTGTCCCCAGAGAGTTGAGTGTCAGTCACACTAGCCTTTGTGATAGCTGGAGTCTTGTTCTTGGTACAGAGGAACCCCAAGGGACTAACCCTTTGTCCCACTGCTAATACTGGGTAACGGTGGGGCTTATGGCACCAGTACCTGTGAATCTAGGTTTGTGATTTGGGTGGGGCCTCCCCAAGGCATGCTGAGAGAGTGTGGTTGGTGCTGATTCTTATAGTACCAAACGCCCTAGCTCCAGAACTAGGAGCTTCAAAGGGAAAACTTCAGCCATCCTACAGGGTGACTACAGCATATACAGGAGATTTTGTACTGGCAACTGCAGGTTCGGAGATGTCGAATACAGGCAAATTTTTCCCAAGGTTACACCACATAGATCCCAGAGCTTCTGAGGGACTTAGTACTGTGTGTTCTAGTCCTGGTGTTGCAGGATACAGTGGTTCATTTTCTAGGTCTGCCCATTATAAGAGCCAGTCATACTGCGGATGGTGGTAAACACTTACCTGAAGTAGAGCAATGTACATCCTCCAATACTCAAGTGACTATGAGTTATTCCAGAGATTGTACTACCAACATCAGTGACCCCAGCTTTGCAAAATACAAACTGAACTGCCCCTATTTTCCTACGTGGCATGCAATGCTGATTCTGAGACTTGTGCCTAGTGTTCCTAGCAATGGATACATGGAAGTACAGATGAAACTTCCTCAGATCTGCTACTCTTTGATTATTTTATGCACTGCTTCTGGTGCTGGCCCCACAAAACCAAGACAAACCACCATGGATCATGCAAAGTGAATTAAGACAATTTGGGGCTTATGCCTAGAACTCCCATAGTTGCAGGGTATGGAGAGTTTTCTTTCTACCCTGGAAAATGTTTTGGCTTTAGAAAATTGAGTTTGGCACTTTAGGGGCTGTGGAGGGAGGCAATGAAGCTTGGTTTTGGAACAAAGTAGTTGCTCAATCCCAGTCAGTCCCCTTGGCTAGAATTGAAGTTAGTGGTGACTGTGGAATTCTCCCACAGTTAGGGCTCCTGATGGCAGGAGCTGTGGCACCTTCCTATCTTTTCCTAAGGCAAGATGGTGTCCTCTAGATAGGAGCCACCTGGGTCGATAATAAGGCAAGGGCAGCAGTAGACAACAGCCATGGTGCGTCTGTCCTCTCTCCTCACTGCCACATGGAGTCTGATCCACTGAAAACTCTCACTCAATCCTCTGGGAGTATGGTCCTTCCTTTGCTGTCTGCTTTCTCTCTGTGGCTAAGATTAGTGCAGCTTCTCACTACTCAGCCAACATGATTCCCCCTATAATAAAAAACTTAAAAATAAATATCCTAAAAATAAATTTTTGATGGTTTAGACATAAGTGGGTTTAACTGCCTTCATAAAAATTTCCCCAAAGTTTTTAGAATGGAAATGAATCACACTTAAGTTTTTAGAAAGGCAATGCCTCTCACTTAATACCAGGTTTTTAAGAAAGCAATTAGATGATACTTTATAAAATCAGAAGTTGTAAATCATAGCTAGCATATGTGTGGGGAAAATGATTGATTTCTGTTATTCTGAGACAGAATCGTGACAAGGAAGTAAAAGCTCCAGTTAAGGGAGGGAATTCTAAACAGTTTGGACAATCAAACAGAATCATGAATTGTACAATTGTTCATTTAAACATTTTTCCCTTATACACTTCAATGGTCAAGGGCCTACATTCTGAAATCAATGTAAAAGAGGGCATATGAATTAAAATATAATTATTCTCAAAATAAATCAGATAAACATATCTAAATCATTAGAAATCAGCTCAACCTAAAATTTCCTAGTATTCTATTTTCATTGATAGTTAAGCCTATAGTATTTTATATTCTGGGTTCCTCTTAATGCTATTTCAGAAGCTTGATCACAGTCCATGCAGTTCTCCCAAGTTAAAAGAGAAAGACATTTCTATTCAACTTAATTTTAATTATCAGAGTACAAAAGCAAACAACAGCTGCCCCCCAAAGGAATCTAATTTAAAATCAGTCATTGAGAGAAAATATCGCTTCTATTTCAAGCTTAGATCTGCTGATCATTTTCCTAAATTTCTGATGTAAATGGATTAAGGATAGAATATACTTCTCAGATAAATTTGATATATGTTTGGTGTTGAAAAGTAAATATTCCAAAATTAAGCAGCGTACACTCAAAACACAAAGCTAAACAGACTAACAGTGAAAAGAGAAGCCATGGAGGTAACAAAGTTTTCATTAGGCAGTTGTTTTAAATCCTCTCTAACAGATCCACATGAGGGCAGTAGACCATGGTCAAGCCTGGAAATGAAAAGTAGCACAAGGATAAATCAAGAAGGAAAACACATTCTGTTATTTCTTCGGCCAGAAGCTTAAATCTCTTAGTTTAGAAACCTCAGCCAACATTACCTACCTATATCTTTCTCATGACTAATAAATGCAAAGCAGTCTTAACTGTTTCTTTTTTGATTCCAACATACCAGCAAGAGAAAAACTGTATTCTCTCTTTCCTCCACATATATATCTGTAAGTATCTAATCTGATCAAACTCCCAGAGTAACAAAATCTTTGTTTTACGATTTCCTGTCAATATTGAAAAGAACAAAATTTCCCAGTTAAGGAAAACTCGTTGCATTTTTATTTAATTTACCATTTTAAAAATACTATAAGGAATGGTAACATTTTTTAGGTAAAAATCTAGACCTTAAAAGTAAGAATGTATACTCTTTAACAGCAGATTCCTGAGTTTCATGAGAAAAGGGTGCTTGCAATATTTATACTTCCATTATTAGCAGAGTTCAAAGTGAGGAGAGAAGAAAAAAATGACAAGAAACCATCCCAGCATTTGCCCTACGTCCCTCGTCAGCCACATGTAATATTCAACACACACCTGTGTTGGTTTTCTATTTCTGCTGTAATAAATTGCCACAGATTTGGTGGTTGAAAAACAGCACACAATTATTATCTCACTGTATCAGTAGGTCACAAAGCTGACATGGATTTCACTGGACTAAGAACAAGGACCACACTCTGTACTGGTGGCTGCTGGGAGGAATCCGCTCCAAGCTCACACATGTTGTTGGCAGTTCTTGGTTCCCTGCTGTTGCTCATTCCTCCACTTGGCTCATTATGTGCTAGGCACCACCCTTAGCTCCCAGAAGCTATGCTAGTCGCCTGGTATCTCAGAGCCGCAACAGCCTGCTGGAGCCCTCTCAGGCTTATGTCCGTTTGGCACACCTCTTTTCTTCCCACTTCCTTTGCTCCTGCCTCCTGCATTTGATACCAGCCTGGGGAGCTTTTCTTCTCCTACGTGTTTATGTGATTGGATTGGCTCCCCACTCGGATAATCCAGGACAGCCTCACTATTTTGAAACCCACAATCTTAATTAAATGTGTAAAGGCCTTTTGCCATGTCAGAAAAACCTGTTCGTAGTTTCCAGGGATTCTCACATAGAGACAACAAAGAAAAAAGTATCAACAACAAATGTAATTTCTTTCCTAAAATTATTTTCACCCTTATGCTTCATTAACCCATATATACTACAGCTTTCTCCTGCACTGATTGCTTTACTCCTGCTCTGAGCCCTGCCTCAGCACCACACACCTTCATGCCCTGCCTCCCCCAAATCAGAACCTGTGTTCAGGTCTCTAGGAAAAGCTCTCTTCCTGCAAGCAGCTACCAGACGTTTACTCAAAGCCTAATTGTATTTTTATTCATGTGAAATTTCAAGTAGTTAAGATCTGAGCCATTAGCACTTCCCGATTGTCTAACATAGCTCTCACTTTCTCCAGGTAATGTACATGAGAATGAAGTGCCCAGGGGTCCACAGCACAGTGCCTCCTCACACCCCAAATCAACCCCACGTCTGCCATATACCAACTGTGCACCCTTAAACTAGCTAATAGACCTCTTTGTGCTTCTGAAACCCACACAAAAGGCTTAGAATAGTGTCTTGCACATAGCAGCCCAATAAATATTAACTATGATTCCCACTGTTAGTAAGTGTGTGATTTGAGAAAATATTTTATTTTTAGGTTGTATTCAAGAAGGTCCCAATTATTTTGCTCTGTATAATTTTCCTCTATATCATTTTTGGGTATATTCCAGTAAAATAAAGGTGAAGATTAATGAAAGTCACACAAATATACATTGATGATCTCATAGTCCTTATAATATATATTTAATTTTATGCCACTAAAATTCCTTATGGACATTAATTATACTTCATCTAGGCCCATTTAAAAGGAGGAAATTTTATTTGATTAATCTAAATTACTCTTTTCAGAGAAGAAAAGGAATAGACATACATTCCATTATGGCCTCAATCTTTAAAACAAAAAGATATGTAATTCCAAATAACACAGAGGAGAAAAGCCACAGAATATAAATGACACACGGATGGCATCTCCCCAACTGTCTGAGGCTCATGAACATTGCAACCTTATTTAAACTTCTACTAACTGGTTTTTAAGTGATGGCTTCCAAAAGAAATATTGTTCTTTTTCTTTTTAAAAAGCTAAACTGTTGGGAAAAATACATCATTGATAGTACCAATGAGAAAATATCGTTGTCTCATTCATTCTAGTATCATTTATTAAGACTAGAGATAGCACTTCAATAATGGTAACATTAATTACCAATCTTTGAAGCAATACTAGGCATAGGAATCACCATGTCCTCACTTTTCAGAAATTCTCAGAAAGTAAGTAATGTCTTAAAGGCCATAAACCTTGCTGTCGGCAAGATCCCAAATAAATTTCTGTTGGGAGTCTGATGCACACTTCATATTCCATTTGAGACGCCCACAACCATGTGACAATATCCAAATAGAGTCAGGTTTCTCTGCTTCAGATTCCAGCTTCCTGTTAATATGCACCTGGGCAGGCAGTAGATGATTGCTTACGCAGTTGGGATCCTGCCACCCACATGGGAGACCCAGATTGAACTCCTGCATCTGGCCTGACCCAGCCCTTACTGTTATAGGCATCTCGGGAGTGAAGCAGCAGATAGAGGTTTTCTCTCTATTTCTCTCTGCCTTTCAAATAAGATCAAAATAAATAATTGTGCTAAATTCCAGGTTTCATGTTTCCAAGTCCATAGCATTTCAGTATAGGTTACTGATACTCAGTCACTATCCTGTCTAATCTGTTTAGTACCCTCCACCCCAGACTTAATAAATAGCTGTTTCACTTTTATAGCTTAATAAATATGTTGAATCGATGAATAAATGAAACAGAGCAGCCTTAAAATGATTTTGGCTTCAAACAACAGCATTCCTGCGATCACTGGCTTAAGCATATGGTTATATCAATAAATCTTGAACAACAAGAAGTTCAGAAGTTAATCCAGCAGTTTAACCACATGAGGCCTTCAGCCATTTATGATTCTCTTGACTTCCCTCTTAGTTACCTGAGGCTTCCACAGCCTTTTCCTCCCATCTACCGCTCACAGGCAAAGACCAGGGAGGCAGTGGAGGGCTCGCTTTGCCCTTCTCTTTTCTGGTTAGAAAGCAAGTTTTTCCTTCCAAATCTGTCAGCAGTATTATTCATGCCTCTTTTAAGCCAGGGCAGAATCCCATAATCAACCTTAAACCAAGTAAAAAGTAAGGGATTAATGCAACAGACTGCGTCAGCCACTAGTCATATCCTGCAGAGAGCATATTGATTCCTGCAAAGTAGACTAAAGTCAGAATTCTGTGTGCATAAACAAAGTAGGAACGGCTAATAAACAGAAGGTCAACAAACAGTGGCAGGTGTGTTTCCTAATATTCTTTGTGTTATGTCACATATTAAAGAAGAGGGCTGGACACTCTTCAAAGCACTTAGAGAAAAAGACATTTTCAATGATGAAGTTGATCGGACGTAATGATAATAATAATCAACACAAGCCAGCGCATTCAATAGTTTTGTTTTAACCATTTATCAGTGAGAAAAATACTCTTTCCAGAATGTAACTACCTTGCCTTGTATCAGCAAATCTCAGCAAAGAAGCTGAGAGCAGTCAGGACTCAGGTTTGTATTTACCTGACACCGAAGTGAGAGTTCTTGAAGATTAAGACACACCCCTTTATAACTGTCACTGGAGAGTTAGTTGCTGCAGAGAATAATTGAGAAGGAGTCTTGTTCCATGCTTCTCTTTTCTTTCTTCTGTAGCAGTTTTAACATCAACTGCTACTCCTTTGGAGTCAAAATTAATGTCCATAAGAATATAATGTTTTACAAAATATCACATGTACTAAAATCACCAACATATCTAGTTTCTGCCTTCTTGTAGATAACAAGCTAATGGGAAAATTCATCAGGGTAATTGGTAGCATATTTTTCCCCAAAGTCAAAAAGATCTTAGCAATAAAATCATCTCTCTTTCCCTCTTTCTCTCTCTCTCTCTCTCTCTCTCTCTCACACACACACACACACACACACACACAGTGTTGACTTTGATCAACCTTCATGAAAACTAAATATAACATCTGAACCATTGTCTTGGAAACAAACACTTGTCTCTCCAGGCTACAACTATGAATATACAAGTATTATTAATGACGGCAAATGCCTAGAAAATGTCTAATAAAACCAACTATCTTTCAATCACTGCTAGATTAATTGAATTTCATACAGTAGGCTTGAAAAAGTCACTGTAACCAATTGCCCTTCCAGGCTGTGAATGTCTATGAGTGTGATATATAGACTCACACTGCAGTAGTTTAGTTAAGGGTCTTGTTATTAAATTACCTCAAAACATCAGTGTTGGAGGTTATAAAGCTCATTTGCTATTTATCTGTGTTCTAAAATGGAAGGTCACCTTTCTTGAAACATTTAGTTTTTATATTTTGCATGTGCCTGCGGCTAATGACATCAGCCTTAAAGTAATGCAATGGTGTTACCTAATGGAACAATAGCAATCAGTCCCTACAAATATCTCGAGAAATTAAAAATATGCTGTAACATTGATTGATTGCCTAAAGGACATCGTACTACCCAGTAGCTGGTAAGAGTTATTTAACTACACGATGACTGCTACCCATCATGTCTTTTCTGATTTCAAATTCAGCAGCCCTAGAAGAAGCATTGTTCATTTGTTTGCAGAGTGTCACTGAGACATACACTTGCCCTTATGATGGAATAAAAAATTCACCTTTTTAAAAACAGTGTAACTTTCTCAAAGAGGTAGTGTTCCTCATCTTTTCCCTAAGGGCATTTCTAATACTGAAGAAAGATGTGTCTATGGCATATTCTGGAATGTATGTAATTCTCTGTAACAGTTCTTTGTTGGATCAGGATCAGGCATTTGTATATAGGGATTCACAAATATGTTATTGTTTCCAAGAGTAAACATAAGAAAGCCAAAAAACAGAGAGGGAGAAAGCATATTTAATTTTGCCGTCCTAAGCTCATCAGCATATTGTGTGTAGCAGGCACACAGACTCCACAGGAAGGCTGTCATCTCAAAGCCTTATAAAACTTCTACAAGTACAGCTGACAGCTCAGTTTTCTGGAGTGAAGTCTCTGCCATCTATTGAAAGTTGGGCCAGACCCATTGCACATGTTTAGAATCAAATTTTGCTTTGACTTTCATTCTCATCGTCTTATCAATTATACGGGAATTAAATGCAAACAAAATGAAATCAACTCTCTCTTTGTTTTCTAATGTATAATTACAATCAAGTAGACATTCTTAACAGTAACCAGAAACACTGAAACAGCATAAATGAAGCTTTTTTCCTGTTAATATGGGCCAAATATCCTGAATTTTATTTGGTGAAAATTAATAAGATGACAAAGCAAGCTTTTTGAAATTAAAGAATATAATTTAACAAAAAGTAAATTATTTTTAAAATGGTTTCTATAAAGCTTACAATATTTTAAAACTTGCATATATACTCTATGATTTAACTATATAAGTGTTAGATAACCTGATTTTCTCTACCCAAAAATCTATCTTCATCACTTTTTCTTAATTCTTCAAAGTTTTTTACTCATTGAGTATTATTGACTGAATTAAAGTCACCTCTTTGGGAAATACAGTCTGTGTTCTAATCTCTAGCACAAGGAGTTATCAGAATCACCCTTACTTCAAAATCTATGTGATCATTTAAACATTTGACCTTTTATCAACACGATAATTTTGGGTAAACATGTATGAATTATGCTAAGTATGCCTATGCATGAGCTTTTTGGAGAACAGTGGTTTGGAGTACATGAAAAATTATCATTCAGATTTTGCCTTCATCATATACCATCTGTATGGCTTGGTAGAAGTTATTTAATCTAAGTTTCACCCTCTTTAGAAATGAGATAAATATGCCTTTCTCTATCTTTGCTGACAGGTACAATGGTAAACTCTACAAGCCCCTGGAATACAGTAATGCCCAATGAGTAGCAGGGGTCTTTGTCATCATTTTTCAACTTCAGGATATGGGACCAAAAGTGCCAGTTACAACATAAGCCAGTATTGCTTTTTTCTGAAAGAAATAAGCAGGAGGACATTTTCATATGTTGTATTTTCATGAAGTTTGAAACATTGTATAAATCCTGTTGATTCCTTTTTGATCCATAAATCATATAGAATTGCATAACTTCAGTTCCAAATGTTTTGAGTATCTTTTAGATTCCTATGTCTCACACCAAAGAACCTGGGTTCGATATCTAGCTCTGGCTTCTGATTCCTGTTTCCTGCCAATGCAGTGCAGTTCTTGGAGACAGCCACAATGGCTCATGTACTTGGGTTCTTTCTACCCAAAGTGGCAGATGTGGATTGAGTTTCTGACCTGTAGCTTAGCGCAGCCTGGTCCTAGCCATTGTGGGCATTTGGGAGAGAACCAGGCCAGTTTATGGAATCAATCTCTGTGTGTGTGTGTGTGTGTGTGCATGTAGGTGTGTGTGTTTCTGCCTCTCAAATAAAGAAACTATCTTGATACACATCTCATATTAACATAACCATCCAGGACTTTCATGCTTGCAATTACTAGCCTTGATTTTGTCTTCATTTTTGATGTTTTCATTGGATATAAAAGTCTCAGTTGGCGAGTTTGTCTTCTCTTTAAAGATGACATTTCATGCCATATGCCACTTGTTCCTGAAGAGAAGTTCACACTTATTTGAAATGTGAATTGCTGTTTCTCTTGTACAATGTCTTTCCCACTGGCTGCTTTCAAGGCTACCTTCTACCTTCTGTTTCTGGTTGTCTGACCAGGCTGTGTCTATTGTGATTGTTGTCATATTTGTCCTGTTAAGACTCGCTGAGAGTATTGAGTCTGTAATAGTATGTCTCTCCATAAACTGAGGAAATGGTCATCCCTTATGTCTTCTCTTTTTTACAGCTTTTGATGTCCCATAACTCTCGAGGCTCTTTTCATTTTGTAAAATGTTTTTCTCTCTTCTTAAGATTGGATAATTGGTGTTGATCTCTTTGTCATTTCTATTTATCTTTTATGCTTGCCTAGTGAATTTTGAAACCTCTATCTTATATTTTCAGTTTTAAGAATTATTTTTTTTGATCCCTGCAACTCTTCTAAAAATTGTTGCTTTTTAAATTAATTGCCAGCATGCTTTCTGTTTTCTGACTGATCAAATTCAATAGTTCCCTTAGAATTCTCATCCGCTAATTCTAACATCTGACTCATCACAGGGTTGGGTCATCTTAATTGTCTTTTTATTCTTGGAGACTGGGCCACATGTTCCTTGTGCTTCATGTGAATGGTTTTCTAGTGAAATCTGGACATTGAAATTTTCTCATATGAAGGAGTCTTCCCAAAGTTCATGAGATGCATATTATGAAAACAACTATGCATGGATTTCACATTTTTTGCAACAAAATAACTTTTCATTCCATTTTCCACAGCTTTTACAAGTAACCTTTCACTGAGACTTTGAATTTTGCTACATTGTTTGAAGAATTTTGAATTTGTATTATTTTAGAGGGCAACTAATTAGACTCCAACTACAAAGTAATAAGCACCTCACAATTCAGTTTGCTTCTTTTATGAGCTGGGCTGCTTTGCGTCTGCCCAGATCACATATAGTAAGGGACTCAGACACAATTTTGATAGAATCCAAACACAGATTTTATAGTCCTAGTCCTTCTCTTTTTATTTATTTTTTTGGGGGGGGGCATCTTTTCTGGTTCCAAAGCATACGTTTACCCCACAGTCTTATGTTTTGTAATATTAGCCCAGAAAGACTGATTATTTTCTGTCAGAGATTTAACTATCCACATTATATTGAATGAGGCTTTCCATTAGGATAAGAGTTGGAAAAGGCAAACTTCCTCTGTGCCAACTCTTCTTCAACATGTTAACCAACCCACATCCAGTATCTCTGATTTGTTGCTCTCTTGTATCCTCAGGTTATAGTTGTTGTTTATTTGTCTGTTTATTGCCTTTTTCTGTCCAGATCTTATAATTGTTATAAGTTCCTATCTTAAAGAAGCAGCCTTGGGATGAACACTGTGTTGCTGGTGTCCCGTATGGGCACCAGTTCATGTCTCAGCGGCTCCTCTTCAGATCCCGCTCTCTGCTATGACATGGGAAAGAAGCAGAAGATGGCCCAACTGCTTGTACCCCTGCACCTGTGTGGGAGACCCAGAAGAAGCTCCTATCTCATGGCTTCGGATCGGCCCAGCTCCAGCCATTGCCATTTGGGGAGTGAACCAGCAGATGGAAGACCTTTCTCTCTGTGTTTCCCTCTCTCTATCTGTAACTCTGCCTATCAAATAAATAAATAAATAAAATCTTTTATTAAAAAAGCAGCCTTAGTCATTTTAAAGTGTAAAACTGTCCAATGTATCTAAAATATGAATGTAGGGCTAACTCTATTTCATTTTAATGGCTTTCAGCCAGCGCTGTCTCCTCTGTGATTATAACTGTTTCTCAGCACATATTATCAAGTTTGTGATTGAACAATAAAATGTCTAGATTATGTTGAATGAATGAGATAATCTCAAATATTCTTTTGCTACCCACTGTATTATCTGTTTCTCCTAGTGTGTTCCCATAGAAGCAATAATGTTTAATTCTAGTCATTGTTAAAGTGATTCACACAAAATCATTATAATTTACATTTTAGATTCCCTTCAGGTTTGTCACTTATGCATGCCACATTATTTAAGCATTGCTGCAAAGTAAATAAGTAGCCTCTCCTTAGTTTCATATATTCTCATTGAGTTCGCATCTCTCCTTATCTTTTAGTGGAGATATGAATCCTCTTTGATAAGAATGACAGTGTCTGAGTCTTGTCGAGCTGATGATTAGACGAGGTGAGGGCAAAAATCCTGGTGAGATCACACCTCAAAACATCTCAGCAGACCCTATAGAAGTTATCATTCCTTGAAACACAATTTAGCCTACTTTCTTCCTCTGCCCTTTCTCACACATTCCTTTTAAGGGAATTTTCAGAATGAATTCCAGATACAATAACTTCCTTCTTAGATTTTACTTTTGGAGGATCTAATCTTAATTAGCCAGTCATCTTTCGCTACCCCATCAACCTTACTTTTAAAAACTTTTTTACTTTCACCTTCTCTTTACATGGAGAAAGTTGAAAGATAAACATAAACAACACTGCAGTTTAGCCAACCCCAAACTCTCAGCTCTGTACTCTGTCTTACTATACACTGGAGTTAGAAAGTTAATGATATTCATGAAGATAATGATATTCATAAAGACCAATACTGTGTGATTCCACTGATATGTTTCTAAAGTGGTAAAATTCATAGAGACAAGAAGTAGAATGATGTTTGCTAAGTGCTGGGGGAGTGGGAAACATGAAGCCATCAATTAATGGGTTTTGAGTTTCAATTTTGAAGGTGAAGAAGTTCCAGAGATCTGTTTATAGTAGTGCATATATATCGTACACCACAGAAGTGTGTACTTAAAATGATTAGGCTGATTTTTTATAAAGAAGATGATAAATATTTATACAAGAACATAAATGATAATCCATGTAAATAAACTTCATTGAGAGAGGGCATTTTTGTTTGTTTGTTTACTGGTGTAACATTGACATGTAGACAATTGCCAAGATATAGCAGGTGCTCATTAAGCAACTTTTGAATAGTAAATATATTTCTTACTAGAAAAATACACACACACACACACACACAAAACAGAATACAGAGTAATGCATGCACTGTTAAAATTTTTTGTGTCTATTTGTGTGTGTTTAAACACATATACATGTAAGAATCACTCTATTATTCAAGGTAGAATAGGTTATGTTGCTGCAATAACTACAAAGTAAAATAATATGGGTTATTTCTCAGAAATAAACAAATTTTAAAATATTTCATTTCCTATGATATTTTCAGGTTTGTGTGCATGGTTGTCTTTTGTTCTACTAAGCAAATGTACATATGTGGGAATTAGAAGGCAGAATGGGTAATGCTCCTGGATGGTTCTTGTTATGAACACGGTGGGGAAATAATTCTCTGGATCTTCTGACTTTTCATTTGCTCTCTTCTCATTGACTGAAAGTCATAGCACAAGGATTTTGACAGGAATAATTGTGTGATGTTTGGATGTTATCTCTGTCCACATAGACAACTTGGTTCTCTGATAGCCACCGAAATTCTTTTGGGTAACTATGCTTTCTGATAAATCTCTGCCTAGAAAGCTAGCAAAAGCAGTGAAAACACTGACCAAGAAGTGAATTTGAAAAAATTAGGTATAACAACAGATAAGCAATTAGGAACTTCAGATTATTTTACTGCCCCTGTAGAGTTAGAAGAGAATTAAGATCCAGTTAACATTGGATGAGACATAACCAATGGCAGACAAGAAATAGTTGATTTCACTAATCTGTCAGCACATAGAATTAAAGATTTAAATAAAACCTTGTCAAATTGAATAGATTTTGTGATAAAAGTCTATGAGAAATGCAAAGAATTAAAAACCTTGGAGAGGCAAACTTCCTCTCAATAGACTAAATTCAATATACAAACTCAGGAAGTAGGATTCTATTTCTTGCTTGGTTAAAACTTTTAGGAAGATCCTGTGTAAAGTAAACTGAGGTGCCCAAAATTCTTTGCATAGTCCAAAGATCGAGTGATACAAAATTGTTGGAGTGGATTTATCACAAACAACACCCAAACTGCTCTTAATCCTGTTTCTGCAGAAGCAGCCTAAGACGTTGCTCAGAAAGCCACTAAGAGGCACACTGGGAGAGTATTATGACATTCTTTAAAAGCAGCATGGTGCCATCCAGTGAGGGCTACAGCTGCATGTGGAAGATGTGGCCACTGATGTGGTTCCCATGGGGATCACTGGATACAGGGATGACATCATAGAGTACACTTTTCTGCTGAAGCAAGGTGGGTGCTGCAAATAAAATAGGGTAGAGTAATAAATAGAATTGTGTGATACGCAAGCATGAATGGTGGCTCCTGAGATCTTCCCAGCTAAGAAGCACAAAATGTTTAGTTCTAATGAGCAAGACCTGACTTAAGCGATCAAAATAAAGGACTAGACTAGAACCTGTATCTCACCTCCTACTTCCTGGATCCTTGAATGAAGAGGAGAGTTTGTACTCTTGGGAAGGAAAAAAGCAATGACATCCCAAGACTTCTAAGCTTTCTTTCATAAAAGAAATGGTTGCAACTAAGAAACTGTGTGTTGTTGAATGAGAACTTCTAACAAGTGGCTCACATTTCTTGGTTCCTGGCGTACATCTATAAAGGCAGCATTCACATTTGGAATCTTCCCTTCCTCACACCACACAGACCAACCTTCTGCCTTCCTTTTCCACTCACAAGGCCTTTGTGATGACATTGAGTCCAACCAGTGTTAACACAGGATCACTTTCCTTTGTCAGGATCAGTTGATTAGCAATCTGCACTCCACCTGCAACTTTAAATCCCTAACATATTCACAGGTATAGAAAACAGGAGGACAGGGTCATTGCCGAGGGAAACATTATTTGGTCTACCACAGTATTTAAACTAATAATGACCACACAAGATAGTCTGGGGATCCAGCAGCAGATGTAGAATTTGGTCTGAGATGTTTTCAGCTGGTGCTACTGTCCCATTCACTCTGTAATCGACAAACTAAAGTTATTTTCAAGGAAAAGGCATGTGAACACTTCTGAAACTGTACTTCTGTGCCAGGTAATGAAGCAAAAGCAAAGCCTAGTGTCTGGAATCACTACAAAGACGTAGGTCACCAACAAAGACTTGAAAGATGTGAGGAGCACATGCGTACTGTATCCCCACCCCGAATTGCTGCTTTGGCCGATGGGAAGAACCCAAAAGTCTTACAGTTGGTGTAACAAATTTAACCTCTATACTGAAACAAATTAACACATCCTTAGTTCAATTAAGCCAACACACATATAACTTAATTACATTTATATACATTACAATTAAGCACAAATTACACTAGTACAGCAATATTGGATATACCCCATATTTTTTCACTTCCATTTTTCTTTTCTGTCAATGACAGTAAATGCTATAGCCCAGACATTGCTACATACAAAAACAGGATAATGAGAGTAGACTTCCATATATTTTTCACTTCTTTAAAAGGCAGACACACAAACAGAGTCTTCCTCTGTCTTAGTACTCAAATAAGTGCCTGCCACAGATGGAGATGGACCAGGCTGGATCTCGGGAGCTCAGTCAAGGTTTCCCACGTAGGTGGCAGGGATCCAAGGCTACCAGCCATCACCTGCTGCCTCCCAGGATGCACTTTGGTTGGAAGCTGGAATCAGAAACAGAGCCAAGCCACAAACCCAGGCTGTAAGTTTATTTTTGCTTTTATTTTCATTTATTTAAGAGGCAGAGATAGACAGATGATAGAGATTGAGATCTCACTGGTTCATCCCTCAAATGCCCACAACTACCCCAAGCCAGGATGGGTGCTGGAGCTGGGAGCCAAGGACACAGTCCAGGTCTCCCTTGTCAGTAGCAAGAAGCCAGTCATTTGCGCCATCACCGATGCTTCTCAAGGTCTCATTAGCAAGAAGCTGGAGTCCAAAGTCAGAGGCAGGTATAAAACTCAGATGCTCCCTTGTGGGACACAGGCCAAATGTCCTCTACCCTACATTTTTTTATCCTTTAATTACCATCCATTTAAAAATAGAAGTGTTAAATCTATGCAAAGTACTTTCTAGAATTCTATCTGGACATACCAGGTATATTCAGCCCTTGATACCAGCTGTAAGATGAAGGTGGACATTTCTCAGTTTTTTTTTTCTTATTACTGATTCTAGGGGACACCAGGGAGTGGAGGATGCAGAGAAGTCCCACCCTTAGCTGGGTGTTTTAGTTCTCCCATCACATAAGATTTCTGAGTCTGAGTCATTTTCTAGCTAATTAATTTGATCACTTGGCTCCATAGCTTGGGCTACCAAGATGAACAAGTGACCGTTAGTATGAACATTTTCCTTAGAACTTTTATTAAAACAATCCCAGCCCTGAAATTAGGATCATTTGTTTATGGTTTGCTTGAGACTGTTCTACTTTATACACATGAAGCAGAATCATTGGTAAAACTGTAAGGCCAGCCACAGCTTGATGCAGTTTAATCTCATCACATTTTTTTAGCCATTGCCAATACAACTCTTGTGGTATCATATAAGCAAAGACTTTTGCCAAAGGAGAGAGGGAAGGAAGATTATTATAATAATATTTAACATCTCCCTGGGCCTAAAATTAAGCAATCAGAATGATTAGGCTTATTGTTTCACAAATGTCAGCTGTTGGCAGAAGTTAACGCAAACAGTGGTCCTTTGAATCCTTTGTTGTAGAACAACAATCCCGGGGTGACAGAAGAAGAGTGCTGCAGGCATGTACTCCTTAGAGACATAATAATATTCCAGTATTCCAGTATGGCTCACTTTACTTTTTGTTTTCCCATAAGCCTCCTGACAAATACTCGGACGACTGAGATCTTACTTTTTAAAAATTGTCATTGGGCTGAATCCGGAACCTCGCAACCCACGTCACCCAGGATTGCCAACATGTGGCCGTGGCCTGCAGCGTGCTACTTCTCCACCCTTCACCTGCAGACAACCACTGCTACTGCATCTGCAGGGCTTGCTGGACACAAGCGAAGCTTCCAAAGGCAAGCTTAAATTCGGCAAGCTTATTTTGGTGGCATCAAAAATCACAATTACATTTTTTTAAAAAATAAAGCATATGAAGCTAGTGACATAGTAATTTTGCTGTGGTTCACTATACTAACCTCAGGCATGAAATTATCTTTTGACAATATAAGGAGTCTATGGCCTAGAGAAGCACATTTTGTGCTGTCAAAGAGGATTAAGATAGATGAGAGCCCATCCTGACTGCTAAGGCCAGAGGGACAAAATGTAAAGTTATTACTCAGGACAATTCCTATTTTTTCCTCGTCGGTTGTTATGTTCTCCTCACTCCTGCTACACTGTTAGGTCCCAAGCATTGAGCCAAGTAGCAGCAGATCTGAATTTGCCATGAACAAACTCTGTGTTATTTGATTCCAGCTGGAGGCAGGACCCAAAATATTTACACTGTGCGGTAGTCACTGGATAAAACTAGAATTTAAGGCAAGTTTGGAAGAATGAGAATAAAACCAAGAGAAACAAACAAACAAAAAAAGCAGAACACAGAGCCAAGCGAAGATGGGAGGCTTTGTGTGGCAACAGAGATTGTATTTGAGGATGAGTGGTCAAAGCCAGCACTGTGACTTTACGGGTAAAGCCAGTGCCTGCAATGCTGGCATCCCATATGGGCTTTGGTTTGAGACCTGGTTGTTCCACTTCCAATCCAGCTCTCTGCTATGGCTGAGAAAGCAGTGGAAGATGGCCCAAGACCTCCCATGCACCTGTGTGGGAGACCCAGAAGTTCCTAGCTCCTGGCTCCTGGCTCCTGGCTCCTGGCTCCTGGCTTCAGATCAGCACAGCTCAGGTCATTGCGGCCAATTGGGGAGTGAACCAGAGGATGGAAGACCTCTCTCTCTGCCTCTCCTTTTCTCTGTGTGTAACTCTGACTTTCAAATAAATAAATAAATCTTATAAAAAGGGGTGAGTGGTCTTAGGGTCATTTCAGGTCCTTTCAGGTCTTCCATTTCAGTAGCACCGATTGGTTGAGCTTATACTTTCCTCATCGTTTCCCATGACTAACAGTTCACAACCAAGCACTGCCTTCCTTACCCTACACAAACGGAACTTTGAGCATGAGCTGATAGTCCCTTTTCCCCAAGGATTTCTTTGGCCAGGTTGACAAGTGAGGGATCTCCTTCTAAATTTGGACTTGAGTAAGTCACTTCACTTTCTGAGTCTTAGACTCCTCATTTATAAAGAACACCTCAAGAATTACGATCATGCATACCTTTTGCCTAGCATGATACCTGGTAAAAGAAAAAAGGAGCTTGCCCTACGTGGGAAGTATGGGTATCACTCACACACACGGTTCTGTGAATCCGATTCTGACTTCCCTCCTGCAGGTGCTGCTGCGTAGTGTCTCAGCCTATACCAAACATAGTCGCGTATCACTTAGTGACAGCACGCATTCTGTGAAATGCATCATTAGGCAATTTCATCATCTTGGGAACATCATAAAATATATGTACACTCTTCTGGTTGGTATAGGTCAGTCACTTGATGTGGCCTCTTGATGCTATCAGGACACAGGACAAACAGGAGCTTTGCGAGAGGCCTTCAAAAAGTTCATGGACAGGGGCCAGCATTGTGGCATATTGGTAAATCTGCTTTCTACATCATTGGCATCAGAAATGGGCACAGATTCCTGTCCCGGCTGTCCCACTTCTAATCCAGCTCCCTCCTAATGGCCTGAGAAAAGCAGTGGAAGATGGCCCGCACTCTTGGGCCCATGCTACCAACATGGGAGACACAGATGAAGCTCCTGGTTTTTGACTTCAACCTGTCTCATCCAAGGTCATTGCGGCCACTTAGGGGAGTGTATCAGCAGATGGAAGATCTCTTGCTCTCTGTCTCTTCCCACCCCCCTGTAACTCTCACTTTCAAATAAATAAATAAATCTTTGAATAAAAAGTTCATGGACAAAGTATATTATGAAAAAACTATGTACTTCAAATGTTTTCTGCAAAGATAAATTTATCTTTTAATTGCATTTTCAAAAAAAAAAAAAAGTCAGCTTGAAGGAGTGGGATGGCCGGGTCATATGGTAGGTCTATTTTCAGATTCTGAGGTATCTCCATACTGCCTTCCACAGTGGCTTTACCAGTTTACATTCCCACCAAAAATGAATTCGTGTACCTTTTTCCTCACATCCTCACCAGCGTTTGCTTTTTGTTGATTTCTGTATGAAAGCCATTCTAATTGTGGTAAGGTGAAATCTACTGTGATTTTGATTTGCATTTCCCTGATGACTATGATCCTGAACATTTTTTCATGTCTCTGCTGCCCATTTGTATTTTCTCTTTTAAAAAAAATGTCTGTTTAAGTCCTTTGCCCATTTCTTCACTGGGTTGTTCGTTGTTGTGGATTTTCTTGATCTCTATAAATTCTGGTTATTTTTTCTTTTTTTTATTTTATTTTTTAAACTTTTATTTAGTAAATATAATTTTCCAAAATACAGTTTATGGATTACAATGGCTTTTCCCCCCCATAACTTCCCTTCCACCCACAACCCTCCCATCTCCCGCTCCCTCTCCCATTCTATTCACATCAAGATTCATTTTCAATTATTTTTATATACAGAAGATCAATTTAGTATATATTAAGTAAAGATTTCATCAGTTTGCACCCACACAGAACATAAAGTGTAAAGTACTGTTTCACTACTAGTTATAGCATTAATTCACATTGGAAAACACATTAAGGACAGAGATCCCACATGAGGAGTAAGTGCACAGTGACTCCTGTTGTTGACTTAACAATTTGACACTGTTGTTTATGGCATCAGAAGTCTCCCTAGGCTCTAGTCATGAGTTTCCAAGCTTCTTGAGTTCGCTGATTTCGATCTTATTCAGACAGGGTCATAGTCAAAGTGGAAGTTCCCTTCAGAGAAAGGTACCTCCTTCTTTGTTGGCCCTGTTCTTTCCACTGGGATCTCACTCCTGGAGATCTTTCATTTAGGTCTTCTTTTTTTTTCCAGAGTGTCTTGGCTTTCCATGCCTAAAATACTCTCATGGGCTCTTCAGCCAGATCTGAGTGCCTTGGTTATTAATCCTTTATCAGTTGCATAGTTTGCTAATAATTTCTCCCATTCTGTCAGTTGCCTCTTTGCTTTCCTGAGTATTTCTTTTGCAGTACAGAGCATCTCAATTTGATCTAATGGCATGCTGAATTTTGGTTTTGATTGCCTGTGCCTCTGGTGTCTTTTCCAAGAACTCTCTTCCTGTGTCAATTTCTTGCAGGGTTTCCCCAATGTTCTCTAACAATTTGATCTATGTCTTCAATCCATTTTTAGTGAATTTTTGTGTAAGGTGTAAGGTGTAATATAAGGTCTTGATTTATACATCTGCACGTGAAAATCCAGTTTTCTGAGCACCATTTGTTGAACAGACTCTGTCCTTGTTCCAGGGACTGGTTTTAATTCCTTGTTCAAATATGAATTGATTATAGATGCTTTGATTGATTTCTGTCATTTTCTTTCCATTGGTCCAGCCATTTGTATTTGTACCAGTAACAGGCTGTTTTGATTATAATTACTTTGTGGTATGTTGTGATATCTGGTATTGTGATGCCCTAGCTTTGTTTTTGTTGCTTTAGCCATTCCAGGACTCCTGTGTTTCTATATGAATTTCTGCATCTTTTTTCTGTATCTGAGGAAAATATGTTTGGTATTGTGATTGGTATCACATTGAATCTGTAAATTGCTTTCAAAAGAATAGACATGTTGATGACTTTGATTCTCCCAATACACGAACATGGAAGATTCTTCCATTTTTTTGTATCTTCCATTTCTTTCCTTAATGTTTTGTAATTATCATCATGAAGATATTTGACATCCTTGGTTAAACTTATTCCAAAGTATTTGATTTTTTGTAGCTATTGTGAATGGAATTGATCTTAGAAGTTCATTGTCAGCCTTGGAATTGCCTGTGTATACAAAGGCTGTTGATTTTTGTGTGTTGATTTTATATCCTTCTACTTTACCAAACTCTTCTGTGAGTCCCAATAGTCTCTTAGTGAAGTCTTTTGGATCCCATAATTTATTTATATATATAAACACTGCAAATAAGGATAATTTGACTTATTCCTTCCAAATTTGTATCCCTTTGATTTATTTTTCTTGCCTAATGGCTATGGGTGAAACATCCAGGACTATATTGAATAGCAATGGTGAGAGGGGGCATCCTTGTCTGGTACCGGATTTCAATGGGAATGCTTCCAACATTTCCTCATTCAATAGGACACTGGGAAGGGGTATGCCATAAATTCCCTTGATTGTGCTGAGTAATGTTCCTTCTATACCAGTATGCTTAGAGTTTTCATCTTGAAAGGGTATTGCATTTTATCGAATGTTTTCTCTGCATCTATTGAGATAATCATTTGGTTTTTGTTACTCAGTTTGTTAATGTGATGTATCACATTGATTGACTTGTGAATGTCGAAGCATCCCTCATATCAGGGATAAATCCCACGTGATCTGGGTGAATAATTTTTCTCATGTGCTGTTGGATATGATTGGCAAATATTTGTTAAAGATTTTTGCATCGATTTTCATCAGGGTTATTTGTCTATACCTCTCTTTCTTGGTTGTGTCTATTTTTTACTTAGGAATTAAAGTTATGCAAGCTTCATAAAAGGGGTTTGAGAGGATTCTCTCCTTTTCAGTTGTTTTGCATAATTTGAGAAGAAATGGAGTTCATTTTTCTTTATGTGTCTGGTAGAATTCAGCAGTGAAGCAATCCAGTCCTGGGCAGCTCTTTGTTAGGAGGGTCTTTGTTACTGATTCTATTTCTGTCCTGGTTATTTGTTTAGGTTTTCTATGTCTTCCGGGCTCAATTTAGGTAGGTTGTATGTGTCCAGGAATCTATCCATTTTCTAGGTATCCCAGTTTGTTGACATACAGCTCTTTGTAATAATTTCTGATGGTTCTTTTATTTCTATGTTGTCTGTTGTTACATTTCCTTTTTCATTTCTCATTTATTGATTTTGGTCTTCTCTCCCCTTTTTTTGGTTAGTTGGGCCAATGCTGTGTCAATTTTGTTTTTTTTTTGTTTTTTTTTGTTTTTTTGTTTTTTGTTTTTTTTTCACAAACCAGCTCTTCGTTTTGCTGATCTTTTGTATTGTCTTTTGGGATTCAATTTTGTTTATTTCTTCTCTAATTTTAATTATTTTTTTTTTCTCCTACTAGTTTTGGGGTTGGTTATCTGTTGTTTTTCTAGATCTTTGGAGTGCATTGATAGCTCATTTATCTGGTGCTTTTCCAATTTCTTGAGATAGGTATCAATTGCTATAATCTTTCCTCTTAACACTGCTTTTGCTCTATCCCATAAGTTTTGATATATTGTATTGGTGTTGTGTTTGTTCCTAGAAATTTTTTTCATTTCTATTTTGATTTCTTCTATGACCCACTGTTCATTCAGGAGCATGTTGTTAAGTCTCCATGTGTTTGCATATGCTCTAGAGATTCCTGAGATGCTGTTTTCTACCTTCATTCCATTGTGGTCCTGAGAAGATGCATGGTATGATTTCAATTTTTTTGAATTTGCTGGTACTAGCTTTATGGTCAATCTTAGATAAATTTCTGTGCCCTAATGAGAAGAATGTGCATTCTTCAACTGTAGGAAAAAAAGTTCTGTTGATATCTGTTAGGTCCATTTAGTCTATAGTGAAGATTAACTTTGCTGTTTTCTTGCTGATGTTCTGTCTGGTTGATCTGTCCATTGCTGAAAGAGGGGTATTGAAGTCCCCAATTTCTATTGTATTTGAGCCTATGCCTCCCTTTATATCCATTAACATTTCTTTTAAATAGCCAGGTGCCCTGTAATTCAGTGCATGTACATTTATTTTTGTCACATCTTCCTGTTGAATTGATTCCTTAATCATTACACAGTGTCCTTCTTTGTCTCTTTTAACAGTTATTGTGTTAAAGTGTATTTTGTCTGATATTAGGAAGGCTATTCCAGCTCTTTATTGGTTTCTGTTAGCATGGTGTATCTTTTTCCATCCTTTCACTTTCAGTCTGCGAGTATCTTTTTGGTGAGATGTGTTTCTTGTGGCACCAAATGGATGTGTCTTATTTTTTTATCCATTCACTCAGTCTGGATGTTTTAACTGGAGAGTTGAGACCATTTACATTCAAGGTAACTAATGATAATTACAACTTTGCCCTGCCATTTTTTGATAAAAGTTCCTATTGTTTACTTTTGATTTCTTTTGTTAATTTTACTGGGAAATTTTCTTCCTTTACCTACTTTGGTAGTGATCAACATGTTTCTATGCTTCTATGTGTAGCACATCCTTAAACAACTTTTATAAGGCTGAAAAGGTAGTGACAAATTCTTTAAATTTCTGTTATGGAAGGTCTTGATTTCATCTTCATTCATAAATGAGAGCTTTGCAGAGTATAGTATTCTGGGTTGACAATTCTTTTCTCTTAAGACTTGGACTATATCTTGCCATTTTCTCCTACTGTAGGGTTTCTGATGAGAAAATTAGATTCTATTGTGAATCTAATTGGAGGTCTTTGAAATAAATCTGATGTTTCCCTTTGCACATTTTAGAATCTTTTCTTTATGTTTTACTGTGATTGAGTTTGAATGCAATGTGTGGTGGTGAAGATCTTTTCTGGTCATGTCTATTAGGAGTTCTATGTGCTTTCTGTACTTGGATGTTCCTTTCTTTCTCCAAATTAGGGAAGTTGTCCATTATTATTTCACTAAAAAAGGTTTTCTAATCCTTCTCTCCATCCATACCTTCAGGAACTCTTAGTTCCTGAAGTATGTTTGATCAATTGATAGTATCCCATAGATTACCAATGGTGTCTTTTAGTTTCCTAATTTCTTTTTATTGTTTTTGTTCTGCCTATATAATTTCCTGTGCTTTGTCTTCTAAGTTGGATATTCTTCCTCTGCTGCCACTGCATTTTTTATTTGTTTTATTAATTCTTCATTTCCTTTGATTTATTGACAAAATATACATGTCTTAGGCATTTCTGAAGGAGTAGAAAAGAAGAATGACTTAGAAAACTTAGAAATTGTCCTAGTTTGAACAAAGATATGGACAACTAAGCACAGGAAGTGCAAAGAACTCTGAATAGACATAATCAGAAAAGCTCTTTATCATGGCACATTATATTCAACTCAACTAATAAGTGGATAAAGAAATTATAGTGTATATATATACTATGGAATAATATTCAGCCATGAGATAAATGAAATCTTCTCTTTTGCAAAAAATGGATATAACTGGAAAGCATTATACTTCGTGAAATAAGCCAGTCCCCAAAAGACAAATACCTTATGTTCTTCCTTATCTATGATAAATAATAGAATATCTAAAAAGTAATCTATAGGAATGAAACTGACACTTTGTGATGCAATGATTTTTAACAGTCCTTGTCTCTACTGTAGAGGTATAGTGTTTTTTTTTTTTCTTCATACTAGTTGTTGAACTCTTTACTTAGTGTAGGGTTAATCTTATCTTTATAAAGTTTACTGAAAATAGATATTTGTAAAAAATAAGAATGGAAATAGGAGAGGGAGGGAAAAAAAGGGTGGGAGTCTGGGCAGGAGCAAGGGTAGAGTAGAAAGTATCACATTCCTGAATCTGTATATATGAAATACATTAAATTTGTATACATTAAATAAAATTTTAAAATAAATAAATAAGTGGTGAAAAAGACCCACTTTCATTAAAATTTTTTAAAAAGAAAAATGCAGTGAAAAATAGAGTAACCCACCGCCTAGACTGAACAAACCAAATAAGGAAGAGACAGAAGACAAAAAGCAGAAATGTACATACTCTCCAAGAACTGTGTTCCTTTCCTTATGATCCCTGTTCCTGTGATGTTCCTGTTGCCAGGCTATGAAGAATGTTGGTTCTTCAACTAATCCTGCAGTTACAGTGTGGCATAAGCAATTAATGCTCAGTGAGTGTCTCATATATCCCTCTGCTTTCCCTAGTCTTTTCTGTAGTTAGTTTGCAGCTATTAAAGCTGATTTTGTCATTGAACCATACACAGAATAATGAGTGATCCTTCCTGACCAAGGCAGTTCCTCGCTGGTGGAACTCCTCCTGATGGCAGCAGCCACAGGTGCTGCAGCTGCATCTTAGCTGTAGCCCAACCTGAAGAAAACCTGCTCAACCAGAATCCAATGACAGGCTGGCGCCGCGGCTCACTAGGCTAATCCTCCGCCTAGCGGCACCGGCACACCAGTTTCTAGTCCCGGTCGGGGCGCCGGATTCTGTCCCGGTTGCCCCTCTTCCAGGCCAGCCCTCTGCTGTGGCCCGGGAGTGCAGTGGAGGATGGCCCAGGTGCTTGGGCCCTGCACCCCATGGGAGACCAGGAAAAGCACCTGGCTCCTGGCTCCTGCCATCGATCAGCGCAGTGCACCGGCCGCGGCGCGCCGGCCGCGGCGGCCACTGCAGGGTGAACCAACGGCAAAGGAAGACCTTTCTCTCTGTCTCTCTCTCTCACTGTCCACTCTGCCTGTGAAAAAAAAAATAAATAAATAAATAAAAATAAATAAAAAATAAATAAATAAATAAGAATCCAATGACATATAAGAAAAAACAAGCCATTGCAATTTTTACAGTTCAGAATTTGCTTTGATTAGCCAAAATGAGGGCCTGGAACTGCTAAACAAAGCATAGTAATTTTGTTTGGTGTCAGTGTATGTGTATTCTCTTTGCCTACTCCATTAGTGCTTACTGTCAGGAGAATTACAGAGTTTTTCTTAATTTTAATATATTGAAAGAAATAAAAATATACTCTATTCTAAAGGCTAATTCTAGTACTTATTGCTATGCCAACTACTCTGAAAATACCTGTCTTCATCTATCTATTATGTACTTATAAGAAACAAAAACTTCAGGTTTAATTCCTAGATAAGAGAAATAATAAGTCCTTTGATTCAGTCTATAATGCAGCTACTTGTCAATCACACAGAACATTTCAAAAGATAAGGTAGAAATGTAAAATCAAACTGTGAATTCTAATTTTAAAGCTATTTGGAGAAGTTTGCTTTTTGTCTTTTTTTATATATGGAAGTGGGTGTCACCTTAAACATAACATCTTTTAGGAGCTAAGACTTCATTATAAAACTTAAGCTCCATAGATTTCCTAACAGATTATTGCTCCTCAGGTTCCCCCCGAAAAATAGTAGAACAAAAAAGATTATTGGGTGATGATTATTATTACACTGTAAGTAATATATGTTATTGAAATATGATGATATAAAAATTCATATACTTGGGGCCAGTGCTGTGGTGCAGCGGGTTAATGCCCTGACCTGAGGCAACGGCATCCCATATGGGCACCGGTTCTAGTCCGGCTGCTTCTCTTTTGATCCGGCTCTCTGCTGTGGCCTGGGAAAGCAGTGGAAGATGGCCCAAATCCTTGGGTCCCTGCACCCGCTTGGGAGACCCACGAGAAGCACCTGGCTCCTGGCTTCAGATTGGCGCAGCTCCAGCCATTGCGGCCAATTGGGAGTTGACACATTGGATGGAAGAGCTCTCTCTCTCTGCATCTCCTCTCTCTGTGTAACTCTGGTTTTCAAATAAACAAATAAATCTTAAAAAAAAATCATGTAGTTTATAAAATTTTAGCAAAAGTGCTAAGAATGTAAAGCAAAAATCCCAATACTTGCTTCATATCATTATGGATATATAAGGGAAAATTTATGAAAACTTTGGTAGTCATAACTTTTCAAAAAAAAATGAAAACATCTATATTTAGAAATGCGTTAGACTGGCCAAATCTCTGAAATCAAATGCCTGTGGTTTCTCTTTCATACTGTATCATATCAAAATGGAACAAACTCTTTAGACTCTACCTAGTGAACATGAAAACCCTCCTCAATGTAGATATGACGTTACTTCTGTTACATAGGAATTACAGATCTAGTATTTATTAAAATTTTATGTAGTTGCTCAAAACAGGTCATTTGGAGATGACCAGCACATCAAACCTATCTGCCAGAGAATCGCTGGATAATTCCTTTCATAACATGAGGTTACATAATCTCCACCTGCCTCCTGTTTATATCATAACTGATTTGCCCATGCAACTGCTTCACCTCATATCGACCTAACTCCTCCCTCTCTATCCTGTCTCATGCCATCTGTAGAAGTACTACTCAGTACCAGCAAGCTTATCTATGTGTTCTAATTCTTCCTGAACTTCCTATCTTCTTTTCACTCCACATCCTGGCTTTTCCTTGTGGAGTTAACACTTTTTGTTAAACGTTTCTCCAAAGGGAAATACTAGGCTGAGCCGTCATCTCTTTTCTTTGTATACACTAAGAAATCTCACTCACTCTTCTAATTCCAGTTTGCATCCAAATGTTCGTGGCTCTCCAAAACCTAACCCCAGGCATGGGTATTTGGTGCAGTAAAATGCAGCTTGGAATTCATGTATTCTATATGGGAGTGCCTGGGTTAGAGTCTTAGCTCCACTCTCAATTCTAACTTCTTGCTAAAGCACACTATACCAAGAAGCAGGTGATGACTCAAGTACTTGGGTTTCCTGCCACCATGATTAAGACTTGGATTGAGTTCCGGGGTACTGGCTTTACCCTGGCCCATGCCTAGCAGTTGGAAACATTCGGGGAATAAACCAGAAGTAGGAGATCACTGCTTAAATATTTCTGTCACTCTCCCTCTGTCTCTCCACCTTTTAAACAAATAAAAATAAATTAGTTAACATAAAGAAAAAAATACTGAGCCCAAGAAACTTTGATTAACAGCAGATCCTTGTACACAACCATGAAAATCCTGTAGCAAATGTGCATTGTACCCAGAATTTATCTTCTCTCTTAAACTCAGCTCCAACAACTCCAGCCTCATTCAAACAATAGTCTTTTCCCACTTACCAGCAGAATACTAAATCTGAAAGTTACCCTTAATTCTTCTTACTACCTCACCATCGACTTTATCTAATTAATCACTAGGTTCTAGCAGTACAGTCTCTGAAATCTGTCAAATATTTTCTACTTCTCCTACAGGCACTACCTTTAGACTCATTACATCTGCCAAAAGGTCTCTCCCATCCCAACCATGCCTAGCTGCACAACGACTCAGGCAGTTGCTCTAACACCCAAATACTGTGCTTGGCCCTCAAAACCCCCTTACACTTCTTAGAACAAAGTTCATTACCACTGCCAAATTTGTTAGCTATGTTTATCATCACTCTTTTCCCCTGCCCTTCTTATATTCCACAGCAAGCTTCTTTATGTTATTTAAGAATATCTTTCCTAATTTATCCTAATTTTATCAGGAACTTTGACTCCCCACACCCACTGTTTTAGCTTAACACCCGCGTATCAGTTCATCATTTAGTTATCTCTCATGGGCAAGCATTTCTTGATCCTTAGGGGACGAGTTCTCAGAACACCCTGTGATTCCTCTACATTGCATTTACCTCAGAGTATTATAAATGGCGGCGGCTTCCTCCAGATCCACTCACTTGCAATATTCACCTGTCAGAGTAACAAAATCAAAACGTTCCTAGGTCTACCACTGAGAAGCATCTGCATAATAAAGGGACACATTACCTTATTTTTCTTCAAACAGGTCTTTGGAATACAGGATTCTTAGTAAAATCTCCCTTACCTTCAATAAAGAGGCTTTGATTCAATTTCCCCTCACTTTTTTCATTCTAGATGTTTAATAAATGATAGACACACCAACTTAACAAAATCTGTGGCAGAGCTAGCAGCAGAATTGTAAAATTCTATATGTTTCTATTAGCATTAATTGGTAACATTACCCCTTATGGACAAGCTATTATCTACCCTAGCCTTGGTTGTCTCATTATAATGCTTATCTTTATCCAATCCCTGTAGCCAATATCTTCTCTATTGTTTTCTCCCTCAGAGGGTGATTTATTTGATACTGTGGCTGCAAACACAATTTCTTCTCAAATTATCCTATCCAGTCCATTATTCCCTTTCTATTATCTTGAGACACTAAAAGTCTAAGTAAAAAGATGAAGTGTCAAATTCACTGTAACTTTTAGAAACAGAGTGTGACATTGTTAAATCTTTGGATGAAATTTGGGGAATGTATCTCTGTCTTTCCAGTTAACTCCAACTGGTGTTTTATTGATGAAGAAAGGTGGTGAGGATCTGCCAATGATATTTCATGTAAATACATATGTAAATATTTAAAATGTGTCACTTGACATTTTCCAGTAGAGTCTCCAAGTTTATTTCCTAAGTTGTTCTCTATTATTAGTTACCATTGAGTGAAAGGAATACAAAATTTGCTTTGAGCTCAAGGACAATTGTGTAAACATTCATGTAATTAGAGCACACTAGGGCAGTTGGTTTTGGTTAGTAAGAGACCAAACATTTGATGATTGAGGAAGTTAAATACATAATATGCTAACATTTCAATAATTTTAGTAAACTGCTTGAAATCAGAAACTTTTCAATATATACCACCAATCAGCAATTTACTTAGGTTTATATCATTATATTCCATTTTAATCTTTTCTACTCCAAAAACTTATTGTTGCTTTCCATGTGTTTCCTACATTGTTCAGAGTGTTAAACGCATGTTCTCTACTCTTAACGCCTAAACCCCTTAATGTTTTCTAAAATACTTTTGCCCCTTCCTGAAACTTAATTGTATATCAGCATTATCTTTTATTTGCATAGGTAAATCCTAAATTTAAATTTTAATGTGTTGCCTTATGTCAATGCTCACTCAATTTAATTTTTCTACTTTCATTTGGGATTTGAAATAACAGATGCAAATCCCATAGTTCCCTCATTTCCAATAGCTGATGTGAAACTAATAGAGAGAAATATTATAAAAGATAACATACTAAGCTATATTCTTAAATATAACTGAAAAATTGACCTGCTTGGCTTATGAAGTTTCATACTGAGATGTTAATAGCCCATATTCAACACTAACTTATGATAACATCATACCAGATATGGACTTCATTTCTTTATGGACTAAAATAAATGTATTTCTTAATTTTCTGTAACCACAAATTTTTAAGCAACTTTATATATTCTTGGTCCCAATCTCAAAACATTCTGTTAGTGTACTTGACATATGCTCATAAATCCATATTTTTTAAACGTTACTATAAAATACATACTGTTCTTTTAGTTTTAGTAATTTTTACATAAATAGTGTTAAACTCTCACCTAAATACTACAGTTTAACTCTAACACACAGAAAATAAAAATAAAAATAAATGCATCCAAAAGTAGAGAATTTACCAACATTTTAGTGGTTAGTCCTGGGAAGGGTGAGATGATGATGAGATCAGAATAAGGAATTCAGTAATTTTGTGATTGAAATGAAGTTTTAAAGAAAACACGTCAAATGTTAATAACTGTCAAATTTGTATTATATGTAGGTAGACTTCTATTATTTTATTTTCTATTTTTACATATTTTAAATATTTCACAATTTTAAAGTCTACTGTCTTCAGGTAATGCAATGTGCCCTCCAGGTTCGGGAAATATGTGAATAACTGATGGTCAATGTCATTTATTATTCAAAGTGGGACATTGTTGAGAATTGGAGAGCTATTAATTTATTTTCCCAGCATGAGAGGCAAACTAGAATGTATGATCACCCTAGAATTAAACCACTTTAAAGTCCCGCTTAATGCATTAACTTCTTAACAGAAAATATGTCTTCCATCATTTCCCCTAATCTCCTTCTTTATAAGTTATTATAGAGCTTATTGATCTAATTTGTCCCATTTATTATCCATTTTTTTCACTGAAGCACTTTAGGGTAATAAATAATTTTCAAGTGAGTCATATAATAAATAATGGAAAAATTGGAAAATATGAAAATTGAAATATCTCTCCCCACAATGCAATAAGATATTGTTCCTGAGTGAACAGCATTTACTGAACACTCAGTATCTCAAAGTAATTCATCAGGTGATGTGATGATAAAAACAAAACTAAAAGTACCAGTTGGCCTCAACAAATTTTCGAGGGCACTTGAAAATATTCATCAAAATATATAAAGGAACCTTCATTTTAATGAAAATATTTTGATATTTATTCTTAATATTTTGACCATGCATTTTCCACGAATTTTTGAAGACCCTTCATATTTTAATTAATTATACAGAGAAAATACATAAAAGCAAGAAATACAGATTTTTCTCACTGCACAAAGGTAGGATAAAAAGTAATTACTTTTGAATGATCAAGTACTCACAGGTAGTGGACTCAGCATGATCATCACCAGGTGCCCACTGCAGGATGCACAGGGGAACCCTGTGCTTCCTTCCTAAACCCACAGGCTCTGCTTTGAGTCTCAATTTACCAGTTTGTGGAGAAAAATCATCACATAGGAATGATCTCTGTTGTATACTATTGTACCCAAGATGTAGAGAGCACAATATGTTTCATATGGCAGGCTGTATATAACTAATGCAGAAAAGCCCTACAAAGATACCTATGAAAACAAGCAGTTTCCATCCTCAAGGGGATGAGTAGTGTGGAGGCAGCTTAATCTAGGGCTTAAAGGACACTTTCAGGGCCACAAAACTCTTTAATGTTTTGTTCCTTTTTCACCATTGCCTTGGTCTTCGAGTCATCTCTCTTTGTTCCCTAAATTAGTGTTGGCAATCCTCAAGCTATTGCCCTGGAAATTCACCTCCAAGGAAGAAATAATTCACTGCTTCCTAGGTCTTTCAAAGATCCTGGAATGTGAAAGAAAAATTTCATCTGTGATAGCCTGACTTAATTAACTAAAGTGTATCTATTCAAATCAGCAGTGGCTGAGGATAGAAAGTGCTAATGTACCAATTGTCTCACACTAAATTCTGTTTCACTGAACCATGGCATCAAGAGTAGACCAGATGTTCGTACCAGCAAGTGTTTCTCAGAAGCCTCAACCATAGAAAAGCATAAGGAATGCTGAGTGGGCACGAAAGAAGGAACGAGAAGGATGGAGGGAGCAAGGAAGGAATGGAGGGAAGAAAGAAGGCAGAAGGAACAGGAAGGAGTGATAGATGGAGGAAAGAAAGCCGAGAGAGAAAGCAGTCCACTAGGACAGTGATATGTTGCTACATTTTTAATAGCCAGCTCTCAAAATTAGGTGTTTACAGCATGTAGCCCATCACCTCAGAACTTTATCAATTATCTGCCCAAATACTGCCCCACTAGACAGAAATCCCTTGGAAATTCAAGGCCACTTTTTATGTGTCTATGAATTCTCAGAATTTACCATAATACCTCAAAAATAATATTAACTCCATTACCCCCATTTAAAGAAGAAAGAGGGAGTTAGGACAGGAGTAGGAAACAAAGAACAGGGGAGGGAAATCTCAATAAAAAATAGATATGTAGAAAAGAAAATGAGGTAAGAAAAGAGAAAACTGATAAATGATTATTTTAAAATTTTTATTTGGGTTAGATTTCACTGAAAAATGCATAATTCGCTCTCAGAAAATACAAATCTTTTAAAGTAAAAGAGTTGGACTTTTATTAGGGTAGAAATTTCTACTCCTCCAGGTGTCAACCAAAATTTCAAGATTTAACATGGCTCTTAAATTATGAATTTAGGGCCAGCGTCGCAGCTCACTAGGCTAATCCTCCGCCTGCAGCGCCGGCACACCGGGTTCTAGTCCCGGTTGGGGCGCCGAATTCTGTCCTGGTTGCTCCTCTTCCACTCCAGCTCTCTGCTGTGGCCAGGGAGTGCAGTGGAGGATGGCCCAAGTGCTTGGGCCATGCACCCACATGGGAGACCAGGAAGAAGCACCTGGCTCCTGGCTTCAGATGGGCGCAGTGCCGGCTGTAGCGGCCATTTGGGGAGTGAACCAATGGAAGGAAGACCTTTCTCTCTGTCTCTCACTGTCTAACTCTGCCTGTCAAAAAAAAAAAAAATTAAGAATTTAACAGTGCTTACTCAACAAATTCATTCTTCACATTTTTCCATGTATTTAAGAAAATACATTATGCCAAATAGCAAAGATGACAAAACATTTGCAATAAAGCACCAAGACATGGAAATGAAGAATTGAATCCAGATCTGCAGAGATTACATACGGACTCTGAGGATCAAGCAATGGGACACTGGTCCTGCTCTCCCGTGGAGACTGTCGGTTCCCCAGTATCTCCTTAATACAGCAAGTGAAGCTATTGTGTGGCTTCAGAGAGCCCAATTCCTGAATCATTGCTAATAAAACCCCTATAGTCATCCCTATGAGTCCCAAAGCGTTGTTAGAAATCTGCAAGTGCTGCCTTAAAAAGATGCCTATCACATTTGTGAGCTTTCTTACATATTGGAACCCACGGTTGCATTTATATTTCCAGTTGGGTTTCCTGTAGGCAATTCTACTTTAGAGGTCATGGCCCAACTTAAAATGTAAATTCAGTGTTTTGTATGAAAGCCAAGTGAAGGCTAAATGATCCTAGCCAGTGCTCCACGAACAAACGTTTCCTACTTATTCCAACAGGAAAAAGTGGTAGAAAATTTGAATCTGCCAAGGGCAATCAGCCATTGAGTCACACTAAAATCAAAGGCACCATGATGCAGCAGTCAGAATCAGTCACCATGGGAATTATAATTTAGCTTCAGCAAGGTAATCTCATCTGTCAGGTTAAATTAATGTTAATTTGAATTTTATTGGTTTTGCAGATATGCTTGTATAGATTTTATGTTTGTTTTAAGTTGAATCAAAAGGAAAACCATGAAGTTTACCCCCCTTTATTAAGTTAAGAATTTTAGAAGAATAATAAAATGACACAACCAGACAGTTAAACACCAAGAATATAGTTTTCTTTGCTAAGAAATACTGTACTAAAATTTACTGCTGTGTTGACATGTCATCGTGTTCATTCAAAAAGACAAATGCCAAACTTGATTGTGTAATGTGAATCTGATGAGGCCTTGTTGGCTACAAAGTGCCCTTCAACTCCTCCCTGATATTCTTTGCTCAGTTAAGATTTATTTACAACATTTAATTTAAATACTTCTTCATGAGAGGCCCTTGGTGGTTAAGTGTGCGGGCCCTGTAGGCTATATAGATTCAAATCCTGACTGTGTCACTCACTCACCATGGCAGAGACTGGTCAGGCATTTACCAGTCTGTTTCCTCTTATGAGCACCCAGAACAACTGCATTTCCCAGGTTTCTTCATTCTAAGTAGGAATCCCAGGACTGACACAGATGATAGATGACGAGGAAGACATGTTTGTCCTTCCCAGGGCCGGTTGCCATTCATTGCAAGATCACAATGTCATTGAGAGTTAGCTCTTCCAGTGCTGGGTGGGCCTTAGTGTTGCAGTAGAAAGGTGGAAGAAACTCTTGAGTGAAGGAGCATTTCCCCAATCATATAGGACTAGAATGTGACCAAAGTTGTACACCTGATAACACATTCTCTTAAGTTCCGACAGTTTTGGTTATTTCTTTGATATAGCAGTGTGGTCTCACCTGTCCTGGATAATAGACTAACTGTATTACTTTGGATAAATTAATTAATCTCAGTATTCAGTGTCATAATTCCCTCATCTGTGAAAGTTAAATTCAGTATCTATCTCATAGATGCATATCTGTCTCAACTGTGTGAAAACCAGTGAGTTGATTTACATAAAATCTAAGAACGTCACCTGATTCCCAGGAATCATTACTATGGGTCTCTCTTCCCTATTCTACTGTAATTCCTGTCAATGTCTATTTTCCCTTTTATTTCCAATGTATTTTACAGGTTTGGCACACAGTGGGTGAGAAATAAATGTTTGACTTATCAGTAAATCTAATTTATCCACAAAATTGAAAATCCTATCATTTCTAGATTGTGTTCAGTTAATAGTGATGATATTGTTCATAACAATTATCAAGCATTTACTGTGACAAACATATAAGTATCAATTCCTCCATTCTCTCATCCTTTTTCTTTCTTCCCTCTGTTCTTGTTTTTCATTGTTCCTTATTCTCAGATATTTTTTAAAAAAACTAACCTATATTTGATAATAAGAGATGACATAATGTAAATTAATAACCTTAAAGTACTTAAAATAAATTAAGCACCTTTGCTTAGAATAGATTGCCCTGTGTCAAATCAGAACATAGAAGAAATGTAAAATTTAAATTTCATATATCCGTATGTGAAATAATTTTAATGAAGCCATCATTAATCAGTTACTGTGAAAAAAATAATCCTGTGAGAATTAACTTTTCCTTTGCTTCCTCCTCTCATACCTATTATAAGCTTAGCTGTGCTACAGCCAAAATGAGATGCAGATAACTCTTCCGTATGCATGGACTCATCCTCCTGTTAGCTTGCACTGCTCCTGCCCTGTGGAAAATGCTCTTTTGCTTATTTACATTTCAGTACCTGCATCAAATGCTTACAGACAAAATTCAAAGTTCCTCTATAGTCATCTAGAGCAAATGACTTGATCAACAAAGAAATTGAACGATTGAATAAATGTGTTAATGCATTTGTCTGTGGATTTCAAATATGCGTACCAGCCTCCAAGTTTCCACAGTGAATTAAGCAGATAATTCCACAGGAACGATCCAGGTTGGAAGGAGCAGGAGATGTTCAAATGAACATGACTGCAAAATCTTTCTCCAGTGCTCAGAGAAGAGTCACAAATACTGCAGTGTGCTATGCAGGAAGGAACTGCCAGAGCAAGAAACGGGCAGAAAAATCAAAATGCTGAGCTATTAAATGGCTGAATTTACCAACAACCTCTTAAGCTTACTCAGCTACCTTCAAACATCCTGAAAGAGTACAGTTTCTGGAAGCATCTTTTAATAAGCAACGACTGCTTCTTGATTGTTCAGGCAAGTGGACTGATGAATAAGTTCTTTTATAATCATAAAAATCATAAATTTACACAGCAAGTTAACTCCCTGTTTTGCAACACATATTAGAGACAAACTAATGTTAAAAATTTAACAAACAAATAGAAGGGATAGTCAAGAGTTTTGTTCAGTAGCCCACCCCCCCAATCCATCATTTTGTTTCCATGGTTCCAGTTAATCATGGTCAGTTGTGAGCCAAACATTGAACAGAAAATTCCAGAGCATTAAAGGATATGTTTATTTTGGTGAAAAAACATTTTGAAATCCATGCATAATTTTTCATAAAATTCATTTTCCACAAACTTTTTGAAGCCTCCTTGTGCAAGTGATTTCAATAAGAAATGCATCAATAAAACCTATTTTTAGATTCAATTTTCAGGGCCAGCACTGTGGCATCCCATATGGGCACTGGTTCGAGTCCCAGCTGCTCCACTTGTGATCCACCTCCCTGCTGGTGGCCTGAGAAAGCAGTGAAAGAGGGCCCAAGTGCCTGAACCGCTACACCCATGTGGGAAACCCAGAAGAAGCTCCTGGATCCTAGTTTTGGATCCACTCAGTTCTGGCCAAAGCTTGTGGCTCCTGGCTCCTGGCTTCAGATTGGCCCAGCTCCAGCTGATGCAGCCATTTGGGGAGTGAACCAGTGAATGGAAGACCTCTTTCTGTGCCTTTCCCTCTCTCTGTCTGTGATTTTGCCTCTCAAGTAAATAAATAAATCTTTTTAAAAACTCAATTTTCCACAAACGTTTTGAAGTACCCTCATGCATCCTACCCACCTGTCAGTTACTTTGTAGGTATCTCAGTGATCTCAGTGATCAATCAAATGTCATGCTATCACCGTGCCTGTGTTCAGGTAACCTGTATTTGGTAACTGATGCTACATTACAATGCCTGTGTCTTTACTTCACTTTATCTTGTTACATTTACATAGGTGTTATATCATCTAGCATCATTGTGGGAAAAAGGTGAGTGCAGTAAACAATAAGGTAATTTGAGAAAGATAAATACACACACATACACACTCAGAGAGATTGCATTTACCTAACTTATACCATATAGTCACAACCATTCCATTTTATTATTATTTAGAGCTATTAATCTCTTGCTTGACAAATTTATAAATTAAACTTTATCATCAATAACCATGGATGGGAAAACACTTATACACACATGTGTATGTACATTCTTGGTAGTATCTGAGGTTTCAGGCATCCATTGGGAATATTGAGATGTGCCCCTCGTAGTTAAGGATGAGATTACTGTAAATAGATTATGTTCAACTTTACTACCTTTCTAACTTTTCACTTCTTAAAATAAATTTCATTCAAATCAATTTTATTTTTGATAGACTTTTTCTGGAGCAGTTTTAGGTTCAGACATACAGATTTTCCATTGTAACCCCTGTCCCCACACAAGCAGAGTCCCTCATTATGAATACCTGTGACTAGAAGGGTGCATCCATTATGATTGATGAGTCTACATTATCACCCAGAGCCATACTTTACAGTAGGGCTCACTATTGCTTCACTATTGTTCTATAGGTTTGACTAAAAATGTATAATGACATCTATCCATCATGAAAATTCTCTGTATTCTGCCTAGTCAACCCTCCCCAATCACTGGCAACAACTGATGCTCTAATTTTCTCTATAGTTTTGCCTTTTCCAGAATGTCACAAAGTTATATACATTACATATCATTTTCAAATTGGCTTTGTCCACTTAATAGTATACATTTCTGCATCTTCCATGTCTTTCCATGACTTGATAGCTCATTTTTCTTCAGCACTGAACACTCTGTCTGGATTACTGCAGTTTACTGATTATTCACCAACTGAAGGACATCTTGATTGCTTCCAAATGTTGACAAGTTGTGAACAAAGCTGCTATTCACATCCATGTGCAGGTTTTTGTGTGACGATATATTTTCAACTTCTTTAGGAAGGTTTCCTGGGTCATAATGGCTGGAGAATATGGAAAGAGCACATTAGATTTAGTAAGAAACTATCAAACTATCATCTAAAGTGGCTTCATGATTTTGTCTTCTCACTAGCAATGAATGGGAATGTCTGTGGGTCTGTATCCTTGACCACACTTGATGTTAGTGCTCTGGATTTGGGCTATTTTAATAGGTGTGTGGAGGTATTTCAGGGTTGTTTTACTTTGTATTTTCCTCATGACAAATTATGTGAGCTGTGTTTGTATGCTTACTTTCTCTTTCTTATTTGGTGAGTTATCTGTTAAGGACTTGGGTTCATTTTCCAATTGAGTTGTTTTGTAGTTGTTCAGTTTAGGTGTTTTTTGTGCATTTTTTATAAAGGTCCTTTAGCAGATATGTCCTTAAAATATTTTCTTCCAGTCTGGGTTATGTTTTTCATTCTCTGAAAAAATGTCCTTTTAAAAACAGACAATTTTAATTTTAATAAAGTCTGTCTTAGAAATTCTCCCTACTATAAGTATGCCTTTGGTATTCTATCTAAAAAGTAATCAACATACATTAAATCACATGAAGGATTTTATTGTTTTGCCTTTGATAATTAGGTCTGTGATGTATTCTGAGTCAACTTTGTAAAGGGTCTAATATCTGTGTCCAGGTTTTTTGTTTCATGTAGATGTCCAGTTTTTCCAATACTATTTGTTGTTTCTTTTTTGTTAAATAGCAGTTGACTGTATTTGAACAGGTCTATTTCCATTTCTCTATTCTATTCCATTGATCTACTTGTCTCTCCTTTTGTAAATATCACACAGTCTTGACTACTGTAGCTCTGAAATCCTGAATTTGAGCAATGACAGTCTGCCAACTTTGTTCTCCTTCAATGCTCTGTTGGCTGTACTGAGTATTTTCCTTCTCCACTAGCATCATTGTCTTGAAATTCACAAAATTCCTTGCCAAGATTTTAATTGAATTTGCATTTAGCCCATCAATCAAGTTGCAAGGAACTGATATCTTGATACATTTACCCTTCCTGTCCATGAATATGGAATGTCTGTCCAGTTATTTAGTTTTCTCTTATCTCTTTAATCTGAGTTGTGTGGTTTTTCTCTAAATATATATTTGATTATCTCCATTTTGGGAGCATCAGTTTGCTCCATGACCTCACAATATGAATTTAAGAATTGCCATTTTTTTTCAGTTCATATAGTTTTTATTAAATTGGAGTCATGGCTATTAAGCCCCTTACAGTTCAGACCAGAACAGAGTCACTGTGTACCTACTCCCCATGTAGGCTCTCTATCCTTAATATGTTGTACTAAGAGAATTAATGGTAAAATTACTACTCAAATAGTACTCTATACTTTGTGTGTCTATGTGGGTGCCGTCTGTTGAAATCTTTACTTAGTATATACTAAGTTGATCTTCTGTATATAAAGATAATAGAAAATTAATCTTGATGAAGAATGGGATGGGAGAGGAAGTTGGAGATGGGGTGGTTGCGGTTGGGAGGGAGGTTATGGGGGGAAGAACTGCTATAATCCAAAAGTTGCACTTTGGAAATTTATATTTATTAAATAAAAGTTGAAAATAAATAAATAAATAAATAAATAAATAAATAAATAAAAAATAAAAATGCTAACTTGAAGTATTGTTACAGAACAACTTTAAAGTTTCTTTCAAGAAATTTTTAAAAATACCAACAGAATTTTTTTCTTGGCATGAAGGAAGATTACTAATGTAATTTAACACTCCTGTAAATCTGTTTACATTTGTCAGAGAGACATTCAGATAATGAAGACAATATTTCTGCATTTTCTTTTTCACCAAAATAAATCTGCCAACTGGGGACTGCTACCCTAATACTCCTGTGAATCTGCTTAAATTTGTCACAGAAGCATTCAGATGATGAAGACAACATTTCTGCATTTTCTTTTTCACCAATATAAATCTGGCACACTGGGCTCTGTGCAGAACTAATGGAGGATACTCTGTGTAGAGTAGAAGATAGATAGATAGATAGATAGATAGATGATAGATAATTTTAAAAACATTGCAACCTTATAAACAGTGTGAACCAAAATGTATAGAGGCACTCCTCATAATTCAGCAATATTTTTCATAATGTTTCTTCAAGGTTTCCTTTCCTTCTCCACAATCCCACTGAATGGCATCCATATGATATATGAAACATAGGAGCTTAGGCAACTTCAAAAACTGGAAGCACATGCATAACATTGAAATGAATGAGAATTTTACCATCCTTGGGGACCTTCTGAGTGCTTTTTATCACCTGGACATGACACCACATCAAATGCTGAAGTCTGAGTCTGATTAACATCCATTGCTTACCCACTCAGACACAGCAATTACCTCCTCTCACTTCAGGAGACAGAGGGATGTATGTTGCTTCACACCACATAGACTCGAATAGACACTTGAGAGCACTGTGACATGCTCTGACTGTATCACATTGCTTCATAGTGTCAAGGTGACACTGAGTCTTCAAAGACCCCCAAATGTGCAGTGAAGTCTGGCCCAGAGGAAAAGGCTTATATGACAAAGTTGTCTCTCTTTCTACACCCAAATCTTTTTCCCACAATTTTAGTAGAGCTATAATATATGTTAGATAAGCAATTAACATGCTTATTAACATGTTCCTTTTCCATCTTGCTTCTGGCCAAGATTTTGTCTAATTCTGATCCTCCTTTTGGTGGTTGTACCTACATGCACTTCTATAGGACTTCGCAGCCTGTTGTGTATAGAATGTCTTTGAATTGACTTGCTGAGACAATGGAACACATTGGAATACCTTACATTAGAAGGGACTACACTGAAAACTTAACTGGAATGTAATACAGAGATATGTTAAATGCAAATACAACAACTTACAGGAATGAAACGTATTATCTTGAATCTTATATTAAAATACCTTGGAAACTGATGTTTTCCTTTTGCCATCTGTATATATATGAAGAAATGAGATCAAGGCTTGCTTGTATTATAAAAATGATGAAGTGTTCAATGAAGAGCAATGGGTCACATTTTATGAGTGTCTCTGCCACATTATTTAAATATTTAAGACATTTATAATCATATAATAATTGATGATTGCAGCATTATTTATTTTACTGAAAACAGCAAGTCAAAGAACTCTGCTAGCATTCACTTGTATGCTTGTGAGAAGCACTCACATCTCATCCTTGCAGTTGCACATTAAACTACTATGGCTCTGGAATGTTGCAGAATGGGTGGTGTTTGACAAAAATCCAAAATCTCTGTCAAGATATCCAGAGGAAGCATGATTCTGCTACGAAGAAGCACCTCCCTCCATTCAGAGAGTGTTTTGTGAAGATAACAAAGCACCTTCCAAGTGAAGACAGGAAACTGTTCTCCACTTCTCCAACAGCTCTCCCCTCCCCACGCTCTTCCCTACACTCCAGGTCCCATGGTACCAGTTTAGTTATTGGAAGGGAGGAGTAGGAAGACTGCCCTTATGGATTCAGAGAAGCTAAGGCCCCACACAGACCAGCACCTGTGATTCCACAGTATTCCCCATGATGCCCAGTGAAATTCTGAAGGGCTCAGAGGCATCAAAGAAAAAAGAAACAGGTTAATATACTTGCATTTTTAAGTTGTCATCTTTTATTGGATCCAGAAAAGTTACTTACTGATGCCTATGATATGTGATAACCCTTAGATAATCAAAGTATTTCATGAATTGCAGTACCTTAATGGCCAACCACTTTACATACAAGGAAAATCTGTTTTGTTTGAAAAAGACTCAAATGTTTGACACTGTGTAAATACAGTGATGTTTATTTTTTCTATTTTAGCAAGATGTTTGGTGTATCCTATAAATGACTCATAGTAAAAATGGAATTATTCCTTAATTTAAAATTTAAATGCTAGGAACTTTAACTATGACACAAAAATTAATGAATTTCAATATATTTTTTCTTTAAGATCAAAATCAAACCATTTTAAAACCAAATACATTAAGCTATAAAATAATTTACTGTCTAAAGAAATTATTTGGTTTCAATTCTTCATTCAACAAAATTTATTTTATCCTATGTTCCAGATGATTCACTGTTAAACAATACCAATTTATTCATCCCATACAATTGTAATCTGATGCAGAACACAGAGCAAAACCAAAAAGCAAATAAATAAGTGAGTGAAATAAGTTAGACATAGAAAGACAAATACTGTATATTTTCTCTCATATGTGAAAGCCAAAATTTAATTTATTTAATTAATTTAAAAGAAAAAAATCAACAAACAAAAATGAATGTGTCTGTGTATCAAAATTACCACAAATATAGTTTAGTCAAGCTTTGTATCATCAAACCAATGTCTAAGAATTTTGTACTACTATATATAGTTTTAATGATATAGGATTACTTTAAAATGTATTGTATATGGGTGAAATTGTCATCTCTCCATTTAACTATTACTTAAAGTCCTTGTGCATATTCCTGCTAAACTAGGATTTTTTTTTCATTTTTTATCTGCTGAACTCATTATTTGGTGGAGAATTAAGCCCTTTGTGGTAATGTAAGTTAAAAGTGTATTATCTCAAATTGAATAATAAAAGCCATATTTTATGATATTCTCAATAGAAGAAGAGAAAATATTTGATAAAATACAACATCTTTTCATGATAAACATCTTAAGAAAACTGTGTATAAAGGCAACACACCTCAACACAATTAAGGCCTTATATGACAAGCATACAGCCAGCATCATATTGAAAGCAACAAAGCTAGAAGCATTTCCACAAAGATCTGGAACCAGACAAGGATGCCCACTCTCACCATTACTGTTCAATATAGTTCTGGAGGTTTTAGCCAGAGGCATTAGACAAGAAAAAGAAATCAAAAGGACACAAATGGGAAAGAGGAAGTCAGTTTGTCCCTGTTTGCAGCTGATATGATTCTACACATAGGGGAACCAAAAGAGTTCACTTAGAGATTATTGGTAACTCATAAAGAGTTTGGCAAAGTTGCAGGATATACAATCAACACACAAATATCAATAGTTTTTTATAAACAAACAATGCCATGGCTGAGAAATAACTTCTAAGATCAATCACATTCACAACAGCCATAAAACAGTTTAAATACCTCAGGATAAATTTAACCAAGGATTTGAAAGGTCTCTATAATGAAAATTACAAAACATTAAGGAAAGAAATAGAAGACACCATAGTTGAGATAGCTAAGCTATGAAATCAAATCAGCTATCCATCATTTGTTGACTGTATAGAGAAACTGCAGAATATATTCATGACGAATAATACTCAGCAATAAAAAGAATGAAGTCCTGTTTTTCACAACAAAATCAATGTGACTGAAGACCATTATGTTTAGTGAAATAAACCAGTCCCAAAAATACAAATATCGCATTTTCCCTTATTTTTGGGAACTAATATACAGAGTACCAAAAAAAAATAATGTATTCCAGCAAAATTGACACTTTTAAATTTGATTATTATTTATTGCCCGTGTCTATGCCATGAGGAATAGTGCTTTTTCTACTTACTTCTTGTAGAATTCTTTATTTAATAGAAAGGCTAAGCTTATGATATAAAAAACATTTTATTTTATGAAAAAATTTTATGACAAAAATTTTTCATAAAAATTTAAAAAAAGAAAAAAAGAAAAGAAAGAAGGAGGGAGGTTGGGGGATGGTAGGGTGGGAAGTATTATTATGCTGTTAAAATTGTATATATGAAATATGTGAAATTTATTCCCTTTATATAAATAAAATATAAAAATTATCTCAGAAACTAAAAAATAAAGAGAAAGGAAAAAGAAAGGAAGAAAGAAAAAAGAAAGAGAAAGGAAGACGGAAGAAAGAGAGAGAGAGAGGGAGGGAGGGAGGGAGGGAGGGAGGGAAGGAGGGAGAGTGGGGAGGATGGAAAAATCATTAAATTAAATTCTTAGAATTGTATCTAGGAGGTATAGTAGCTCTGTCAAAAGTGAAAACTAAAAATAAATGAATAAATAAGCAAAGCATATGAAGAAAATAAAACTAGTTGATGAAATAGAGAATAACAGCATCAATCACTGGGAGCAGAATAAAGAGTCTAAATTATGGAGTCAGACAAGGTCTCACAGTGGAGGGAAGATCTGTGCTAAGACTTGAGCGTCTAAGGAAAGAGTAATGGGAGTCTGGGCCCAGAACACTTCAGGCTGGAGGAACAGCACTCTTGAATAAGAATGTGCCAATGTGCCTGCCATATTATAACAGTAAGGCAAAATGGTTGAAGAACAGGGAGGTGAGTAGTAGAAAATGTAGAGGGTCAACTGGGCCACAGCCAAAGCATGTAGATCCTACAATATGGCCAGAGGATTAAATTTTATTATATATGCATTAAAAGGCAATTGGAGGTTTTCAGACAGGGGATTGTCATAATCTAATTTAAGTCTCTAAAAACATAGCTGCTGCAAGGAGAATGGAATGAAAGGGAGACAAATTCCAGTCATGAATTCCACGAGAATAGTTGGAATTACAGGACTGCCTATAGCTGTTATGTTGCGATACCTGATTCATGAGATGAAATCAATATGCACGCCAAGTCAACTATCACTCAAAGGCTTTAAGCTCCATTCAAAATGAGAACTTCCTAACAGCCCCTAGACGGAGATTTTTTTCATAGGAACCACCTGCCTTTGGAGAAGCATGTGGGATCACCGTCTCTCTATTCTTCTCTCCCTGCTCTCTCCTCTTCTCCTCTACCTCTTCCCAGCCAGTGTTAAGGAACACCGTTAGGGTTGAAGGAGACGTGGAAGGGAAGATGTTTGGGCGAGGGGGTGGGTGGCAAAAGAGGGCAAAGCATGGAAGCGGAGATGGCAACGCCTATTTCACCCTCATCATCTCACTTGCATGATTGGCTTTATGCTCTGTGGGCTGGATGGATGTCTGAAGCTGACGTCATTTCTTGTGGGATTTCTGAAGTCCTGATTAGAGAATGACTTGCTGTCAGCTCTTCGATCTAGGAGCAGGTATCTCTTCTCTAATCCTCAGTAGTTGTTTGTGACTCATTTCTAAGCCCCTGGACATACACGTTCATCTACAGCAAAGGAAACTTCTGAGAACGCAGGCCATTCCCAAAACTCGTGTTATCATCTTCTGCCAGGGAGACTTTAGCTTTCCAGGAAGCTCCACTTTATGCATCTTCCAGGTGCAGATTGTCTTACCTAAACCTCCTGTCTATATCTGAGATGAAAGAAGTGGGAGGCAAGGAGATCCACACTATTCTCCAAGGAACAATCTCACTAAATCTTACTGCCCTTCTAATGTTCTTATTTTTAAAAAATTGTTTATATGAGCAAGGGGCCCTAAATCTGGACTTATCTCTATTGACCTTGATGTTTATCATTAACATCACTTAAAACAGAAATTAAAATTGTATTACATATGAGACTTATTCTATGAACCTCATTTTTAATAACATTTTGTTTGCCAGGTATATAGTTCTACTACTCAATCAACAAACATGCATTTTGTGCTATCTAGTCAGGTGGGTGTGGGGAAGCAGACATATTTCCTATTCTAATAAAACTAACATCTTAGTGGAGAAAATAGACCCTCTCTGAGTAAAAAAAAATAAGCAAAATAAGATGATCATAAGGTGGGCCCTGATATAAACAGAGCGTGTGCTCTGACAGATAGCAGTGGGCTACCCATAAGCAATGAGTGGCAAAAGACCTGCAGTAGAGAGGATGGCCACAGATAGTATCTGAGAAGATAATAAAAGACTCAAAGGATGAGGATATGCAAGTCCTGAAAGAACTAAGCAAATACCTGTTTCCCAGGGTCCAAGAGCAGGAGAAATGTCTTGAGATCAAGCTGGAGGCCGATGTGGCCAAACCACCACCACCAAGGAGGGGAATAGTTCAGGACAGTAAAGGAGCCTGGAAACTTCTGCCTGTGCCCAAAGGTTGGACTGTTCGTAACATTGCCTTCTGGAATCTAGAGTGACAGCATGTCTCCTATGGTAGTCACATTAATACATATACAATACATTAATTTCAATAGCAGAGCTAATTAGTGTCTAGCTTGATTTGTCAATGGTCATTTAAACCAAGAAACAGATTCACTTTCAGGAATGTGATTGAATTCACTGCTGAACAAAGAACTCCAAAAGCCCTCAGGGTGTAGAACTGTCTGTCTAATGCAGTGTGCAGAAGAAAACCCACTGCACTCAGAGTGAATTTAGCTGCCCAAACCCTGCAACAACAACAACAAAAAATTGTGATTTGCTGAAGCAAATATTCTTTCATGAAAATTTCAGATGGTAAAACTGGATAGCACAGTGTCTCAAGCAGTTAAAATCAGGCTTCCAAGGACTCTGCACATTTAATCGAACAAATAGTCTTTATCATGCTTATAAAATAAAATCTATCTAGGGGAAAAGGATTTTTAAAGACAATGCCTTAAACTTAGAAAGATCCCAATGTATATTGGGTTTCACTCTAAAGTAGAATCTCAGCTTAGGTTTGCAAATACTTTGGAGCTGAGCCTAGGACAAATGCCACAGGAGCCCCCAGGTGGAGCTTCACACATCCCTGTAAATTTCGCTCCCACTGCAGTTATTGCTCTTCTGGGCCAGATTTCTGGATGAGAAGACGGCATCCTGAGACTCAGATCACCCTTTATTCTACTCGGGCAACATTATTCCCTTGCTGCTCTCAGCCTCCTGGAGAGTTCGCAAGGGTCTGTTGCTCTACTTGTCCTGTTGTATATAATCCACTTGGTTCACCTTTGTATTCCTTCCCTTCCCCATTCAGTTTCCACCACTAGGCTTTCTTTAGCTCTTTAGCTCTCACTCCAGCTTCTGATATTTGAAACTCAGTGTGATGCTTAATGTGTCAACATGAGCAGACCATGGTGCCCAGATGTTGGGTCAAATACCTGAAGCTGTGTGAAGATATTTTTTGATGTGATTAACATTTAAATCAGTAGATAGACACTGAGAAGAGCAGATGGCCCTGCGTAAGCAGAGTGAGCCTCATGCAATCAGTTGAAGGTTTATTGTGTAAGAGATGAGGTCCCCTGAGGATGAGGAAATTCTGACCCCCCCCCCCAGTCTTGACTTGAACCACAGTTTCCTACGCTCAGTCTCCAGTCTACCAGCCTGTCTCAAAGATGCCAACATGATGTGTATTTTTTCACCCAATATTTGAGCAGTTTAATGAATAAGACAGAAGTCAGTCATTAGTCATTAATGTAATAACATATAGAGGACATGAATTAGGGAACAGTTAATAGAGATACTCTATGCAAAGTTTTGCAGTTTCAGATTTCCCCAATTACAAAAAAAAAGGAATATTACTTTTGTTAGGCCTAAAAATTAGACCACAATGAAATCTTCCTTGTCTTCTTGCTATGCTTTTTAAAAATTACAGTTCATTTGTTAGGGAGAATTACACAATGTTGATCATATAGTACGTCAGACACCATACTAGGTCCTTAATGTGATTTGTTTCATTCAATTGAAACTAACACCAGTCCTCCTTTTAGAGCTGCACATTTAAGATATAGGACAGATAGGTAATGTATTTCAGAGCAGATGAATTGCGGTTTTGTGGTTTTCCCATAAGTCTATATGATAGAAATTTGCATATTAACAAATAGTCACTCTTCCTTAGATTTCTAATTGAAGTACAAAATAGACTTGAAGAATAGCAAAAATCATAAGTATGATGCTCTGATAATTTCACAAACTGTATCAATTCAGGTCAAGAAATAGATATTAGCAGCATTCTAGAAGCCTTAGACAATAACTATTATTTTAAAACAAAATCATAATGTGGAAAATGTTGTGCAGGTTTCTTGAAACTTTACATCTGTCCACCTTAAATATGTCCATTGCTTAAGTTAAATGAAGGTGAACTAAGAACGGGAATATGCTCCTAAGATGTGACTTGATATTGGGAAAGAGGACCAAAGATGCAGAAGATGTGGGGTCAAAGCTTGTCTCTGGCACGCACCAAGCATAAAGCTATAGAGAGACTATTTGAGTTCCCCCAAACTCATGTATTTACACTTAATGCCCAGAATGATAGTATGTGGAGGTGAGGCCTTTGAGAGGTGCTTAGATGATTAGGCGTTACTATTCTTAGAGACTCCGGAGAGTTCTCCAGCCTGCGACATGTAAGAACACAGCCAAAACACAGCCCTCAAAGATCTAGGAAGCAGACACGCAGGGCCACTTTGTCAATACCAGTGCTAGATCTTGGGCCTCTCAGCCTACAGAACTAGGAGAAATAAATTGCTGATGTTGAGCAATACAGTCCACAGTCATTTATTACAGCTGCCAGGGAGGCTGAGACACATAACATCCAGGAAATTATTTCACCTAGTTGAGTGCAGATTTCAACATCCACAAAATGAGTGCACTGAACTAAGACAGTGATTTTTCATGTTTGATTTAAACTGAATTCTATGGGGTACCAGGGATTCCTTTGCAAGGTGTAGGAGGGAGGAGGTGGGTGAATTTGAGAGCATGGGCCTCTTTATAAAAGTGTCTGAGCTACAGGCAGGTTTCATCCGGGCCCATGTGGTTGGATGTTTGGGAAGAACACAGCCCCTGACAGCCTCTGAGTTTTACATACTTCCTCTGCTTTATATTTTTAATAACTCTTCTGTCAACATCATAACTTTAAGAACATTGATATGTGGTACACTGGGGAAGCATGCATGGGGACACAGCTCATCAGTTCCACTTTTGTCTGTCATTCAACTGGATGTGAAGAGTACATGCTCATTGCATTCATCTGTGTGTTCTGTGTTTCCTCTTTCTCTCTCCACCATCCATTTAGGATCTGAGCAGCCCCAGAGGAAGTGCAGGGAGAAGGTGGCAGTGATGGAAGCCTTGACTGTCAGCCAGGTGGGACTTGAATCGAGGCCTCCAATATAAAGTTGGGTCACAATAGAGTTCTTAACCACTGTGCAAAACACCCATACCTTTAAAAATGTTTTATACTAATGAACTAGCGATAAATTTTTTAAATGTTAACAAATTACAAGACTCATTTTAAGCCATCCTAATTGAGAGAGAACATAGTTTTCAGTGATAATATAATCAAGTGCTCAGTTAACACCTAATTTGTCTGAATTGAACTTAGCAGGCAACACACTGATAACCCCCTAATTATCTGTAAATTTTAAGTTCAATTTGAATTTTTAATGTAAGTATGAATGCATTATAGCATTTATTAAAAGAAAAATTTTTTCTATTGTATTTGACAGTAGTAACATAGGCACAAATTTTCACTCTAATAGTTCAATGAGAATGACCAACTTATTATGGAATTATTTTATTCTTGTATATTAACTTTCTCCTACTAATTTCCAGGTGATTTTTAATGAATATAAAAACAAATTCAGGAATTCAAAATAATTCATTTATGACAGTGATGATTCTTTTAAAAATTTCTTATTTAAAATCCTTACTTTTCTCTCCATTTCTTCTTGCATTTCCACATTTTATACATTAAATTCTCCTGAATGATTAAGAGTGGTAAAATTTGTTCTCCATAAAAATTGAAACAATGAAGAAAGTAAGCAGTTGTTCTAGAGTTTCCATCCCTGAAGGCCCCAACCACAATTATTAATCTGATCTGTTTCCTTCTAAATCACTAACACATAGCCCTCCCACACACAGAAACATTTAAAATGTGTAGTTGTGCTTACCAAAATGTACTTGTACATTTCAAATTATTATAAAGTTGTTTTTGATTGATAACTTGCTTGCTTTTTTGTAGATTTGCTTTAACTTACAATTCTGTATATCATACGGAACTACCTCTTTTTTATTATAAGTTCACATCATGTAATATATTTATAAAACTAATGATTTCTGTATTTAATAATATTGATGCACATTAAAAGTAATAATATCTTTTCAGTAACTAATTCTGTGATCCATATTTGTATATTGATCTCTTGCTAGATATAGATCCGTGTTTATATATATATATACAGACACACATGCATAGGAGTCTCTCTGTCTCTCTCTCACTGTCTCTAATCTGTATTTATATATGTTCTGACTTACATCCATATGATAGATTCCAAAAAGAAGGATTTCTGACAAACAGGAGTTGGTATGATTATTTTTTTAATATTGATAGTCAATTTATACTCCTTAAAAGCTATAGATAATACTGTTTTCAACAGCAATGTATATGAGACACATTTCCTCATTTTTTAACCAAATTGGAAGTTGCAGTTCTATTTTATATTCTGAAAATAATGAGTAAAATAAAATAAAGCTTATCTCATTGTTAATGAAACTATTAAAAAGTGATTTATATTTCTGTCACTTTTTTTAGCTATTAAGTTTCCCTCTAATTTAAACTGATTATTGAAATATTTTGGCAGTTTGGGAGTTGATTGATCTTTTCAAATGACTTTGCAGTATTCTCTGTTTTAGGAATATTATTCCTTTTTGTGTCATTTACATTTCAATTATTTATTCTTAGATTGCTTGCTAAATAGTACTTCATGTGAGCTGTTTCCTGTATCAAAACAGCATACAACAAAGTTAGTTTTTTTTAAAGTTTACTTTTTCTAAATTGTTTTTGGTTTCTATGTATTATCTCCTGTCATTTGCCAAAGTCTTACAAGTTTTCTTCCAATAATGCCAGTGTTTAATGTTTAATATTTAAATACTTAATTCAAAACTCCTAATCATAAAACTATAACTCTTAAGATAGTATTCTATTAACTAATAACATTAAAAGATATATATAGTATTAAATTGATTTAAAGTAGTTTTCAAATTGTAGAATAGGAGCCAGTGCTCTGGCATAGTGGGTAAAGCTGCCACCTACAGTGCTGGCATCCCATATGGGCACCGGTTCGAGTCCTGGCTGCTCCATTTCCAGTCCAGCTCTCTGCTATGGCCTGGGAAAGCAATACAAGATGGGTCATGGGCAGGCACCGTGGCTAACTTGGTGAATCCTCCACCTGCAGTGCTGGCATCCCATATGGGTACCTGATTCTAGTCCCAGTTGCTCCCCTTCATATCTAGCTCTCTGCTGTGGCCTGGGAAGGCAGTGGAGGATGGCCCAAGTGTTTGGGCCCCTGCACCCAGGTGGGAGACCAGGAAGAAGCACCTGGCTCCTGGCTTCGGATTGGCACAGCTTCAGCATTGTGGTCATCTGGGAAGTGAACCAGTAGATAAAAGATTCTCTCTCTCTCTCTCTCTCTCTCTCTCTCTCTCTCTCTCTTTCTCTCTCTCTCTGCCTCTCCTTCTCTCTGTGTGTGACTCTGACTTTCAAATAAATAAGTAACTCGTTAAAAAATAAAATAAAATTATAGAATAATTTCCTCTGGAACTAATTCCAATTTAAAGTTTCAATGGTAGGTTACAAATTGGAGTTTAATATTAAAAATAAAGTTGTTTCTTTGATTTATTAGCTGGGACTAAATATATTTAGAATGTTAAAGAAGCATTTATGCTTGTTTAAGTCTGAATTATTGGTAAGTTGCAAATAAAGTAAGACATCACATATAAAGCTGTTTTAGAGATCAGAATAAATTGAAGGGAAAGAGATTGAATCTTTCTGTCACTCAGTGATACGGAAAATACCACTATCATAAGCCCCTTCCCTCTATTGCTGCTTGTGTCAGAGAGGGACAGCAAATCCTGTCTATCAATGGTCCTTCTTTATTTTTGTTTTTTGTTTGTGTTTTTTTTTTTTTTGCCTTCTTAAGATTTCAAGGTGGCTCACATTCCTTTAGCCACTACTATCTCAAATATTATTAAACATTCATAGTAAGGAAACACACACACAAAAAGGTTAGAGTAATCACAGCACCCCATTTTCCTACTGAAGGCAGAGAAAATTCAGTTATTGTACAATTTTAAAGTGGAAAAAAAGGATTCCCTAAACCTGATATTCTAAAGCAATAAAAAACAGTAAGTTTAACCACATAAACATTAATCAAATATGCATGTTAAAGACACCATATAGAGAGACTATTAAATCTCAAGTAGGGTGGGCATGTGTCCTAGCAGGTAAGACTGCTTGGGATGGCTGTGTCCCATATGGCAGAATGCCTGGGTAAGTTCCAGGACCCACTCATGATTCCACTTTCCTGTTAGCGCACAATCTGGGAAACAGCAGTTGATGGCCGTAGTAGTGACTGGGTCCCTGCTACCCACTTGGAAGAAACAGGACCAACTTCCCACCACTTGGCTTCAGCTTGGCCCAGCTCTGGAGGCAGTGGACACTGGAGTTGTCAACTAGCAAAGACATTTCTCTCCCTCTTGCTCTCCACCTGCCTCCTTCCAAATAAAATAAATAAATAAATACTTAAGAAAAAAAACCTCAAATATCCAAATATTTGCAAAACAGATTATGGAAAATAGTAAATATCATTATCATAAAAACTCTTACAAATAAAATGTTATAAAGAAAGAAAAACATATTATTGAACATAAATATGAAATTTATAGAAAAATAGACATATGATGATAAACATGATACTTTGCACAACCCTGTGAAAATAAAATGAATACAAATATAAACTTCTCAAATGTCATGGAATAGGTCATTCTTTACATGATGGTTACAAGTATAAATTAGTGAAATTTCTGGACAACCTCTTAGAAATACCTATAAAATTTAAAGCATGCAAAATATTTAGATCAGCAATTTAAATTTTACTAAATTAGCCTAGAGATAAAGACAGTGATGCAAATATGTGAAATAATACCTACAAATATGTCCATTACAAACCAATTATAAATGCAGAAATTTAGAAACAACCTAATTCCATTGAGCGGTAAAAGAAATACTTTATCATTGAGATCTTTAAAGGGGCTGGCACCACGGCTCACTAGGCTAATCCTCTGCCTTGCGGCGCCGGCACACCGGGTTCTAGTCCCGGTCGGGGCACCAGATTCTGTCCCGGTTGCCCCTCTTCCAGGCCAGCTCTCTGCTGTGGCCAGGGAGTGCAGTGGAGGATGGCCCAAGTCCTTGGGCCCTGCAGCCCATGGGAGACCAGGATAAGTACCTGGCTCCTGCCATCGGATCAGCGCGGTGCACAGCCGCGGCGGCCATTGGAGGGTGAACCAACGGCAAAAGGAAGACCTTTCTCACTGTCCACTCTGCCTGTCCAAAAAAAAAAAAAAAAGGAAACTATTAGGTCCTCATCATTTTCCTCAATTTATTCCTGTAAAGATTGATGCTTAAAAACAAGTATGTGGGGCCAGCTCAGTTCTGTAGCAGGTGAAGCCGCCATCTGCAGTACAGGAATACCACATGGGCGCTGGTTCCAGTTCCGACGGCTCCACTTCCTATCCAGCTCTCTGCTGTGGCCTGGGAAGGCAGTGGAGGATGGCCCAAGTCCTTGGGCCCCTGCATCTGTGAGGGAAACCTGGAAGAAGTTCCCTGGCTCATGGCTTCAAATCTGTGCAGCTCCAGCCCTTGTGGACATTTGGAGAATGAACCAGAGGATGGAGGACCTCTCTCTGTCTCTGCCTCTCTGTGATTCTGCCTTTCAAATGAATAAAGTTTAAAAAAAAAGTATGTTATCAGTAACATCAATAAAGGACAAGTGTGAAAGTAAAGCAGCAATTTACTTAATGGAATGGCACATTTGGGCTTAACAATAGAGAAATGTGAATGTTTGTGTATGTAATGCACTTTTATTTGAATAGGCATAAGCATAGCCAGAAAGATACAGGCAAAAAAGTGACATTGGTGATTCGTAGCGAGAACTATGTGGGAGATGAACATGATTAAGGGTAAGTAGTCAGTGCCAGCATTGTGTTGTAGCAGGTAAAGCTGCTGCCCGCAAGACCAGCATCCCATATAAACACTGATTTCTGTCCCAGATGTTCCACTTCTGATCCAGCACCCTGCTAATGGCCTGAGAAAAGCAAAAATGGCCCAAGCAGCCTCTGCCACCACGGTGGAAGACCTAGATGGAGTTCAAGGGTTCTGGCTTCAACTGGGCCCAGCCCTGGCCATTGTGGCATCTGGGGAGTAAACCAGGAGATGGAAAATCTTTCTTTCTCTCTTTCTCTCTGTAACTTCACCTTTCACATAAATGGTCGTCCTACTTTTTATTTGTTGAAAATTATAGTTAGTGGTGCATTAAGCCTGTGATTAGAGAATACACCAAAATTATGTTTTTGCAAACATGAAAGAAAGAAAAGAAGGACAGAGGGGGATTGAGAGAGGGGAAAAAGGAAGAAAGGAAGTATGATTATTGTCTTAGAATTAAACTTCTGAAATTTGTTCTCCCTATATTAATAAAAATTTTTAAAAATAATAGAAGTGTTTAAATAATCTTTAAAAAAGATAAAGCAGTCATGTGGCTAAAGGAGAGAGAAAAAATGAGGGGAAATCATAGTGATATCAAAGAGATTAAAGTGGGGGTTATGTTTTCATAAAATTAAATAAATAAGTGAAAATTAGAATCTCAATTTGAGTTTCTCTTTCCAATTCCTATACCCTCTGTTCAGGACAAGCTAATGGCTTTCACATAGCCATTCATCTTGCCAAACCATAGTAAATTTGAATTGATTTATATTTAGGTATAATAGACAAAGGATGTTTAGATTGCATTATCGGATTCTTAAATAGTGGTGAGGTTTTAGGAATATTTGCACCCAACATCATAGTCTTATCTCTTTCACGATGCTTAAATAATGGCCAATTTAAGTGACTGTGACTTACATTTTTCAACCAACCATCGGAGTTTTCTAAAATCTCTAGTCTGCCATGTAGATGCATACTTGGATAATGTCAAAGCTCACCCACATGACTCAGAGATATAATCCCATAATATCTCATATAGATTTACTAACACTTTTGAACCCATAAGTAATTATAAGGCACAAGCCAACAAGAAGAAATTGGGGATAAATCATGCCACTGTGTAACTCATATGGAAGAGAGTTGTCTGAGCATGAAACATCCTCACCTTATGGTGAGACTGTTAGAGAACTCACAGAGCATTTTCCAGAGACCTGCCCATAAATACCCAGCTTCTTACTTCTTTATCATGAACTATTGTAGAGAGTCTGATAAAACCAGCTAAAATATCCCGTAAATAAAGACTCTTTCACAGCAAGAGTTTGTCATGAGGTCTGTTTAACATGTTTATAAGGGAATTTGGGCCACCGTGTTTCTTTCCCAGGGTACAGTGTAATAACGAAAGAGAGCAGATTGCAAACACAACATTTTGTATTTCATATTTTTAGATGAATTTCAAAATGAGATTTTTTTTTTCAAAAAGACAGATTTACTAATACTAATCACTCAATTATAGTATATGAGACACATGTAACTAATTTGAGATTTAGATAACACAGTTATCTAAATAAGGTTACACACCTTATTAATTATCAGTATCTGAAAAATACAAATATTTGCTAATTTTAACTTTACATTAGCTTTTACTATACCAGAATTATAACTAAGATCAAAGAGTTAGAGTGAGATGTGATGATCATTTTATGAGGCAGTGAATCTTCAGGATTTGTACAAGTTTATATTTGGCTAAGATTATATTTCCTTCTACTGATATTCCAGTTTAGCCAAGGACAAGATAAATATGGTAAATGATATAAACCCTTGTGCTTGACCAAAATAATCTTTAAATATTACGAATATAGTCAGACTAAAAGATATTAATGTTAGTTAATGTACTTACTGTAGTAAAGTGTTAATGATGTCAAATTGAAGTAGGCAGCTATACAGGCTAAAATTGATTAGATTTGTGAACTGGAAGACCACGCCTTCAGCACGCCCCTGTGTGACCTCACGCCCCTACCTGATACCTTCGCCATGCTCCTGTGTGGCCTCATTACCCTACCTGGCCACACCTGGGTGCCCACCAGCCAATCAGGTTAATTAACCACTCCCCTTTCAAAGTGGGTTAAAAGCCGGGACACGTTGTGGCCCGGCCCGCTTTTCTTCCCTGAATTCTTGCCAGGAGGGGGCTGGCTGTAGCCCTGCGCCTCCAGGGTGCACGGCCTTCAGGCCATGTGCTCCAAGTTTCCTGGCCTAGATGCTCCTCCACGTGGCTGGTTCCTGGTGCTCAGTATAAACCCCTATTCACCTCTCTCTCTCTTAAATAAAGCTCTCACTTTCTCACTAAATAAAAGCTTAAAACGTACCATGCTGCCTTGTTTTTCTGTACCGGTATTTAGAATTCTTCTCTAAATATTAGGCAAGAACCCTCTTGGGCTTATTAATATTGGGGATTTAGTAATAAGCCCGTGGTGAAATCGTATGGAACCCCAAATTCCGGTAGCACATGTGGCACCCCGGATAGCATTTCTAGGGAATTTTAAGGGGCCACATTTCAGTGTAAATTTTAGGGGATCTTGACCGATTTCAAAACTTTTTTCAACCTCAGATGAACACTTTAATGTAAAAATAAGAGAACTGTCTTAATCACAGATAATGATTCCAATTACTTAGAAATGACACCAACACATTTCAAGAATTATAATTCACATGGGTTTAATATTTCTCTAATCAAATAAAATTCACACAGGAATGCGTACTGTTCTGGGGCAGGCATTGTACACTGTGGGCTAAGCCACTGCTTGGAATAAGGGAGTGCCTGGATCCAGTCCTGCCTCTGCTTCCATACAGCTTCTTACTAATGCTCTCTTTGGGAGGCAGCAGGTGATGGCTCAAATACTTTCAACCCTGCCCACATGAGACACTTGGATGTAGTTTCTGGCTCTGACCTGGCCCAGCCCCAGTTGTAGGCATTTGGGGAGTGAATCAAAGGATGGAATACCTTTCTCTCCCCACCTCCCCTTTTCTCTCTCTGCCTTTCAAATAAAATAAAATAAACAAACTTTAGGAGATCTAACATGGCTGCATAGGGTATAGCCACACTAACATAAGCTGTTCTGGGATATGAAAAGAATAAAGGAGAGTATGTTTTCAGGGCTCTGACTGATGGAAATTTTTGATGAAGTGAAAAACAAAACAAAAACAAATGAACCATGAAGACCCCCATGGGACAAAAGAAAAGAAGACAGAGACACCGCTGCAGCCATCCGCCAGCTCTGAGCCCCCATCTTACATCAAGTCAGGAACAAAATGGCCATGAACCTCAATGCTCACAGTTTTAGCTGAGAGAGAATTCCAGAATCACCCCCTGACTTTACTTCGGCCTGGAGAGCTGACTGAGCTCTGAGCAACTGCCGGGCTTGGAGCAGGGAAGCTGCCTGCCTCCTTCCCATCCCCCACTCATGTAGAACACAATTCTCAGCAGCAAAAAGTCACACCAGAGCTGTGCTGATGAACTCTACATGAGCAAGGGGATTCACCTTAGCTTCTTAAAGCCAAAATCTGCCCATAAAAAATACCCACTCCCCCCCTGGGAGATCTGAGTAATGATCTCACTATACCCTGCAACACCAGGACTGTACCATTCATTCTAAATTTCTCAGTGTCACTAGAATCCACTTGGTGGACATAGGAAAGAACCTACCTGCATTCTACAACTCTGAACTCATGCCTTCCAGAGTAAAATCTCCTATACACATTTTACTCACCATGTAGGATAGTAACAGGGTCCAGTTCAACTTCCCTACTCTTAGGACTATGATTCTCAGTATTATAAGCCACAAAACCAGATGGACATTCCTTGCAGGACCTGGGGAAGGGTCCATCCATATCATATAGTCCTAGAGCCACAGTAATTGGTGCCACAAGCCCCAGCATCGCTCAGGTTTGTCAGCAGAAATAGCGGACACCCACCCTTGTCTCCCTCAGCGCCGAGAACAATTATCAGTGAGTTCTAGGGATTGTTCTATGGATTCTATAGCACTTCAGCCTATCCTTAAAACTGAAAAGCTGAATGGGCCAGCACTGTGGCATTGTGGGTAAAACCACCGCCTGAAGTGCCGGCATCCCACATGGGTGCTGGTTCGTGTCCTGGCTGCTCCTCTTCTGATCTAGCTCTTTGTTATGCCCTGGGAAAGCAGCAGAAGATGGCCCAGGTGCTTGGGCTCCTGCACCCATGTGGGAGACCCAGAAAAAGCTCCTGGCTTTTGGCTTCAGATCAGCTCAGCTCTGGGAATTGCAGTCATCTGAGGAGTGAAGCAGTAGATAAAAGACCTCTCTCTCTGTCTCTTGCTCTCTCTCTCTCTGTAACTCTACCACTCAAATTAATAAAATTTTAGGTAAAAATCACGATTGCATTATATGTTGCCTACAAGGAACTCACTTCACAAACAAGCACAGAGACTGAAAGTAAGGGGTTGGAAAAAGACATAACAAGCAAATGGAAACCGAAAGCCAGCAGGTATAGCTATTCCAATATAAGATAAAACAGGCTTTAAGTTGAAAACTGTAAAAAGAGATAAAGAAGGTCATTATATTTTCATAAAAGGTTTGATTCAACAAGAAGACACAGCGACCATAAATACATATGACCCAACACAAGACTACCCAGATAAATACAGAAAATGCTATTAGACCTAAAGGGAGAAATAGACTCCAATACAATAAAAGTGGGTGACTTCAACATCCTACTCTCATTAATGGACAGATCATGTAGACAAAAATCCATAAAGATACCTTGAATTGAAATACACTGTTGAACAAATGAATCTAACAGACATTTACAGAACAGTTCAGCCAACAGCTATAGAATACACATACTTCTCTTCAGCATGTGGAAAATTTTCTAGGATGGACCACAAATCAAGTCTCAGCAGTTTGAAAAGATTGAAATCATGCCATGTATCTTCTCAGCCTGTAAAGGAATAAAACTAGAAATAGACAACAAGCACAATACAACACTCATAAATACTTGGAAATTAAACAACATGCTACAAAATTATCAATGAATCATTGAAGAAATTAAAAACAACTGAAAAACTTTCTTGAAATAAATGAAAATTAAAACACAGCATATCAAAACCTGTGGGGGATACAGCAAAAGCAGTATTAAGAGGGAAGTTTATAGCACTAAGTGCTTACATTATAAAAAGAGAAATGTCTCAAATTAAAGATCTTATGATGCACCTCGATGACTTAGAAAAACAAAAACAAATCAAGCCCAAAATCAGCAGGAGTTTAGTAGAAATCAGTGAAATTGAAACTAAAAAAAAAATCAACAAGACAAAAAGTTGGTTTTTGGAAAAGATAAACAAAATAGATGAACCACTAGTTAGACTAACAAAGCAAAAAAGAGATGTCAAATAAAATTAGTGATAAAAAGGAGACATCAGAAGTGACGTCACTGAAATACAAAGGGTCATAAGAAACTACTACGAAGAACTATATGCTAATGAAGTGGAAAACCTTCAAGAAATAGAAAACTTCTGAATTCATACAATATGGAGATTAAATCAATAATAAATAGGCAATCTAAATGAACTATAACGAGCAATGAGATAGAAGCAGTAATCAAAATTCTTCCATCAAAGAAGAGTCTGGGACTTGATGATTTTACTACTGAATTCTACAAAACATTCAGAGAGGAGGTATCTCCAATACTCTTCAAACTTTTCCAAAATATTGAACAGAATGGATTTCTGCCAAACTCTTTTTATGAGGCCAGCATTTCTTTGATACAAAAACCAAAGACACAACATGAAAACAATACAGACCTATATCCTTGATGAACATAGATGCGAAGATTCCCAACAAAGTACTAACAAATTGAATCCAAAACCACATAAAAAAGATCATACATCATCAGCAAGTGGAATTTATTTCAGAAATGCAAGGATGGTTCAACACTTGCAAATCAATAAATATCATAAATGACATCAATAGAATGGAGAACAAAACCCATAAGGTCATCTCAATAGATACAGAGAAAGCATTTGGTAAGACTCAAAAACCTCTTAATGATAAAAAACCCACTGCGAATCAGATTTAGAAAGAATATTCCACACAATTCTAAAGGCTATATATGACAAACCAACAACCAATATCATACTGAATGAGGAAAAACTGAAAGAATTACCCCTCAGATCTGGAACAAGACAAGGATGTCCAATTTCACCACTCTTATTCAATACAGTACTGGAAATTTTACCAAAAGCAATTAGGGAGGAGAAAGAAATAAAGGGCATCAAAATTTGAAAAAAGGAAGTTAAATTTATCCACATTTGCAGATGGCATGACATTGCACATGGAAAAACCTAACACTCCACCAAAAACTGTTAGAAGTGATAAACCAATGCGGTAAATTTCCAGTTACAAAATAAACACACAAACAGTAGCTGTTTGTGTATGTTAATGATGAATAAGGAATCAAGAAAGAAATCCCATGCACAGTAGACACAAAAACAATCAAATATTTAGGAATAAACTTAACCAAGAAAGTGAAAGATCTCTACAATGAAAATTATCAAACATTGCTGAAATAAATCATCAAGGACCCCAAAAATAGAAAGATGTTCATTGCTAATGGACTGGAATAAACAACACCATTAAAATGTCTACACTAGCTAAAGCAATATACAGATTCAATGCAATCTTTATCAAAATAACAATGGCATTCATTATAGAATTAGGAAAAAAAATCCTGAAATTCATAGAGCATCACAAAAGACCCTGAATAACAAATGCAATCCTGAGTAAGAAAACACAAGCTGGAGGTATCACAATACCTGATTTCAAAGCATACTACAAAGCTATAGTAATTAAAACAGTTTGGTACTGGCATAAAAACTGATATGTAGTTCAATGGAACATAATATGGAGTCCAGAAATTAATTCACATATCTATAGCTAACTGATTTTTGATAAAAGTGCTCAGCCTGTACAGTGGAGTAAGGATAATCTCTTCAACAAATGGTGCTGGCAAAAGTGGATTATATATGTAGAAAAATGAAATTAGATCTATATCTCTCACTATATACAAAATAAACTCAATATGGGTTAAGGACCTAAATTTAAGACCTGAAACTATAAAGTTGCTGGAAGTAAGCATAGGGGAAACATTCTATGACACTGGTAAAAGAGTTCTTGGATAGAACCTCCAAAGCATAGCTACAAAAGTAAAACTAAGCCAATGGGACCATATCAAACTGAGAAGTGTTTACACAACAAAGTAAATGATGAATAAAGTGAAAAAATACCCAATAGAGTGGGAAAAGATGTAGACAATAGGGAACCCTTAAAACTGTTGCTCATAATATAAATTAGAACAGCCACTAAGGAAATAGTGTGGAGATTTCTTAACAAACTAGAAATAGACTTGCCATATGATGCAGCAGTCCTGCTACTGGCTAAATATCCAAAAGACTTGAACACAATGTATCAAAGAAATACCTGCACCACCATGTTTATAGCAGCACTGTTCACAAGAGTGAAAATTCGGAATCAACTAAGGCGTCCATCATCAGATGAATGGAAAAAGGAAACGTGGTATACATACACAGTATCATTCTGCATATAAAAAGACTGAAATTCTACTATTTCCAGAAAAAGGACACAAAGGACACAACTGGAGGACATCAAGTGGAGTGAAATAGGCCAGACCCAGAAAAACATATACTGCATGATCTCCCTTATATGCCGGAGCTAAAATTTAAAAAACAAACAAGAAAGAAAGTAGAAATGCCTGTGTATATCAGTATTACTGCCAAATGCAGTTCTGTAAAACTTTGTTTTAAACTTCTGTCAAGAGGACATCAAGTGGAGTGAAATAGGCCAGACCCAGAAAAACAAATACTGCATGATCTCCCTTATATGTCACAGCTGAAATTTAAACTTCTGTCAAACCAATGATTAAGAATGCTATACTGGGGCTCACTTGGTTGATCCTCCGCCTGTGGTGCCAGCATCCCAGGTGGGTACCAGTTCTGGTCCAGGTTGCTCCTCTTTCAGTCCAGCTCTCTGCTGTGGCCTGGGAGGGCAGTGGAGGATGGCCCAGGTTCTTGGGCTGCTGCACCCACGTGGGAGACTGGGAGGAGGCACCTGGCTCCTGGCTTCAGATTAGAGAAGCTCTGGCCGTAGCGGCGAGTGAACCAGCAGAGGGAGGACTGTTCTCTCTCTCTCTCACTGTCTATAACTCTGCCTGTCAAATAAATAAAAAAATAAACAAATAAAAAGAAAAGAATGTTATACTACTTTAGGTGATTTAAAAAAAAAGATTTATTTATTTATTTATAAGTCAGAATTACTGAAAGACAGGAAGAGAGATAGAGATCTTCCATCTGCTGGTTCACTCCCCAAATGGCCACAGCGACCAGGGCTGGGTCAGGCCAAAACCAGGAGCCAGAAGCTTCTTCCAGGTCTCCCATATGGGTGCAGAAACCCAAGCACTTGGGCCATTCATCCTCTGCTGCTTTCCCAGGCACATTAGCAGGGAACTGGATTGGAAGTGGAGCAGCCAGGGACTCAAACTGTTGCCAATATAGGGTGCTGGAGCTGCACACAGCAGCTTAACCTGCTGCACCACAGCACCAGTCCCAATATGCTACCATAGTTTTAACGATCTGTAATTAGTCTAAAACTTACCGTATATGGGTGAAATGGTCATTTTTCCATTCAATCATTGTTTATCATTATTGCCTATATTCCCACTAAACTAGGATCCTTTTGCTTTTTAATGGTTACATTTACGTGATGAAGTATTAAGCCTTTTTACTAAAACTTACTTTTAAATTATGCTATCTAGAAATTAAGAAAAGAAAGGGAGAAGGAACAAGGATGGGAAGGAAATTAGGGAGGGAGGGAGGGAGGGAGGAAGGGGGTATCCATATGTTCTTAGAATTGTATCTACAAATTACAAAGACTCTGTATAATGAAAAAATAAAATTAAAAAAGAAATAATATTTTAAAAGAACTGTACACTCTTCAAACAAATCAGGAAATTAAGGAACGTATATTCATTTTGCAGAATATTGTCTGTTCAACAGATGTATGTTCACTTTATGTTTCCTTTGATATATCTCTGATAGAAAACATCTGACAGTGGGATTGTTCACAGAATATTTTTTTAAAAATCAGCCACAAAAGTAGATTATTGAGCAATTTTTAGGTGCAGATGTGGAAACTCAACCAGAATTTTAGAAATTGAAATTTCAGATGCCAGCATTCCATATGGTTGCTGGTTCATATCCCTGCTGCTCTATTTGCAACCCAGCTCCTGTTAATGGCCTGGGGAAAGCAGCAGATAGTACCCCAATTACCAGTGAAGCTCCTCGCTCCTGGCTTAGGCCTCATCCAGCCTAACACCTGGGGAGTGGCCCAGTAGATGGAAGATCTCTTTCTCCCTCTTTCTCTGTAATTCTGACTTCCAAATAAATAAATATTTGGTAAAAGTTGAAATTTTGTTTATCTGTGTCTGACAAAGCCAACATACCACTGGTTCTATGCCACCAAAAGATAAGACAATCGGATGCTGCCAGATCAAAGATTTAATCTCAAAATATACAGTTTGATACTTTTAATATGCTATATTTTATAGTCTGCTTATTTTTATTCTCATCACAGAACTTATTTTGTCTTCAAAAGCATGTTTGAGAAATTTGCAACTCATAATTTAAATCTGGATAAATTTAAAATGAATTAACTCTAGTTTATTCCAAAAATTTTCCATATATTTCACACAAATTTGATGTCACATGACTTCTTGCTAGCTAATGTGTTAAATTTAAATATAAGTAATCATTATTTTTCTAATTAGTTAAATATATGCAGGCTTTAAATATTGGGCTGAATTGTCATAATTTACACATAATACATTAAGTAAAAACTGCTATTCTAATTAGGAATAGTGTAACAAATTAAGATCTAAAATTTCATTCGTACTTTGAAATTTAACTTAATTGGTAATTACTAATCTAATTAGCAAGTGCAATAAATTCTGTCAAGTGTTTCATCTGGCAAAATAAAAAGTGCAACAAGGTCTAAGAAAATGAGAAAAAAATAAAGATTTTTATTTGTCTTACCTTACCACTTTAGACCCAAACTTATAAATAGAAAATTCTTTTTAAGAGATAATTTGATCTATGGTGATCCTATCTGTTTTGTAACTTATAATGAATTGTGGAAGTTGGCATTTTGTTATGCAAAGAACAAAATATCTGTGTTTTATAGTAATAATCATTTTAAAGTTTGTTAATAAAAAATGAAATGATGTGTTGATGAACAGTTATTCCCTATTAATGAATATTTGCCTGGAAACTCTAGAAATGTCATGACACAGGTCTTAAAAACCTTGGTACCATCATTGTCGCAAACTTATGATACTAATCATCTATCTCTTATGTTAAATAAAATATAACAGTTTATGTGTACTCTTTCCAAAAGGAGTCTCCATATTTTAACATTTGCACATTCTTTGTTGAAAGCCTCTTTATTTAAAAATCAGGCCTGATCACTTGTTCTTTGACATAGAAAATAATCTCAGTTTATCAGAAATTAAATGATCTGGCTCACTAGGCTAATCCTCCGCCCGCGGCGGCGGCACCCAGAGTTCTAGTCCTGGTTGGGGAGCCGGGTACTAGTCCCGGTTGCTCCTCTTCCAGTCCAGCTCTCTGTTGTGGCCCAAGAAGGCAGTGGAGGATGGCCCAGGTGCTTGAGCCCTGCACCCGCATGGGAGACCAGGAGGAAGCACCTGGCTCCTGGCTTTGGATCAGCGCAGCGCTGGCTGTGGTGGCCATTAGGGGAATGAACCAATGGAAGGAGGACCTTTCTCTCTGTCTCTCTCTCACTGTCTATAACTCTCTCTCTCTCTCTCTCACTAACTCTGCCTGTCAAAAAAAAAAAAAAAGTAAATGATCTAAGCCTCTAATGGTCACATAATTGATATGATAAAGCCTCCATAATAGGCATTCATGTACTTATTTGTTAACTACCTAACATCAATAAGTTCATGTTGAAGTTGCTGGGGATGAAACACCAAGCAAGGCAGGCAAGGTCCCTGCCCTCCTCAATCTTGCATGATTGTGAGAGAGGAACACAACAAGCAAACTGATGTACTATAGAATATACTGTCCAAAGCTTGAGTGTTGGGAGAAAAATAAGACAGAGTGAATGAACTGCTACTATAGATAGGGTGACCATGGTGGTCCTCAATGAGGAAGTGGCAGGTGAACAGCTACCTTCATAATCCAAGGGAGAAAATCATGAAATTCAGGGTAAGAACTTCACAACTGAGTCAATAGCAAATGGCAAGTTCCTATGGTGGAAGCGTGTTTAGTTTGTTCATGGAACAGTAAGATCAGCTGGTCTTTTACGGAGCAAGACAGAGGGAAAGTCACTGATGAGAAGGTTAGCAAAGTAATTAGGAGCTAAATACCTGAGTGACTGAATTGCACTAAGATTTATACCATCACCAGCATCACCACATGCCAGGGGTTATAAGGAAACTTAGGTTTGTAGTAGAGTGAATACAATTCATATTTATTTTATTATATTTTATTTTATGTTTCTTCATGCCAGTGAGTCACCCACTGTGGCCACGTGACCTGGAATGCAGGCCATCTCTGAGTGCTGAGAGAGGCTCTGGGCTGATAGCAAGGACGGGAGCAAGGTCTCACAGTCCAAAGAAACAGGAATCATTAAATAACTCAACTGAGCTTGGAGATACCCTGCCCAGAGCTTTCAGAAGGGAGGGCAGCCGTTTCTGAATCTTGATTTTCACCTTTCAAGAGGCTGAGGAGAGGACCTAGCCACTGAGGGTCTCATCTTGTGAGCTTCAGAACTTTGAGCTAATGAACAGGTGTAATTTTAGGCTGTTAAATCCTGGTAGATAGTGATCCCAACAGCAACAATACAACAGATAAGTGGACATCACAATCTGTCTGTGGAGTTCCTACATGTCGTTTGGCAAGAGCTCATCAGTAGAGTAAGATTTTGTGAGCAACAAGGAGTAGCGCTGCTGGTTGATCAAGAGCTGACATGAGATAACAAAGGTCATGCAGTAGGAGGAAACACTGAGGTTCTCACCATGCCGCAGTATAAAGAACTAATTCCCTGGGACCCTGGACCTTTCAGGGAGACCCTGGAATTATCACACATCAAGAGTATGAAATGCTTGATACACTAGTGGGCACACCCCAGAACTAAGGACACAAATCAATTGTTATCTATGAAGAAAAAAAGCCAAGTCTAATGGTATCGAAGGATCCCCCTAGTAATTTAAATATCTACAACCACTGTGTCTAATGCCCTTAAAAGAAGACAAGAGCAGCAAAACTCCCTAAAGCTTATAACATTGAAAATATCCAACATATAATGAAAATCACATCAAAAGCAAAGAAGCATAAAAACGCAAAAACAACAGAGAGAAATCAGCAGCAAACAAACAAAAAAGATCAGAGGGAGACTCAGACATTGAAAAAAGTAGACTGAATAATATCTATAATCATGTATAGGAATGCAAAGGAGGCCAGTATTTTTGGTATAATGGGTTAAGCTGTTGCCTGTGACATCCCATATGCAAGCCAGTTCAAATTCCAGTTGTTCCACTTCCAATCCAGCTCCCTGCTAATGCACCTGAGAAATCAGTATAAGATGGCCCAAGTCCTCAGGCCCCTGCACTAACGTGGGAGACCCAGAGGAAGCTCCTGGTTCCTGGCTTCAGCATGGCAAAGCTCTGATTAAGCCAGCAGATGGAGGCTTTCTCTCTTTCTATCTCTCCCCCCAACTCCCTCTCTCTCTCTGTAACTTTACCTTTCAAATGCATTAAACAAATCTTAAAACAAGAAAGCAAAGGACACACTAATGAAATGTCACTCATCCACCTATGCAGTCTACTGACCTCTTTTTTTCCACAGTTGGAGAGATAGAAAATAGTAAAGAGATGTGTAGAGGCAGATTAAAGAGAGAAGACTTTTAATTAACCATGCTAATTTCTATCTTGATGCCTCCATTTGTTTCTCCTTCGATCACCCTGAATCCTTGACAATCTAGATTTCTCTCCAAAAAAAAAAAAATATTTCCCATCTGTCACTTATGACTTTTGTGTTGCTCCATCCAATGGTCATCTTTTAAGGCCACAAGTTATTTGGCCATCCCCACAGCACTCCATCATTTAACATGGTACACCACTTGCGAATTATTTCAATAATTTCCTCATTAATGTTACTTTAAACATATTTTTTATTCTTTCTGGCTTTTCACTTTCAAACATTTGACAACTGTACCAACAATTAGATGCCAATAATCTTCAACTTACTGTGACACTTGTTCCTATTTCAGGTTTGTTGGGACCACTAAAATATTTCTATCTGTAGTTCCTCAGAGTAGAACCTGATGATTGTCCTGGACTCCTGTTATGCCTTACAAGTCACGTCTTCCATCCACACTGGTGGTGCAGCGCTTGCATATTAATTACGTTACCCACTTCTTTCCATTCCAAGTACTTCTTGTACAGAGAAGCATCACTTTGTGATAGACTGCATTCCACCCCTGATGCCGTCTAATCCATCACAACTAACAGTGCCACCTTCTCAAAAACTCATGCACGATTTGCCAGTCCCTTCAGTAAATTACTTGTAAAAGCATTTCTAAAGTTTTTGCGAGGCAAAGCGATAGACAGACAAATGGAGGGGGGGAAGAGAGAGAGAGAGAGAGAGAGGAGACAGAGAGAGAATATGAATCTTCTGTTCACTGGTTTACTCTCCAGATGACCGCAGCAGCAGTTGAGGGGGAAAGCGGGCAGAAAGCTGAGAACCAGGAAGTCTATGAAGATCTCCCATGTTGTTGGCAGGAACCCAGCTCCACTGCCTCCAGGATCTTCACTACCAGGAAGCTGCAGTCAGGTGCCAGAGAGAGATATTGAACCCAGGTACTCTTAGGTGAGACGCAAGTGTCTTAACTGCTATGCCAAATGCCTGCCCACCTTCGGTATTTTTTTAGCTTGAATTAAATTCAAACTCCAACAAGGTTTTCCATACTCTACTTGAAACTTGCTCTACCGTTTCATCACACAGAACTTTTTCATTTGTTAAAAGCTCCGTCACAACACTTGTTCAATGAATGGTGATGAGCTACCAGACCTGGACAATATTTGTTATCATAATAGGAATTCTAGTATTCTTAAACCTTGATTTATTTTCCTCAGACTTCTATAACAACATATCACAGCCTTCACAGTTTAAACAACCAGAAATACATTTTCTCACTATGGAGACTGCACAGGACCAAAAGTCAAGAGGTTTTGTTCTCATGAGGCCTCTCCTTGGCTAGTAGACGACTATCTTCTTCTTGTATCTTCTTCATGGTCTTCTCTTTTTTGTATAACTGGAGTCTGTCCAGGTATCCACTTTCTGTCTCCTTGGAGGAGCAACAATCATCTAGGATTAGGCCACACCCTAAAGATTTCATTTTTAACCTAATCACTTTATAGACTTTATCTACAAATATGGTGACATTCTTAAGTGTAGCTCATTGGAACTTTAAAATATAAATTTGAGCAGGACACAGTTCATTCCACAATATACAAGCCCATAGCACCTTTCATAATTCAAACTTTTGTTCTTTAATTATGAAGATTTGGTGTCTTCCCATGAAGAAAGACAATTAAAATCCAGAATTTCCCTGATATTCTTGTGGAATAACTTTCTTCCCAGTTTGTATACTCCTGGTTACAAGGACAGACAATGACTGAAACCATTGCCTGCCTGCTAGAATATAGTAAAAATACGTTGTGGAGGGAAAATGCTCTCTTTTGTCTGTCAGAATTGCTAAACTTTGAGAGAATTTTGTTTGTCAAAATTGAATCACATAATCCAGATTTTATTAGTAGATAAAATATGTTTTATTATTGATATTTTACTTGCTTCCCCAGGAACTATTGCAATAACTGTTTCAAATAAAATGAAATACAGAAAACATGCTCTTTTCAGCTATTGTTTGTAGCAATGTAGTGAATGGTATGTTTTTAATGAATACATACGCTGTATTTAAAAGACAATAGTATCTTAAAATGCTACCTATGTCAACACATCATGAAACTCTGGACAATTTAAAGGGAGACAATTATTGAAACAATTATAATTTCTGTGTCATATTCAACATTTTCTTACTGATGTTAGAAATCTTTTTATTGGCCGATGCTGCGGTTCACTAGGCTAATCCTCCGCCTGTGGTGCCGGTACCCTGGGTTCTAGTCCCTGTTGGGGCGCCGGATTCTGTCCTGGTTGCTCCTCTTCCAGGCCAGCTCTCTGCTGTGGCCCAGGATGGCAGTAGAGGATGGCCCAAGTGCTTGGGCCCTGCACCCACATGGAAGACCAGGAGGAGGATCCTGGCTCCTGGCTTTGGATCGGCGCAGCACACCAGCCATGGCAGCTATTTGGGGGGTGAACCAATGGAAAAAGGAAAACCTTTCTCTCTGTCTCTCTCTCACTGTCCACTTTGCCTGTCAAAAAAAAAAAAAGAATTTTTTTATTATACACAATATACTTTTATGAGATAATTTATTATATTGTGAATTGTATATCCAATAACTTCTTACTACATGTTTTCTTTCTCAAAATTATAACATCTAGAATATATATTATGTCATGGCACCTCCTTTTCAAATACTTGTTAAAATAAATCTTTCTTATGGTGCAGTCTTTTTATATTTGGATCCATCCTTTTTGCTTTTTCAATCCATTCGTTTCCTGGATACTGTAACATACCAAGCTCAGGATGACCATACCAAACAGATGATATTTTTGCTACCCAGTATTTTTTTATAACAATGTCCAAATTTTTTTCTCTATCCATTTTATTTCTGCTAGATTTGGATCCATTTCCCAATTCTAAGTGACATAGATCTAGAAATGTAGAATAATACATTCGTCTGGACATGATGATGGTTAAGAAATAGACACAAAAAGCAAAATCAGCTTGTGAGCCAGCGAGAGCTTGCTCTAATTTCTCAGAAAGATCCTCTTTCCCTTTCCTGTGAGGCTTAAGATTATACAAGAACTGGGGACCATGCAATCATCTTGTTACCACTTGGAACCAAAGCAGTGAAAGCAAGCCAAGAAACGAAAGAAGACAAAATGAGTTCTAATGACATTGTTTGAATCTTGAAGCCAGTCCTAACATTGGATATTTTAGTTATTTGGACTCTCTAAATTTAATTTTGATTGGGATTCTGTCATTTACAGCATTAAGAGTTTTGACTAAAACAGAGAAAGAGATGATTTTAACCAAAAAATGTACAGAGGGTATGCCAACAAATACATCTGTTTTGGGTTATGTGTGCAAAGCTAAAAAAAAGATCTATGATGTACAGATGTAGGAACATAAGCTATAAGAAAGACATTGGGTCTCACAACAGAGTTTGAGCTGACAACTGCACAACTATCCATAATGATATCAGTACAGTTAGAATTCTTGCCAGTAGATATTGTAGCCTGAAGCCCAAAGCAGGAATGCTAAGGCGGTACACCAGGACAGCTTTCTACCTGTTCTACAAATTGACGAAGAAGGTCATCTATGTCACCTCACAATTTTGCCATAACTATAGCATGTGCAACAGAAAATATAAGGTAGATATCGTGGTGGTAGAAGGTGAGGGAACTAGCAACCCCTTTGTGAGGTCCAGGTACTCTCAAGCGTGTGTGGATATGTGACTGTTTGTGTCTCAACATGTCAATGAGCAAGCTTTGGTTGATAGGACATACTCAAGGAAGAAGGCCAGAGGCTTTGAGTGGAAACAGTGTGTCTCAGAGAAGATAAAATTAAAAGATGGGCAACTGTAAACAGGTTCTCAAGAGGAAATGGTCACTTTATAAAGCTTAATGCCGGCCGGCGCCGCAGCTCACTAGGCTAATCCTCCGCCTTGCGGCGCCGGCACACCGGGTTCAGGTCCCAGTCGGGGCACCAGATTCTGTCCCAGTTGCCCCTCTTCCAGGTCAGCTCTCTGCTGTGGCCAAGGAGTGCAGTGGAGGATGGCCCAAGTCCTTGGGCCCTGCACCCCATGGGAGACCAGGAAAAGCACCTGGCTCCTGCCATCGGATCAGCGTGGTGTGCCGGCCACAGCGTGCTGGCCGCGGCGGCCATTGGAGGGTGAACCAACGGCAAAGGAAGACCTTTCTCTCTGTCTCTCTCTCTCTCACTGTCCACTCTGCCTGTCAAAAAATAAAATAAAAAATAAAAATAAAAAAAATAAAGCCTAATGCCTTCTAGCTGGGTGGGCAAGGGAAATAAAACCTCAGACGGCATGGCACCCAGTTTTCAAATAAGTTCTTTTTTGCCTATTATCAGGAAAGGGTGAGGTAATGACTGCGGGGCAGAAAATGTAGAACAGTCTTTGTTTTACCTCTCTGTCATCTACTTTGGGGCCAACCACAACAGACCATTGTGTTACATCACCAAGGCAACATCAGAGTAGGGATTTTCTGAGCCTTGAGAAGACTTGGATCATCCCTGGTGTACTGAGCTCTGAATCCATAGCATGGTGAGAGTCATTGCCAAGCTTCCCTCTACTGGCCACTTCCAATCCCCAAAGGAATGAAGGGACCCAAGTGACTGAGAAAGGGGCAAAGAGCCCCAAAGGAGGAAGTGAGGCTCCCAAGGCAACAGAGGACACTCTACGTGGGCTGAGTATTATAAAGCATGAGAAAAGAAAGGACCCTACAAAGAAAGGGCAGGACATGGGCCCCAGGGTGGGGAGTTGTGGGACTGTTTGATGCTACAGAGAAGAGAAGCGCTTCCAAATTCCCAACTCTCTGACTCTATGGAGAAAATTTTCACTTTGAAACCTAAAGCAAAATATTTTAATTTTGCTTTTAATTATAATGATACAGGCAGGCTGATAAGATTAAATCAATTAGACTCTTGAGCTGGAAGACCACGCCCTCCCCCACGCCCCTGTATGATCTCACGCCCCTACTCAACCTTGCCTGTACACCCATTGCCAATCAGACTGCATAATTACTCCCTTTTGGAAGTAAATAAAAGGCTTGGAGCATGGTAGGCCCCTCACCTTGTTGACCTGCACCTTCAGGAATGTGGCCTTTGGGCCACTGCTCTGCCTCTACTTTCCTGCCCACGTGAAGCTACCTGTGCCTGCTCCTAATTACACACCTTGCTCCACGTGGCTCCCGGCCTGCCCTCTGCCTGCTCTGGAACCAGCTTATGCTTCTGGACTTCTTTCTCCCCTAATAAAGCCCTCACTCTCCTGTGTGTTTTTCTCACTGAATAAATGCTAAAAACCTTACATGTCTCCTGGTTTATTCCAGCTGATATTCAGAATTCATATCTGAATAGAGAGCAAGAACTCTCAAAATATTAACATTAAAATTATCAATAAGTCTGCATAATTTTAATAAAATATTTTTATTACAACTTCAATCTTAAGTTGGCAAACTCAAAAGGCTTCCATAGCTTTGGCAACTCATGACTAGAGCCTAGGGAGATTACTGACGCCATAAACAAGAGTGTCAAATTGTTAAGTCAACAACAGGAGTCACTGTGTACTTACTGCTCATGTGGGATCTGTCCTTAGCGTGTTGTCCAATGTGAAGTAATGCTATAACTAGTACTGAAACAGTATTTTACACTTTGTGTTTCTGTGTGGGTGCAAACTGATGAAATCTTTCCTTAATATATACTAAATTGATCTTCTGTATATAAAGATAATTGAAAATGAATCTTGATGTGAATAGAATGGGAGAGAGAGCGGGAGATGGGAGGAGTATGAGTGGGAGGGAAATTATGGGAGGGGGGGAGCCATTGTAATCCATAAACTGTATTTTGGAAATTTATATTTACTAAATAAAATTTAAAAAAACATTTTTATTACCCACTCTGAAATTGCCTATGAGTTATTTCCAAATGTTAACTATCCTTAGCTGACTAATAATGTATTATTATTTCTTCTGACTCCCTTTAATAAGTGATTATATCCATCAGTATTAGCATTATTTAGCTTAAATACCAGTTTCTAGAAGATAGAAGTGGCTTTAATGTGATTATGCAATAGAATTTAGAGCCACACTACATGTAGGTGGACATTCAATAAACACTCTTGGCATTAATTTTGAATGAAATGATGCACAAGGTAAAAAATCCTTTTAACTTCCTGAAGAGAGTGATGTTCAGCCTCTAAAGGAAGAACCAAGACATAGAATGAGTCTGATAAAGGTATTATGAAGCATAATTTCCTTCTCACTTCACTTTACTGAAAATTTATTATCAGATAACTTCTAGTATAAATCATGTCTGCTCTGGATTTTGGTGACTTAGTGAGACAAGTTGTCATAAACAGATTATGTTTTAGATGTTGTAATTTTTGATACCTTAGAAAATCCAGCAATACAAATATAAGATATTATCATACTGTAGGTGAGGAGAAACCTTTCCCTGTAGCATTCACTGAACTGAACCAAATCATTTTGACTTTACTACCATTTGTAGTTATATTTTGTTTCACAGTTAATAATAGCACTTTTAAGAAAGCAACAAGGTTACCCTAGTGAGTTTTCACCTCAACATTATGAAATCCTTGATGAAATGAGAGGAAAAATAAACTAGACTAAGTCCTATCAGCCCGTGGGACAAGACTATAGATGCTCTCTCCATGGTACTGCTAGAAATCAAATAATCTGGATGCTGAGAAATACACAGACATGCTTAGGAAGCTGTGAGGATACGCTGTTTGGCTGAGTCCAGAGCACCAGATCATAAATTGTGAATGGAGACGGAGTTTCTCCTGAAAGAATGTGCTCACTCTCATTCAGGCTCCAGAAAGACTCGGGGTATGAGCCTTCGTTGGGAGCAAACAGTAAGTTTCCTTTTCCGTCTGGTGCTGAAGGGAGATTTCCAAATTACAGAGGTCTGGAGAATTTCACTGTTTGTATTCAGATATGTTTCACCCCATGAAGGACAGTGGAAAATTGAGCAGGACAAATCCTTCTAGAATGAGATGGAGTGCACACATAATTGAAAATCGATTTTTCTATTGTCTTTTCTCTCAAATCTGGTTGTCTGGTTCCCTGAAACTTCTGTAACATATTCTGAAAAGCTGTGCTTTGTAGAAATTACCATGCACAAAACAGATGCTACTGTATGTATCTGCTGCAACAGCGGAGGTTCTCGTGGTGGAGCAAGGGGTTTTCTGTGGGGCCAGCATGGGGGTCGCCACAGTCAACCCAGCAGAGAACCTGTGAGCCCAAGGTGTTTGGATCACCTGCAAGGCCAGGCAGCTGCAGGAGGTCGTCATAGAGGGGGAGAACAGAGGGACTTTCGGACATGCTCCTGGCAAACCCCTAACAGGTGAGGGACGCATTGAGGAAGATAAACTTCCAGCATGACCTGGGAGTACTCAGTTGGTAATAATAAAGGTATTTTTAAAAACAGCTTATAACTCCAAGCTAACAAAGTCTGGGGAATTAATATTAACAATGTTTTTCCTGTCAAAGTCTATTGGTTTCCAAATCCCACTGAGACTGTATCCCTAATGCCTCAGGTCTCTCTGCTTCCTGCCGACTCTATCACCATTGTCTTGTCTTAGGCCATCATAATCTCTTGCCTCGATTATCATAACCACCACCCAAGTGGAATCCCTACTCATCTTAAGTAATGCATCCAATTATTCTTACTAAATGTGAAGCTAATTATGCTCACCACTGACTCCACAGGTTGTGCTGCATAAGCCATAACTTATTTTCTTGTGGCTTATAAATTTATCAATCTAAAGACGCCACATTTCCCTCAGTTAGGACAGCAAATTACATGAAGAGCCATTAGTCCTCAGTTTTCCTTTCTTGCCTCCAGGTAGTTTCACCTGTTATACCCTCTGCACAGCATGGTCCAGGCACATGCTCTTTCATTGTAGAATTTTCCTTCTCACGTTAATTGTGTCATGCTGACAGCAGAACATCCCTCTGGGAGATTGCCTGTGATTCATTCTCATTATTGCATACACTAAAATGGGTTACGTTCTCAGCTCTCCCCATTAGTAATTACACAATATTGGAACACCGTATAATTTCTTAAGAAAAAGGACTATGTTTTATAAATTGCAGCATTCCTAGTCTCTGGTACCACAGCAGACACACAGTAGATGCTCAAAACTATTATGTGAATATATTAATAATGTTTCTCAGTAGTAACACATATACCATGTAAGCTAAAAGTAATCATACCACTTAACAACCAGGAAGCTGAGTAGAAGAAATATTAAACACCTTTTCCAATGTAGCAGAGTCAATGATTCAGCCAGGTCAGAAAACTGGATCTTGTTACTACAAACCCAGTGTGGGGAGCAACTGGGAGCAACTCGGACTAGACTAAGTTACTCGAATTAAGACTTATTCTATGCATCTGCTTTCCCACAATATGGCGCTGAGAAGGGAGTAACAGCTTCTACACAGCTGCCTCCAGTTCAACCAATAAACAGCAGGAGCTGCTCCTGATTGGAGGAGAACAGTGTATTCGGCTTGTGGGTAGCAGAGTTGGGATTGGTGGAAGAGGACTATAAAGGAGGAGAGAGACAACATGCACCAGGAACACCTGAGGAACATCTGAGCAGCCCCCGAGAGAGCCAGCCAGCGGTATGCCGCTCCCCCGCAGAAGTGGGGAAAGTGGCTAGGGGGAACCGCCCTTCCATGGAGGTGGAAGGGACGGTAGCCAACCCGGGAAGAACCAGCAGCAAACCCGGGGAGGGCCGAGCAGACAAAAGAACAGCACAGGGTCCTGTGTCGTTCCTCCGTGAAGAGGGGGAGCGACAACCCAGGAATTCCTCTGCTATATTATACCAATCTATAATATTCACATGTAGTACAGTACAGTATTTCTCAACAAAAAAATATCATCTTGCTAGAGGACAATAATACAGATGTGAGAATTCAATATAGCAGAGATGCTATGACATAAGAGTACAGATTTTAAAAGAGTATCGTAGGGAGGGCTCCAAGATGGTGGAATAGGGGGGGAGTTCACTGATAGTCCAGAAAAAGATACTTCAATAAAAGTGGAGATACTGTAGTCTCAGGGAAGAGTTAGGAAAAAAACTGCAGAGGAAACTCTTCCGGAATTAGAGGGACACGGTGCACCTACCTGGAGGGCATAGGTGTTCACGGCTTGGGACCCCAGCTGCCAAGTCTACACACCAGCTCTGGAAAGAAAGGTGAGGTGAAAATGCAGTAGCCCGAGATACTGTCAGAAAAGCATCAGGAAGAGCCTAGAGGCAATGAGGCTGGAAGCCCCATGGGGGAAAGTACACCAGCCTAACTAGAAGAAAAAATAAATAAATAAAAGGGACCAGTATGGACACGATTTTCTCTCTCCACTCAACTTACAAAGGAGAGCTAGACAATAGAGCAGGCGCAATTTTGGACATACATAATGGCTGTTACAGCTTGGGGCTGCACCCACCCTCAACCAAGCAGAAAAACCTGACTCTGGTGGGGAGAAATAACAGGAGACTAAGAGATAGTGACTGTGTGGAGCTTATGAACTGGGGCTGCGAAAAAAAAAAAAAAAAACTGAGGGTGTGTGGGAGAACTCACAGTGTGGCTGAGACATGAGTAGTCTTGGTGGGAGACACCACAAATTCGGGCAGCTTTGGCTACCCAGTGAGAGACATTGCATGGGAATCTGAGCTTACACTGAGGACTGCACAGATCCTTTGTGTGGTCCTTGGGACAGAGTAGATGAATATTATACCCATTGGGGCTAGCGCTCAGGCCCTGATTGCCATCAAAGAGAAGAGCTCAGCTGAGTGGGATTACTTCCCTTCTGAATAAAAAAAGAGAGAGAGAGAAAGAAGACTGACCATGCCAAACCAGGTGTGTCACATTTGGCACACCCTTACCCCTGAACAGAGCTCTCTGACCACACCCATCACAAGCCTCTAGAGATTCACCAAAAGCAGACAGTCCACTTAATCTAGAGTCATAGTATAATGAGAAAAGCCACCACAGCGAGGAAAAAAGGGACACTAACCCACAGTTGGTGGGAATGCAAATTGGTAAAGCCACTATGGAAGTCACTTCGGAGATTCCTCAGAAACCTGAATATAACCCTACCATACAACCCAGCCATCCCACTCCTTGGAATTTACTCAAAGGAAATTAAATTGGCAAATAAAAGAGCTGTCTGCACCTCAATGTTTATTGCAGTTCAATTCACAATAGCTAAGACATGGAATCAACCTAAATGCCCATCAACAGGAGACTGGATAAAGAAATTATGGAATATATACTCTACAGAATACTTTACAGCAGTAAAAAAAAATGAAATCCAGTCATTGGCAACAAAATGAAGGAATCTGGAAAACATCATGCTGAATGAAATAAGCCAGTCCCAAAGGGACAAATATCATATGTTCTCCTTGACCGGTGACAATTAACTGAGCACTTAAAAGGAAACCTATTGAAGTGAAATGGACACTATGAGAAACAGTGACTTGATCAGCCCTTGTCCTGACTGTCGATGTACAACTTACTACTTTATTCCTTTTAGTAATTTTTTTCTACTTAATATTATTGGTTGAACTCTTTAATTAGCAAACAATTATTCTCAGTCATTTAAATTTTACCAAAAAGTGATCCCTGTTAAATATCAGAGTGGGAATAAGAGAGGGATGATATGTACAGTTCAGCACATGCACACTCGGACTTGCCCAAATGGTAGAGTTAGAAACGCGCCAGGGGAATCCAATTCAATCCCATCAAGGTGGCATGTACCAATGCCATCTCACTAGTCCAAGAGATCAATTTCAGTTCACAATTGATCATACTGATAGGTCTAAGAGTCAAAGGGATCACATAAACAAGACTAGTGTCTGCTAGTACTAACTGATAGAATTAAAAAGGAGAGAACAATCCAACATGGGAAGCAGGATACACAGCAGACTCATAGAATGGCAGATGTCCTAAACAGCACTCTGGCCTCAGAATCAGCCCTTAAGGCATTCAGATCTGGCTAAAATGCCCATGAGAGTATTTCAGGCATGGAAAGCCAAGATACTGTAGCAAAAACAAACAAACAACAACAACAACAAAAAAACCCTAAATGAACGATCTCTGTGAGTGAGATCCCAGCGGAAAGAACATGCCATCAAAGAAAGAGGTACCTTTCTCTGAAGGAAGGAGAGAACTTCCACTTTGACTATGACCTTGTCTAAATAAGATTGGAGGTGGTGAACTCAAAAGGTTTCCATAGCCTTGGCAACCCATGACAAGAGCCTAGGGTGATTACTTATGCCATTAACAAGAGTGTCAATTGTTAAATCAACAACAGGAATCACTGTGCACTTACTCCTCATGTAGGATTTCTGTACTTAATATGTTGTACTATGTGAATTAATGGTATAACTAGTACTCAAACAGAATTTTATACTTTTTGTTTCTGTGTGGGTGAAAACTGTTGAAATCTTTACTTAGTATATACTAAATTGATCTTCTGTATATAAAGATAATTGAAAATGAATCTTGATGTGAGTGGGATGGGAGAGGGAGTGGGAGATGGGATGGTTGTGGGTCAGCGGGATGTTGAGGGGGGAAAAGCCACTATAACCCAAAAGTTGTACTTTGAAAATTTATATTTATTAAATAAAAGTTTAAAAAAAGAATAACTTAGGGCTGGTATTGTGGCAGTGTGGCCAGCATCTCACATGGCTGCCAATATGTCTCCCAGCAGATCCACTTCCAATCCAGCTCCCTGTTAATGCCCTGGAAAAGGAGCAGAAGTTTGCCCAATTTCCTGGGCCCCTTTCACTCATGTGGGGAAATGGGATGAAGCTTCTGGATCCTGGCTTCTGCTAGGTTCATTCCAGCCATTTTGGCCACTTGGGGAATGAATCAGCAGATAGAAGAACTCTCTCTCTCTCTCTCTCTGTCTTAACTCTAACTTTCAAATAAATAAATATGTTCTTTAAAGAGTATCTCTATCCAAGTCATTCTCAAGCATTAGTGCACTAAGGTACTTCATAAAATTCACGAAAGATGGTATAATGGTTCAAAATTTCATAAATCCCTGGAGAGCTGGTAAGTCTTTGGCCTAGCAATTAACTCATTGATTGGGACACCTATACCCTGTATTGCAGTACCTGAGATTCAGTAATTACCCTGCTCCCAGCTTTCTGCTGAAGTATACCCTGGGAGGGAGACAAGAGGAGATGGCTCAAGTGATTGGGTCCATGCCACCCACATGGGACACCTGGACTGGGTTACCAGATCCCAACATTGCAGCCATTTCTGTGGTGACCTAATGAATTGAAGATCTCTATCTCTCTTTCCTCTTGAGTAAATAAATATTTAAAAACAAAGAAAGAAAACCCATGCATGGTTTTTAATAATATTCATTTTTCATGAACTTTTTATTTCCCTTCAAGATTTATTTATCTACTTATTTATTTGAAAAGTATAACAACAGAGAGAAGATGAGAGAAACTTTTCCATTTGTTGGATTACTCCCCATATGCACACAATAGCTGAGGCTGAGCCAGGCCAAAAATAGGAGCCCAGAACTCCATCAGGGTCTCTCATTTGGGCAGCAAGGACTTAAGGACATAGGGCATCATCTGCTGCTAGATGATAAAAGGAAGCTAGACTGGAAGTAAAGTCGGCATGACTTGAACCGGCAGTCCAATACAGGACACCAACATCACAAGTTACTGCTTAATCCACTTGGCCACAATATCACCTTCTCCTGCCCTTCCATGAAATTTTTTTTAAAAATTTAGTTATTTATTTGAAAGGCAGATTTATAGAGAGGCAGAGGCAGAGGTAGATAGAGAGAGAAGTCTTCCATCCACTGGTTCACTCCCCAGATGTCCGCAAATGGCCAGAGCTGCACCAGTCAGAAGCCAGGAGCCAGGTGTGTCTTCCTGATCTCCCACACCAGTGCAAGGGCTCCAAGACTTGGGTCATCTTCTACCGCTTTCCCACACCATAGCAGAGAGGCGGATCAGAAGCGGAGCAGCCTGGACTCACACTGGCGCCCATATAGGATGCTGGCACCTCAGGCTGCGGCTTTATCCGCTATGCCACAGTGCCAGACCCTTCCATGAACTTTTAAGGAACCCATATGCATGGATTCAAAAAGTTTTTTTGCACTGAAACAGTTACATTTAATTCTATACTTCACAATGTTTTTTAATTACCCTTAAACAAGGTTTAAGATGAGCTTAAACATTTAATTCTATAGTCCTACTTGTGAAAAACCTAAAACAGAACTGCCAACATATTTTCTTTTTAATATGTATATTTATAATTTTAAATTTACTTCTATATTTACTTACATAGTACAGTAGAAATAAAAAGGAAGTTCTGAATCAACCAGCTATTCAGAAAATGGGTCCAAACGTGGCTCAAACCTGGGACTGGCAGGAACCCATTTGCTACTGCCAAATTTATTCTGGCATCCAAAGACTGTGGGATTGTGGGAACCACAAACATGACCACAGTGGCCACATTCCAGGCTGGGCTTCATTCACAAGACATCTTGAAGTCTAAACAACCAGAAACCTTGGATGGGCAGCAATGCTCCATCCACACACAAGCATGAATAAGATCTAACTCTGGGAGAATCTCAGAGCTGGGAACCTAAGGGTCATCACACTGAGCACAAATGTCTAAAAATGATATTTGCCAAATACGAATGGACAACACTTACCACACCAAATATTTCAATTTAGAACCATACTTCTTTTTTACTTCATTTTCAATTTCAAAATTCTTATTCCAAATGTTTGTTTGTTTTGCTTGTTTTGTTTTCTTCCATGCATCTGTTCATTTGTTTAAGTACAGTCATCTAATTTTTGCTTCTGTTTCCTCTAGTTATAACATCACATCTGCTTACCACATTTATTTTTAATTGATTTGTGGTAAATCATGATTTTATGCCTAACTCTAACTTATAGTATGGCATTAGTCTATAATAAAAAGACAAAATATTAACTCACTCTTTGTCAAATATTCTAGGGCCATTGAGAACTTAAAAAAATCTCAAGGCATATGTCTTATTTAGACATAGATCCTCAGCCAGTAAATTTTTTACAATTTACCCATTGCCTAGCCTGGCATAGAGCTTCCAACTGCATTTTTCTCTTCAAGTATTGATAGTCCTTCAAGCTGGCATTAGCTCTTCAAATTGAAAGATGTTAGTTGTAGTGAATCACACGAAAATTCTATTAAAAGTTAATAAAATGCAAGAAGCAAATACTATGGATTCTACATCAGGCAAATCAAAGAGCCCTGTATCAAATAGTTTCTGAAGCAAATCTCTGAAGGATCTTTATCTAATGAACATTAGAATCAGCAGTTCCCAGAGAGTCAGCTAGAAGGTCCTCAGGCTGATGCTCTCTCAAAGAACCATCTCTTGGTCTGGCCAGGAGCTTCATTCACCCTTACCTCCACAAATGTGCTCCTTTGCCGGGTGCCCTGTCTGGACCGCTTCTCTCTATTCCAGTTCACTGGTGGTTTGACACTTGTTACCAAGAAATATTCCATACCGCCCCTCTTGATCCAGCCTGTGATTACGTACTTTCAGAGCAGTGGCATCAGAACAGTAATGGTAACATTGGAACTGCCCACACTGAGCATCTATTTTCTTCTCAAATTCTCTAAATTTCAAGAGACAGAGAATATATTGCCGGGGTCTCATTTTTTAAGGTGCATGAAAATCCTCTTGAGGCTCTGTTAATGTGCAGATTGTCAGACTCCATCTCCAGAGATTCTAATGGGTTGGGGCCTGAATATCTTCATTTTTTAGAAGTGATATTGAGCATGCTAATTCAAGGACCACACTTTGAAAACCACTCTTATTAGAAGGAGTACCAGTTACAGAAACAGATAAGCTTGACTTTAAATTACAGCTGTATCAATCGCTAGCTCTGTCATTGAGCGAAAGGTGTAGTGGCTCCAATCCTCAGTGTCCTCACTGATATATATTAAAATGGCAACCAATATCATTTTGGGCCATATTGGGGATGAAATAAAAGTAGATATGTGGTAGCTGATTTGACCCCAAGAGCTTGGTCTGTTGATTAGGAAATATGAGGCTGCTTAACGAGTAGATGAGAGGTAAATCCAGCAATGTTTTATTGGAAAGGTAAAGAAACAGAAACTTGTACACCTATTAGACCATGTGGGCATCTAAAAAGGGACTGAGAGAGCAGTGTGCATTCAGACTGGCATGTTTATGGACATGAATATGGGTTCCCCACTTCTCTCTTCCTCCCTCTTCTGGGAAAGTGTAGGTGGGGAATTTCTGGATGTGGCATTGCTTTAAACAAACTCTTCTGGACAGACAGGTCCTCAAGGTTCTTATCTATTGAAGGAGCAAATGACTCCTTCAGTCCAGTGGTTAAAACCTGTTAGCCAGCTGTGTCACTTCCTTTTGGTAAGTTACAGGCAAGCATACCTGCGTTAAGGCAGAGAGACAAGAGGCATTAAGAGACGAACAGGACTTGTTTCTTTATTCCAATGCACAGAAATATATTTTCTTTAAAATTTTTCTTTCCTTAACCCCTCTTACATGCATAAGCTAGTATCTACCTAGCTGCCTTAACAGATACCCAACTCCATGCACATACAGGGCACTAAGTCAGTGTCAGGCTTAAGGAAGTTTCCATAAATGTTGTTTCCGTTTCCTCCCTTTCTCTCTAGATAAACAAGCGTCCATCCTGAAGCCAGATCAGTTAATCTTGTCTCTTTGCAGCAAAGCCAACAGTGCTGACTCAACAGCACTGACTCAACATTGAGATAGGTGCTCTTTCTCTTAAACACGATGTTGGTGATCCTTTTCCAAAGAAATACTATTTGCCTCTCTGAGAGCTTTCAAAGAGCACCAGCTGTCTTCTGATTATTCTTAAGTTCTCTTTGAAAATAACCATATGACGATAGATTTCTAAGTGACACACACTGATTAATGGCTATAAACTCATTCAGTATGAGTTATTTACAAATTCCTAAACCTCCCCTAGCATGGGAAGCCTTCCTAAATAATGCAAACTTAGCTTGGGGAAGGTGGGGAAGAAAACTCAGATGTGTTCAATGTTAGCAAAGGATAATATAGTCAAGACTTTCTGCTAGTTGTATTACTTTTTCATCTGAGAGTAGTTTTAAACTGAATTAAGTAAATATGTGTTAACAGAATTGTACATTCTCTGAAGTCTTCTCCAGATTTTCAGATTCCATTCTCAGTCTTAATTTGATTTCATGTTCTTCGTTATGGTATAAAAACTAAACAACAAGAATGGCAGTGGAGCGGTAAGGAGAGGACAGATGATAAGGAAATTTCACTCTTCTTCTAAGCATACTTTTGGTACAAGGCATTAGCTGAAGCCCTTTGCATACACTGTCTCATTTTGCCTAACAATACTCCTGTCTTGGAGAGAAGTATTTCATCCCTGCGTTACCCTTCAGAAGTGTGGAGCTAAATCAGATTCACACAGCTAGTAAGTGGCAGGGTCAGGATTCAAAGGTATGCTCAAAAGCTTTTGCTTTTAGCCATTGCATCAAACTATCATTGGCATTAACAAAGACCCCTAAAGAACTCTTTATCCCTAAAGAAGCCAGAAGAATCAAGGATGAATTGAAACACACATGAGCAGATATGGCAAATCTTAACAATTAGGAATCTCAAGTATCATTTATCTATTATGCTATTATTATGTTATTTTTTCTGTTTGCTTTGAAGTTTTCATCGTCAAAAGTTGGAGGAAAAAGAAGCCCTCAGCTAACTTAATAAGGTGCTAACATAGAAGCAAGTACAGTCAAAGGAACAGAAGACAGAATACAAACATTCCAAAGATTTCACTGAAAACATTGAAGAAATTTAACTCAAAGCTTGTGTAGAAGTCTTTATTAATCTCCTTAGCTTTGACAATTTGTTTCCATGCTTGTATAACTTTGATTGGGTAAATGTCTTAGTATACTTTCTTTAGGCACCAGCAATCATCATGAAATTTCTTTTTTTTTCTTTTTTATTTAGTAAATATAAATTTCCAAAGTACAGTTAATGGATTACAGTGGCTCCCCCCCCCCATAATTTCCCTCCCGCTCACACCCCTCCCATCTCCCACTTCTTCTCCCATTCCATTCACATCAAGATTCATTTTCAATTATCTTTATATACAGAAGATCAATTCAGTATATATTAAGTAAAGATTTCATCAGTTCGCACCCACACAGAAACACAAAGTGTAAAATACTGTTTCAGTACTAGTTATAGCATTACTTCACATTGGACAACACATTAACAACAGATCCCACATGAGAAGTAAGTACACAGTGACTCCTGTTGTTGACTTAACAATTTGACACTCTTGTTTATGGCATCAGTAATCTCCCTAGGCTCTAGTCAGGAGTTGCCAAGGCTATGGAAGCCTTTTGAGTTCGCCAACTCCGATCTTATTCTGACAGGGTCATAGTCAAAGTGCACTTACTTAGTTCAATAGTAAAAATCTTCTAGTAGGCCTAAGACAATTTTGAGATCTCTCTCACGCTCCCTCTTGCTCTCTTATTCTGTCCCTCTCTGCCTTTCTAGTTGACCTTGTAATTTTCATGTTCTGCCAAAATGTTATTGCAGAGTATATAAGCTTTTTGTTAATTCTAGCAGCAGTTCACAGATATTAGTTGTAAAAATGTGGAGCAAAATAAAATAAACACAATTAAGTGATATTTACATAACACTATTTGGTTCACAATTTTTCAGTAGTTTAATCAAGTTAAACTGCATTTGAAATACTTTTATGCTATGTGGTCACTTGTTCCTCGAGATGCTGGGTTTAAACAGTCAGTATTATAATCAACTTAAATGAATGCAAGAAACATTCCCAAAAGGCTTGTACCACAATGATTAGATTTAGCACTAAAAACCTGGCCTGTCTTTTTCCATATCTATCAACAACATGTCTCACATGTAATTGATTCAAAAAATATAATAATTCACCAGAAAATTTTAAATGCTTCTAATTATCCTCTAGGCTGTAAGCCCAGTCATATAATTAGAAACACAGCTATCTGGTTACAAAAATGTTTAGGACCAGCAAAAGAAACTCAGGATTTCTGAAGACAATGCTCAGTTATTCCCTTTTATCGGCAGGTAATGCAAAAGCAACATAGAATGGAGGTAAGAAGATTGTACTTCAGAAACACACCTCTTATATGCAAATTATCACCCTGAACTCACTGGTTGCCATTTAGGCAAGCTCTTTGAACTTCTAAATCCTCAGATTACTCACTGTTATTTGAAAATATTAATAGCAACTACCAGATAATATTATCAAGGAAATAGCATATAAAACCATGAAGAAATATTCAAATATTGATAAAATATGCAAGTGTTGATAAATCAGCACTTGACACACGCTATCATCAGCATTACTATTATTTGCATGCCAATGGACCAGGGTATTTCCAATCTGAATGACCAAAACTGAACACATCCTCATCTTCAAATTTGCTCCTTCTTCTCTGCTCTTTGTTCTTATTAACAGGACTGTGACTCATGCATTCCTTGAAGATTTAAAGCCAGGAGAAGTCTACTTAGGATTTCATCATCATCTCTATTCAGTAATTACATGGCCTCGGTGATTCTTCCTTCATAGTTTTCGAGTTTTCTTTCTTTTCTAATACTGACTTAACTCAGGCTTCCATCATTTCTCAATGAATGACTGCAACATCTGCTATCTTCCAGTCTTGCCCCGTCTCACACGCTGCCCACGCTGAGTAAGGTGAACAGAAAGCTAAGCAGATGAAAAACGAATTATCAATTCCCAACTTGACTCTCACTGGGATTAAACATGACAATAGGTCTGATCTGATTTCATCATCATTTAAAAAATCATCTATTATTTTTCACTTTATGTTTGTGTGGGAGCAAACTGTTGAAATCTTTACTTAATGTATGCTAAACTGATCTTCTGTATATAAAGAGAATCGAAAATGAATCCTCATGTGAATGGAAGGGGAGAGGGAGTGGGAAAGGGGAGGGATGCGGGTGGGAGAGATGATATGGGGGGGAAGCCATTGTAATCCATAAGCCGTACTTTGGAAATTTATATTCATTAAATAAAAGTTAAAAAAAAAAATAAAATAAAATTATCACCATTTTACTTTATTTTTTAAAAATATAGCATGACTTCATATAAAGAAGCTTCAATTCTCTGCTCAAACACAGAAAATCAAACATGCATTATAATCTTCATTTCTTCTTGAAATCTTTCTATATAAGTTATCCATGGCTGTGAAAAAAGAAAAGAACCCTAATTTAGCAGCTGAAAAGAACAAATATTTATTATCTCACACTTTCTAGGATCAGGAAATTGGCTGTGACTTAGCTGGGTGACCCTGCCTGAGGGTTTTCTCACAAGGTGACTGTGGAAAGCGGAGACTTCCCTTGAAGATGCAAGGAGGGAAGGAGCTGCCATGTGGCAGAATTCAGCTTCTCCCAGCTTAGTGAGGGAATCCGTATGTTCCTCAAGGGGTATTGGCCAAGGGCCTCCCCTCACTCCCTGCTGAGTAGCCCCTGGTAGGGCAGCTCACAATGTGAAAGTTGACTTCATTCAGAGCCAGCAACTCAGCAAGAATGAGAGTGAGAGCAAGAGAGACAGGAAGCCCCAAATCACAGTCTTTTTAAACCTCACCACTGAGGTAAAAATCCCACTGCATGTGTCATAAATCTCATTCAGAGTAAGTCACTATGTCCAATTCACACTGGAGATGAATAAGGAGTGGGGGTTCTATAAGGGCATGAAAACTGCAAGTCAGAGAAATTCAGGGGCTATTTCAGACACCGTCTACCAAACTCTTCTAACTGACATTAGTGGATAAACCAGGCATGAATTCCCAGGACACCATGAGTGAAAAAAGCAGTGCCAAAAGACTAGCAATGGGGCAAGTCAATGGATTAATGGTGACTGACTTAATAGCTCAAAGCTAGAAGAGATAAGGCCAAATGGAACCTAACCAACTTATAACTCAGCAATATTCTTCAGAACGCTAATGGTGAATGTGCTACACCAAAATGGGAGAGTAAAGCAGTAAAGAGAAGGAAATATGAATTCCAAAAGCAACAGACACAGCAGACACAGAGCAGGTCAAAGATTTCCATCAGGGATTTTTCAAGATGACCGTGTGTGACTGCAGTAGGACTGGAGCTGCATGGAGCCATGGCAGAGCACAGAGTGTTCTAAGAGCATCATCCGCTCCAAGAAAATCACACAAGGAAGAGGTCTGATGTTTGTGAACACATCCTGGTCCTTCCTAGGGCTTCCCCTGAAGTTAGGAATAAATACTGAGTAAGGTGAACAGAAAGCTAAGCAGATGAAAAACGAAGTTTACGGACTATATTTCAAAAGTGAAATTAAAATAAAGGGAAAGTAATCATGATGTGTATGTCTCCACTGCAAAAAAAATCCAGTTTTAAAAGTAGTTATTTATATACTATTATATACTATTATGTATATAAAGATAATTGAAAATGAATCTTGATGTGAATGGAATGGGAGAGGGAGCAGAAGTTGGGAAGGTTCCAGGTGGGAGGGAAGTTATAGGGGGGAAAAAGCCATTGTAATCCATAAGCTGTACTTTGGAAATTTATATTTACTAAATAAAAGTTAAAAAAAGATTAGAAAGACTAAAAAATTAGTTATTTAGCTCAAAAGTTGTGGTATACATCTACTTCTGAAAAACAGAAGGAGGTAAAGTTGTGCATATAAAGAAGGGATGGTAGAAGACAGATAAATCTTCATCCTACATTATGGGATTATACTATCTAGATTATAACATCTAAAATATTTTTTAGATGTAAAATAAAATTTTAACAAATTTTGGAAGCCATATGAGCACATTGTTAAAACCCTCCTGAAATCCTATTATGAAACCTAATTCCAAAGACTATGCATACAACGTAAATATACCAAAGAAAACAATTTCAAAAAAATTCTGAAAACAACACAAATATGTTTAGGGACTAACATTGTGGTGCAGAAGATTAAGCTACAGCTTGAGACACCAGAAACCATATTAGAACACTGGTTCAAGTCTTGGCCACCCTTCTTCTATTCCAATTCCCTGCTGATCCACCTGGGAAAGCACAAAAGGTAACCCAAGTGCTTGGACTCCTGGCACCACACGGACTTCCTGCATCTTGACTTCCAGTCATAGCCATTGTGGCCATTGGGGGAGTGAACCAGCACATGAAAGATCTTTTTATCTCTCTGCCTCACCCTCTATAGATATAGATAGATAGAGATATAGATGGTATAGATATAGATGATATAGATAGATATAGATATAGATACAGATAGACACAATCATATATACATACATACATACCTTTCAAACAAACAAATTTCAGGGGAAAAGAACAAATATTTTAGGTATATATCCTTTCATGTAAATAATTTATTAGTAGTGAGTTTTGGTGAAGCAGATTAGGCCACTTGTTGGGATTCTTGGATTGAATCCTCCTGGCTCTATTCTCAAACTCAGTTTCCTGCTATTATGCTCTCTGGGAGGTAGCAGGTGATGGTTCAAATACTTGTGTCTCTGATACCTTGTGGGAGATCTGGATTGATTAATAGCATTCTTATACAACCTTGATGTCCTGACTGAAAAATAACATTAGATGTGTCCCATTCACAACAGCTACAAAAAATTTAAATACCTTGGCATAAATTTAACAAAGGATCTGAAAGATCTCTACAATTAAAATTATAAAACAGTAATGAAAGAATACTATACCGCAGTAAGAAACAACGAAATCCAGTCATTTGCAACAAAATGGAGGAATCTGGAACACATCATGCTGAGTGAAATAAGCCAGTCCCAAAGGGACAAATACCATATGTTCTCCCTGATCGGTGACAACTGACTGAACACCAAAAAGGAAACCTGTTGAAGTGAAATGGACACTATGGGAAAAGGTGGCTTGATCAGCATAGCCCTGACTGTTAATGAACAACTTAATACGTTATCCCTCTTAGTAGTTTTTTTGTCTGTTCTACTTAATATGACTGGTTTAATTCTGTAATTAACACACAGTTATTCTTAAGTGTTGAAAATTAACTGAAATGTGATCCCTGTTAAACATAAGAGTGGGAATAAGAGAGGGAAGAGATGTATAATTTGGGACATGCTCAAGCTGACTTGCCCCAAATGGTAGAGTTAGAAACATATCAGGGGATTCCAATTCAATCCCATCAAGGTGGCATGTACCAATGCCATCTCACTATTCCAAGTGATCAATTTCAGTTCACAGTGGATCATAATGAAAGGACTAAGAGTCAAAGGGAGCACATAAACAAGTCTAATACCTGCTAACACTAACCGATAGAATAAATAAAGGGGAGAGTGATCCAACATGGGAAGTGAGATACTCAGCAGACTCATAGAATGGCAGATGTCCTAAATAGCACTCTGGCCTCAGAATCAGCCCTAAAGGCACTCAGATCTGGCTGAAAAGCCCATGAGAGTATTTCAGGCATGGAAAGCCAAGACACTCTGGCAAAAGATCTCTGTGAGTGAGATCCCAGTGGAAAGAACAGGTCTTCAAAGAAGGAGGTACCTTTCTCGGAAGGGAGGAGAGAATCTCCACTTTGACTATGACCTTGTCTAAACAAGATAAGAGTCGGAGAACTCAGAGGGCTTCCATAGCCTTGGAAACTCATGACTGGAGCATAGGGAGATTACTGATGCCATAGACAGGAGTGTCAATTGGTAAAGTCAACAACAGGAGTCACTGTGCACTTACTCCTCATGTAGGATCTCTGTCCTTAATGTGCTGTGTATTGAGATTTAATGCTATAACGAGTACTCAAACAATATATTTCACTTTGTGTTTCTATGGGGGTGCAAACTGAAACTGTTGAAATCTTTACTTAATGCATACTAAACTGATCTTCTGTAAAAAAAAAAAAAAAAAAAGAAATTATCAATTCCCAACTTGACTCTCACTGGGATTAAACATGACAATAGGTCTGATCTGATTTCATCATCATTTAAAAAAATCATCTATTATTTTTCACTTTATGTTTCTGTGTTGGAGCAAACTGTTGAAATCCTTACTTAATGTATACTAAGCTGATCTTCTGTATATTAAGATAATAGAAAATGAATCTTGATATGAATGGAAGGGGAGAGGGAGTGGGAAAGGGGAGGGTTGCGGGTGGGAGGGACGGTATGGGGGGGAAGCCATTGTAATCCATAAGTCGTACTTTGGAAATTTATATTCATTAAATAAAAGTTAAAAAAAGAAAGAAATTGAAGAAGAAACAAAAAAATGGAGTAGTCTTTCATGTTCTGGATTAGAAGAATTAACATCATGAAATGTCCCTATCACCCAAAGAATTTGCATAGTCAATGCAATCTTGCTCAAAATTTTAAGGACATTCTACACAGATCTATAAAAAATATCCAAAAGTGTGTATGGAAACATAAAAGACCTAGAATAGTCAAAAATCAATGTTAAACAATAAAAACAGAGAGGCATCACAATAGCAAATTTCAAGATATATTTCAGGGCTATTGTAATCAAAACAGTCTAGGACTGTCACAAAAAATAGAAATGTAGACAAATGTAACATAATAGAAATTAACTCCTATATCTACAATCACAAATCTTTGATAATTTAGTTAAAATCATTTAAGGGAGAAAGGACAGTCTCTTCAACAAGCAGTGTTGGGAAATTGGATTTCTACATACAGAAGTTTGAACCAAGATGTCTACCATATATCCTATACTAAAGCAATTGACAAGATCAAGGATTTAAACTTAAGACCTGAAATCATCAAATTACTAGAGAAAAACATACAGCAAATGCTATAAGATGTCAATGTAGGCAAAGACTTCCTGGATAAGACCCCAAGACCTCAGAAGCACAGACAATTAAAGCAAAATTAAACAAATTAGATTACACCAACCTCTGCATAGCAAAGGAAACAACCAATGAATAGGCAATCAACAGAATGGAAGAGAATATTTGTAAACTATGCAACTTATTAAGTATTAATATCCAGAAAATACAAGGAGCTCAAGAAACTCAACAAGAAAACAAAAATTCTAGTTAAGAAATGGGAAAAGCATGTGAACAGGAAATATTCAAAAGATGAAATACAAATGACCTAGATACACATGAAAACATACTCAGAATCACGAGCCATCAGGGAAATACAAAGAAAAATCACAATGAGGTATCAGCTTATTCTAGTTCGAATGGCTATTAGGGAGCCAGTGTTGTGGCATAGCAGGTTAAGCCACCAGCTGTGACCCAGGCATTCCACATTAGTGCCATTTACATTCCCAGCTGCTCCACTTCCAATCCAGTTCCTTGCAAATGTGCCTGGGAAATCAACAGAAGATGGCCTACTTGTTTGGGCCCCTCCACCCATGTGGAAGACCCAGAGAAGCTCCTGGCTCTTGAATTCAGCCTGGCCCAACCCTGGGCATTGCAGCCACTTGGGGAGTGAACCAGTGGATGGAAGATCTCTTTCTGGGTGTCTCTCCCCCTCTCTCTGTAACTCTAACTTTGAAGCAAATAAATAAATCTTTTTTACAAAGTGTATTAAAAAACAAAAATAAATGGCTATTATCCTAAAATAAAAAAAAAATACTGTTGAGGTTGTGGAGAAAAAGTTTCCATAATACAGTTGATGGGAATGCAAAATCGCACAACCTTTCTGGAAAACAGTATGAAAATTCCTCAGGAAGTTAAAAATGCATATATCAAATGACTCAGCTAGCCAGTTCCTCATAATATATCTATAGGAAATGAAATTAGTGTATGAAACATCCACCTGCACTCCAATGTTTATATCACCTCAATTCACAATAGTGGAGGTATATAATCAACCTACATATCCATCAACTGACTATTGCATAAAGAAAATGCAGCATATACACACAATGGAATTATCACTCAGCATGAAAAAGAATAAAATCCTGACATTTGCAACAAAGTGAATGGAATTAGAGATCATTATGTGAAATGAATCAGCCAAATCCAGATAGACAAATTTCATGTTTTTCTTATTTGTAGAAGTTAATAGAGAGCATAACAATCATGAGTGTCATATAATTGGGTATTTAATTATAAATATTGCTTCACCTAATCATGCCATGTAAATGACAGTTCACCCTTATTTCTCCATATTATGATCATTGTCATGAATCCTTCACACTATGATAGTAATATCTTTGTTTTCAAGAAAAAGTATATGTGTGTGTGACAAAATTTTAAAAATAATGCAAAATAAAAATATTATCTGTAGCAGACATCCCAAAGCTTTGTTTTAAAATGCATAATCACAAACTTTTAAAAAGAGTATTTATTTGAAAGGCAGAGTGATAGAAAGAAAGAGAGAAAGACATAGAGAAAGATAAAGATCTATCTGCCGGTTCACTGTCCACTGGCTGCCAAAGACAGGGCTGGGCCAATCCAAAACCAGGAGTCAGGAACTCCATTCTTGTCTCTGACCAGCTTGGGAGGAACTCAAACACTCAAGCCATCATTCACTGTTTCCCAGGAAAATTAGCAGATATCTGGGATCAGAAATGGTATAGCTGGGACGTGAACTGGCACTCAGGATGGGATGCCAGCATGCCAAGTGGAAACCTAACCCTTTGTACTACATTGTCTGCCCCTCAAAATAAATTCTCAGTAGTCTGTTCTTTTCATGTGCTCCCCTTGTTCTTTCTTTCTCAGAGGCCAAGGTGACCAAGTAGTTGCCAGAAAGTGTGGTGCAAGCAGCACAGAAATCACAATATTAGGAACAAAAAACACAAATGCATATCAAAAATATTAGCACAACAAATATTTTTGCAATAAATACATTTTGAGAAATATATTGAGTTTTAAGTCTATTTAGCTACCTGTGATTACTATAAGCTCTTTTATGCAGCAACTTATTTTGATTTGTCTCTCAATTGGCTTCTTTTGCCTCACAATGATCTCTTTAAATATTATTTGAGTGCTCTGTTGTCTGGAAACATATTTACCCTATAATGCTTTTCTGATGTGTCCACTCAGGAGAACAAAATATGAATACATTATTTCCTCATGTGAGATTTCTGTTGTCCAACTTTGCCTTAAAATATGACAGAGAAATCAAATCTCTAAACTAAATTTTCATTCAGAAAACACAATCAACAATCCTACGTGGTTTACATGTTCATTTGTAAAATTTAAAAATTTATATTTCAAAATCCTTTGGCTAATTGTTAAGAAAAAACAACAGTCAGATTATTCTGGGGTATTCCTAGACAATGTGATCTTATTAAGCTTAAAGTGTCCTAAACAATAGAATCCAGTTAAATTTTTTCTTCTTTTTAAAGAAAAAGATTCAAAAACTACATTGTGATTATAGAGTTCCCAAATAAGTGACACTTACACCCATGTACACAATTATATTTCACTTTAGTGGCAAAAATTGTAAAGCTAAAGTATTTTCTAATGAAATTTTGTCCAAATATTTGCCATATAATTAATGAAAGTATCAGTATATACAGAATGATGGACAGTGATGCTGACAGTGAACAGGGATGGACCTCCCCAGGAAACCCGCCCTAAATAAAGACAGGGAGTTATTAGGATGGAATTCCATCCCTGCCATCACTTTCAAAAATATCTCACGATAGTTCTTCAATTTTAAGGATACAATATAAGGGAAATTTATTTTTGTCTACTTTCCATGAAGTTATGAACTCCACATATGCTCAAATATATTGAAAAGGAACATAGAAAATGAAAAAAGAGCAATATTCCCAGGGAAAGGAAACAAACATGGTAACGTTTCAGGACTTCTCAGAAATGCTTTTGGCTGCAAAGTAACCACCTGCCCATCACATAGTCCTTCACAAAACACTGTTGATTGTCCAAGAACCACGATAGAAGAAAGTGATGTTTGAGAAATTTGACACATGTCGAGATTTTCTCTTTAGTTTGCAGCATTATTGTACATTATTCCTTACCCTTGTATTTTATTGATTATTTGTATAGGAAATTCAGAGGAAATTAGACATTTATATTCATTTCAACATATTACAAGGAAATCTCACAGCTATTTGATATGTAAAATTTTATATTTGGAGAGTTTTTAAGAAAGTTTTAAAACATTAAACAAGAAAATAACATTATTATTTAATATTTACGATCAGCCATTACTAAACTTTAATTGAAGTCTAAGTGTATACACAAAGGTCTAATGAAACGAGTCTCATTTGAAAATCTACTGCAATGGCAGTGTTTTGTATTTGGTTAATTATTGAAATTCTCTGCTTTTAAATGATTGTACCGAATCAGTTTTAAAAAGCATTCTTATATATCTATGAAGGCCTATGATATTAATTTCCTTGATAGAATATTTTATTACTTATAAAATGTTTTAATATAATAACATATTAAAATGTGCACATAATTGTTGACTCACAGATACTACTGGATGCAAGTAATGAAATAATCTGCTGACAATAAAATAATAACACTAATATTTATTGCAAATAGCAAGAACTCCAAAGATTGATACTTCCAAGGTTGATTCAATGCCTCAGTGTCATCAGAATTCCAGTGCCCTTCTATACTATCTTCCCTTGCAGGCTCGCTTCTTGTTTGCAGGCTTCATGTTCGTGGTTTTAAGATTATTGTTGCATCTCATTAGTATCACCTCACACAACAGCATCCAAAGAAATAAAAGAAGTTACTGTCTTATCCTCGGAGTACTGTCTTTAACAAGCGTTATATGAGATGCTCCCACTCACAGCAGACTTCTCACACTCAGAAAAAGTTCTTCTTTCGTCTTTGGATCAGAAGTATTGCCTAGCTTTACTGTTATGGAGCCTGTCAAGTGAGACTCTGACATCTTTGGTCTTTAAAAATGAGAGGTAAACTTTGACAGGAAGTAACAAAGGAGAGGGATATTGTTGCTTGCAAGCATAGTGCAAGGAATTTTGTTTCTGCATCAAATTTCAGCATTAAGTAGGATGTTTTGGTAAAACAAAGAATATAATGATTAAGTGTTGAATCACCAAGATGTATACTCAGGGATTTTGCTTTTTTAACTTTTTAAAAAACTACACATCCACAGAAAGTAGCAGAGAAATGCACCGGGAAGTCCAGTGAACCCTTCACCCAGCCTCCCTCATTGTTAGTATGAGCCATAGCTACAGGGCAATATCAAAACCAATAAATCAACACTGGAACAGTCCACATGGCTTATTCAAGTTCCATTCCTCATATTTACCTTCAGTATACTTATGTGTCTGTGTGTGTAACTCCACACAGCCTTATCACATGTACAGCTTTGTATGATGGCCACATATATGATACATAACTACATTTTCACAACAGGGTTCCCACATGTAGCTTTTATAGTTATACACACCTTCTCTCCTCCAAGTGCTAACCTCTGGAAATTACTTTTCTCTATCTCAATAACTGTTATTCATATTATTACCATTACTTAATCCTGTGATGCTTGTTTATCATACATTTTTATCATATTTATTGCAAGGGAAGAACAAGAAAGAGAGACAGATAGAAAGGCAAGAGTTCCCCTGTGCTGGTTCACTCCTCAAATACTCAAAACAGTCACAACTGACCAGGCAGCAATCAGAAACTCAGTTATGGTTTCCCACGTGGGTGGCAGGTATCCAACTACAAGAGCCATCACCTGCTGCCTCCCACGGTGAGAACAGAGCCAGGACTCAAATTCAGAGACTGGCGTGGCATGCAGGGGTCTTAACAGCTGAGCCAAATGCTTTCCCCTCCATATTCTGTGGGGTTTTTTATTTAAATTTATTTGAAACATAAAATTTAATATTGAAGAAATGGAAATTAAAAAAAATTCTCAGAATTATATGACATATAGGAAACAGATTAGCCTTAATGCCTTTAATATGTCCTTTATAGTTCAGCATTAAATACATCAACCACCATATCCCCTCCAAAATATAATAAGCAATTAATCAAGCAATAATCCATTTTATTTGGCGTTTCCACTGTAAGGGAGAATACAAACTTACCGGAGTCCAGGTTGCATCTCAGAGCGGAAGATCAGGTAGGATATTCAACCAAAATAACAGCTTATGGAGCAGGCTTTTAGCCTTGCGTTTATTCCAGAATGCCTGCATTTGATGCCTGGCGCTGGCACCTGATTACATTTTCCTGATAATGCAGATCCTAGGAGGCACAGATGAGTAGTTCCCTGCCACTTATGTAGGAGCCCTGGACTGAGGTCCTGGCTCCCAGCTTTGACTTCAGTCCTACCTGGGCTCCTGAGGGCATTTAGGGGCAGGAACCAGCACATGGGAGCTCTCTATCTGTCACTCTGTCTCTCTGCCATGTAAATTAATAATTAAGTAAATATTTTAAAACATAAAAAAGATACCTTAGGATTGGTGGGCATTGTAGGGTGAGTGTTTGAATGAGTAAAATCTTATATAATATGTGAGATGTTTGCACCGGTGAGCATTCTATTTTCCTGACAGGTGAGTCATTTACCCAGAGGAGCAAACTGTTTGCCCAGAAAAATTGGTTTACAGCAATTTCCTGAAGTAAACAGTAAAGTTATTACTTGGTTTACACTCTTACCTTCCTGGTAAAGAATTTCTTGGGACAAGTGGAAAATGGTCTTATATTATCATAGGTGGCCACCGTTCTCTGTTCTCCCTTGGTCTTAGTGTGGCTGGACAGTCAATCAGTATCATTTGGAGCCTTTTTCAGTGTAAGCCCAGGCCCTCTGTGCAGTCATGTATACACAACAAGTTTCTGTTTACGGCCAATTTTATTTTCTTTTTTTTTTGGTGTCTGATTATTTTGGAAACAGTGTAAACCATCATTTAAGACTTGATATCATACATCTGAATATTGAAACATAGTAAATATTAAGAAATATTTATTATAATAAGAGTTTTAAGTTTTCTGCCAGGACAGGGAGTTTTTAGAGTGTCCAAATTAAACCAAGAGAACAGATCTTTTCACCAACCTGAAAAATCCATACAAGTAGTTGTAGGGGATATCAATAATACCATGCTTATTATCATATGCATGCATGTATGAATTATGTCTCCCCAAAATTAATGTGTTGAAGTCCTTCCCTCCAGTACACTGGAATGTAAGAATTTTTGCAGGTGAGACCTTTAAAGATGTAGTTAAGGTAAAATGAGGTCATTATGGTGTGTCCTAAGCCATGATGACTGGTGTTCCTGTAAGAAGTCAAGAGCAGAAGACAGGCAGATGCAGAAGAGGACCACGGGAAGACACAGGGAGAAGATGAACCATGCAAGTCAGGGAGAGACTCCTGAGACTGAGACACTTCCAGTCTTGCTCACACCTGCGAGATTTGCTATCTTGTCAGAACTCACTGGCTTGCACACTTTAAAAGTTTTCCATTGTTACAAATTCTTTCCGTGAAGTACAATTGTTTAGATTTACAGTCTTAAGACAATTTGTAGGAGCACTAATAAATTAACTATATAACTGACCTAAGAATGTTTGGAAGTTTAACTCAAGAAATTAAACTCAAGTGGTATGGTTTGGATAAGGAGTATCCCCCAGCCGTCCACGGGGAAAGGCTTGGTCCCCATGGTGGTGGTATTGTGTGGTGCTGCAGCCCTTTAAGAGGAGAGACTCTGTGGGAGGTGCCTAGGTCATGGTGGGCATGCCCTCAAAGGAAATGGTAGGAACCCAGGCTTTCTAAAATGTTCTCTGTCTACTCTGCTCCCAGACAAGACCAGTTTGCCTCAAAATGTACTCCCATCACTGTCACTGTTGCCATCGTCGGAAGCCAAACAACTGTGCTCCCCAGAGTTTTGACTTTGAATTTCTAAAATTGCAACTATAGCTAAGACCTGGAATCAATAAATGCCCATTAACAGTAGACTGGATAAAGAAATTATGGGATATGTACTCTATAGAATACTATACAGCAGTCAAAAACAATGAAATCCGGTCATTTGCAACAAAATGGAGGAATCTGCAAAACATTATGCTGAGTGAAATAAGCCAGTCCCAAAGGGACAAATATCTTATGTTCTCCCTGATCAGTGACAACTAACCGAGCACCAAAAAGGAAACCTGTTAAAGTGAAATGGACACTATGAGAATAGGTGACTTGATCAGCCCTTGCCCTGACTGTTAATGAACAACTTAATACGTTATCCCTCTTAGTATTTTTGTCTGTTCTACTTAGTACTATTGGTTTAATTCTGTAATTAATACACAGTTATTCTTAAGTATTGAAACTTAACTGAAAAGTGATCCCTGTTAAATATAAGAGTGGGAATAAGTGAGGGAAGAGATGTACAATTTGGGACATGCTCAAGCTGATTTGCCCCAAACAGTAGAGTTAGAAACATACCAGGGGATTCCAATTCAATCCCATCAAGGTGGCATGTACCAATGCCATCCACTAGTCCATTTGATCAATTTCTGTTCACAATTGATCATAATGATAGGACTAAGAACCAAAGGGATCACATAAACAAGACTAGCGTCTGAAAATACTAACCAATAGAACAAAAAAGGGAGAGAATGATCCAACATGGGGAGCAAGATACACAGCAGACCCGTAGAATGGCAGATGTCCTAAACAGCACTCTGGCCTCAGAATCAGCCCTTAAGGCATGCGGATCTGGCTGAAAAGCCTATGAGAGTATTTCAGGCATGGAAAGCCAAGACACTCTGTCAAAAAAAAAAAAAAATGACCTAAATGAAAGATCTCTGCCAGTGAGATCCCAGTGGGAAGAACAGGTCATCAAAGAAGGAGGTACCTTTCTCTGAAGGGAGGAGAGAACTTCCACTTTGACTATGACCTTGTCTAAATATGATCAGAGTCGATGAATTCAAAAGGCTTCCATAGCTATGGCAACTCATGACAAGAGCCCAGGGTGATTATTGACACCATAAACAAGAGTGTCAATGTATTAAGTCAACAACAGGAGTCACTGTGTACTTACTCCTCATGTAGGATCTCTTAATAATGTGCTGTACATTATGATTTAATGCTATAACTAGTACCCAAATAGTATTTTTCACTTTGTGTTGCTAAGTGGGTGCAAACTTTTGAAATCTTTACTTAATATATACTAAACTGATCTTCTGTATATAAAGAGAATTGAAAATGAATCTTGATGTGAATGGAAGGGGAGAGGGAACAGGAAAGGGGAGGGTTGTGAGTGGGAGGGAAGTTGGTGGGGGGCATTGTAATCCATAGCTATACTTTGGAAATTTATATTCATTAAATAAAAGTTAAAAAAAACATGCAACTGAATAAGCATTTTGTCTTTATAAAGTACATTGCCTCAGATATTTCATTGCAGTAGTATAAAACTCACTAAAACAGAAAATTGGGACCCAAGAGAGGGACCAATACTATAACTATTCCTAAAGGTGTGGAATGGAACGGGTCATTTACTAACTTACTTAGCAACTTATTAGATATGAATCAACCTAAGTTTATTTCACTTAGTAATCCAAGGATGTGGCCAAGAAACCAAATGACTACCACTTTTCCATTTCTACCTTATTGTCTTTTTCTTTCTGTTTGTTTCTTGAAGCAGTTTGTTTATGCTCAATTATATGTATCATATTTACATACAAAAATGAGAACAGAAAATGAAGTTTATCACTGGCTATATTTGGATGATGATTTCAAATTTTTGTTTTTAAATAGCCATACATACAGGAAGTTGCAAAGAGTACAAAAAATACTAATACCTATGTAGTCTTCACTCGGTTTCCCAGGATAGCTATATCTCATACAAGTACAAGATAATATTACAACCAAGAAATTAACTTTGACACAATCTGTGTGCATATTTCTAAATCATTTTTTCAGACATATAGATTACTGTAAGTGAATAATATGATTCTTTTCACACATTATAATGGTATGAAATATGGAAATCTGTCCATATTGTTGTGTGTATAAGTAATTCTTTTTTATTGCTAAGTGATATTCAATGGTGTGGATTATTCTAGTTTGTGTCATTGTTCATTTAATGAGGAATATTTTGATTGTTTCCAGTTTCTAGCTATTTATTATGAAGTTGCCCTGAACAATTATATATACATGTTTATGTGGACACAATTCCTCCATAATGGTAAGTAGGTTTAGCTTCTTTTTTTTTAAGAAACTGCCAAATGCTTCTACAGATTTCACAGTCTCACCAGTAATAATTAAGTTTCTCCACATATTTGATAGTGTCACTATATTTTATTTCAGCTCTTCAAATAAGTTCATATGGATTTCTCATTTTGGTTTAATTCTTGTTTTGTTAGTAGTTAATAGTGTTAAACACTTTTTTCTGTGCTATTTGACACCTCTATATCCTTTATAATGAAATGTTTGTATCCTTTGCACATTTGCTAATTAGATTGGTGGTTTTGTGGTGCAGAGGGTGTGTGTGTGTGTGTGTGTGTGTGTGTTACTTTTGAGTTTTGAGAGTCACTTGTATATTCTGAGTCTTTGTCAGATATTTACTTTACAGTTATTTTCTCTCATTCTAAAGCCTGTGAATAGGATCTTCCGAATAGGGTCTTTTAAAATTTTTGTTTTAATTTGAAAGGCAGACAGAAGCAGACTGGCTTACTCACAAAATGCCTGCCACAAATGGGGCAGGGTCAGCCCAAAGCCAATCGCTGGGAACACATTTCAGTCTGCTGTGTGGGTGGCAGTAACCCAATACTTCAGCCATCACCTTCAGCCATCACCTGCTGCCTCGCAGGCAGAGGCACTAGAAGGAAACTGGAATGGGCACAGAGCTGGACTTTGAACCCAGACACTCCAGTGTAGGAAGCTGGCATCCCAAGCAGTATCTTAATTCTATACAAAACACTTGCCCTTTATTAAGGTCTTTCTCAGAGCAAATGGTTTTTAGTTTTGATAAGGTCCAAATTATTGATTCTATTGTTCTGCAGATCATGTTATTGGTCTCATATTTAAGAATACTTGACCAAGGCCTACTTCTAAAATATTTTCTTCTATATTATCTCCTAAAAGTGATAAAGTTTTGATTTAGTTTTTGGAAAAGTGTGAAGTGTGGGTCCATTATTTTGTCTATTTCTTTTACACTTTTACCAGAAATCTCATGGTTGTATTTTTGTGGGTCCATTTCTGGGTCCTAAGTCCTAAGTGATTTTAGATAAATTACTAGAATCTGTCATATTAATTTTAGCACTAGTTTTACTATGCTGCTGTCAGTTTTTAGTGACTACATTTTATTCAGACAGCCCTTAGAGAATATAGAATTACAAAACATACAATGATTTTCAGGTAAAACCTGTTTCATATTAATAAAAAACACATTTGAGCATTGAACTTATTTTAAGTGTTTATTCAAATATTTCTTTCCAATCATTCTCCCATCTTTCTCATCAAAATAGTAAAATAGAAATTAGATCCTAAATCATTCAATTATATTCACAACATAAAAATTCTGCTCTCTAATTAGATAAAATATTCAAAATAGTAATGGGGAAGCTTTGTTAGTCTACAGGAGTGATATGATATCATTTGGAACACCATGTAATTAAATATCAGAAATGAGCTATTGTTGAAATGAGAACACTGTCTAAATGAACAATCTTTACTTACACAATTCTTTCCAATGTTAAAATATTGGCCAGAAAAGTTTGGTCATGTAGAAAAGATCTGAAATGTAATTTTATCCCATTTAATTCTCTACACAGAATGAACCTAAAAGGACAGAGAGATTGTTTCATTGATGTTTCACATAGGGCAACTTTAACTGAATTACTCTAGGGAAACAAGAGCCAGTTCCATTAAAATCATCAAGTTTATCTCCATTCCCCAGCAATTTATAAAGTGTACTGTCTAACTCTCTAGAGAGCAGCAAAGAGAAAGAGGCCAATGAGTCAGCGAAGGCCTTCCTTCTCAGTATTTTCCCTGAATCTATACTTGAACTGATGCTCAGGCTTAAGGCTTGTCCTTTTCACTCTCCTCTATAAGAATTCAGATTAAACTAATACTTGGAAACTCAGCATGCTGCTGACTCAGAGTTTGAGTCAATGCAAAGCCTTATTAATAACAAGAAGTACTTCAAAACATTCACGGAAAATGGAATTAAAAGATAATGTGCAGGTTCCATGAAGTGCCCTAGTACATCAGACATCAGTTACTTTTACATGGGTCCTTCATCTTTTATGGCAGGGCTGGAATTTTAAATTGGAGCAGTTTCTTCTATTATTGCTATATTCACCATTCACAAATCACCTTGAACTGTTGCAAGTTCCAAGCCAATTTCTGTAAGCTATTCTTTTATGTTATAAATGCATGTGATAAAAAAGAATTGAAGTGTTTATTTCACTGAGAGATCATTTTCTTCAGTATGACTACAGAAGTGTTCCCCACTTTTCTTTAGACAGATAGAATTACTGTTTAATGGAATGCTTGGGTTTGAAGGGATCACTGGTTTCTTAGTACAATCACGGTCTTATTAGTTGTGCCAGGCACTGTCCTCCATCTCTTAGATGTACCTGACAGATGAGGAAACGGAACACTAAGGTCACAAAGTTAATAAATGGCAAAACCAGTTTAACTCAGGTAGCCTCTGCTAAGAGTTTGTATCCTTAAACCATCCAACCACTAATGGAAACTCCTCATTTAACAGATTTAAAACAACCTTTAACAGACATTCCAGACTTTATTTATTGTAGAAGAGTTCTCAATTATCAATACCAAATGCTATTTGTTTTAATTAATTTCAGCGTACTAGAAATTACTTAAAATAAGTTTGAGTTACTTATTTTATAAACTATACAGTGTTAGAATTTGATACATTTATTCTATAAATTCAATATTTACTATAAATCCTGATATCACTCAGGATTAGAATGACAACTTATAATCTAAAAATAATTGTGAATCAGAAATCTGCAATTATTTTAAGTAACTCTGGAATTCTAAGAAAAGCATGAATTGTATACACACACATATATACATACACATGCACAAACATGCACACACACATTTTCCATCATTGTATCCATCCCTCCATCCATCTCAAGCATGTATATATGTATATAGATAGATAGATAGATAGATAGATAGATATGTAATAAATATATACTCATCTATATGGAGAAGTAGTTTTGATGATGGCCTATTTTCTAATATGTTAGTAAATATACAACTACTCCTTTTCCTTTGCTATTGATATCTGAAATGTTGCTTCACTCTATATGGAGATGTACTACAGAGATCCAATAGATCTGAATCTCTTTCCCTTCCCATTTCGAAAAAGACACCCAGCTAACTGGAAGTGATTGGCAGGTATGGCAAACTCAATGGGGAGTGTTTTCTAAAGCAAATTGATAATTCTGCAAATATAGCACTTAATCTTAAAATACTCTGTGATTAACTCTAAGCTCAGCAGACTATAAACTCTAGATTTGAAGTGTCCTCCAAGACCGAGATTATTTGTTACAGACTGCAAGATTTTCAGTAGGTACAGTGTTCTTGGCTGTACTTGAAAATACTTCTAATTTCTCCTAATGCTGCTTAGCAATAAAACCTACATTTTGTGTGTAGGCTACTCATTAATAATGATGTTTTACAGATATGATGGATTTCGAAGATCACCTTCCACATTATACGTATGAATAAGACCTCCAGATAATAAATCACCAATTCTGGAATTCCATTATTAATCACTAACGAAAGATTGCATAACTAGAAGTGCTCAACCAACTGAATCCTTTTTTATCCACCAAGGAAAATAGGAATTTATGTGTCACTGGACCCTGAGTGTAATTGTCAGGAGGATTTTCTGTACCTGGCTATAGGAATGAACTGGATATGTTAGAAAATTCAGAGCAAGCACATTTATTACAGGAGTAAATCGAAGGTGAGATCTGCTTGGCATAACTCTACTCATAAGAAATGTGCAGCTCCTACTATGCACCAGGTGACGCTGTAAGCACACTACAATCCTTGGGTCAGTTAATACCAACAATTTTAAAGTAATATAATGAAGGAAGCTTAAATGAGTTGCCCAAAATCATCCAGATTTAAGGATGTAGCTCCAGAATTCACACATCTAACCACTGTATACTAGTGCCTGTTTGAGTAGGTTATTTTCTTCTGCCGCACAGGGCCCTTGTCTTTCTATCTTCTAAGAGGCTGGAGTGTAATCTAGCATGCAACAGACACCTTAAAGGGATTCTGCTTCCATTGAAAAATGACGATTGAGAAACTCAAGCTCTAAGGTAGCAACTTGACACATTTTCAAGTCCTCAAGAGAGTTGCCCCAGGTGTCCTTTGGTCCCGGCATATAATCAAGAGTACGGCATTTAAGCAAGAGGGAAGCAAAGGAAAAGGGACAGACCATCTGAAACATTTTGCTCATCAGAACTTGGTTCTCAGAGGATGCTGAAGGAAGACTTGTCTTCCAACATTGCATGATGAGGGACTAGGTCATCATTCACTGAAAGCTGTAAGAAACCAGCCTGGGTCAGGGTTTTAAACACACAGGGGAGGAAGATGGATGTTGCTTGAGCAGGAAGGACTCTCCCATTCCTTGTTTTCTGTGTACTGGATCCTTCTCTAACCTTTACAATAGAATCCCTGGTATCTCGTCACCCTGTAACTCTCAAAGATTCTTTTTGTCCTGCCGATTTTTATAAAATAAAATAGGGCAGGGGTAACCATTTAGTCTAGCCTGCATACCACATTGGAGTATGTGGGTTCAATTCCTGGCTTTGCTTCTGATGTCAGCTTTCTGTGAATGAAGACCTCAGCGGGGCCAAGGTGATGGCTCAAATATTTGGGTCCCTGCCTCCAACGTGGGAGGCCTAGACCGTTTCCAGCTCCTCGCTCTAGCCTGCACCCTGGTCATTGCAGGCATTTGAGCATCCCAGCAGTTGGTTACTCTGTATTTCTCTCTCTCTCTCTCTCTCTCTCTCTCTCTCTCTCTCTAATACATTTTTCAAATAAAAAAGTTTCACACATTAATCAATTAAAGTAGACCAAGCCATATGCTTTACCTCCTTTTCCCAAGCCCAGACCCATTTTATGAGGTCTACTGCTCTGAAATTAATCAGACTATTTCTTATCAAGCAAATGGAATTTTCCTACATTGCCAATTCCGGTCTGATTTCCATTTGACCCCACTCTGTCTACTGCAGGCTTTGTCAAGACCTCCTGAGTGAGTGCTAGTCCAGCTTAGCCAATACAGAATGAGGAAGAAGAGAAGCTATTTCCAAAGTGGTTGGCATGACAAAACAGGAAGTCTTTCAGACATACAAAGAAATAAGAAAGCAATTATTCCTTTTAGAAGAGAGAGCTTTTAATCTTTCATCTTCTCCCTTCTAGCCCTGCCTTCTTAACTCTGAGGTCTATTTAGTATATTAAGCATTCCATTTACCTTCACCTTTTCATCCTCAACTAGAGAAAGCAAGAATCTGTGTGTGTGTGTGTGTGTGTGTGTGTGTGTTTGCTTTCTCACATGCTAGATTTTAAAGTAGTCCCTTCTTGCTAGATAATGAACATATTATATATACTGAATTAAAGAGAATTCAGGCCATGTTACAATATCAAGAATGAGAAACATATTAAATTCTGTCTTTTCCAAGACATGACAATATTTAACTGACTCTCTACAACCACTCTTTATAAATTTCTCCACTTACAGTCTTGAGATAAAATGCATTCTAAAAAATGTTTTTCAGATACACCAAAATTGGCTAGATTAAAATGTACTTAATTAATGTTATTTCAATAGCATTTTATGTATCCAAATGTTTTCAATATCTAATTTCCAGATAAACTATAAGCAATAAAAACAGTTTTCTAAAGCAGACATTTGACCTAGCAGTTAACATGCTATTTGGTATGCCCACATCCCATGCCACGGCGCCTGGGTTCAAGTACTATCTCCACTACTGAGTTCAGGATTTCACTAAGGTGTACCCTGGGATGCAGCAGGTAGTTGCTTGAGTACTTGGGTCTCTATCACCCACGTAGGAGACTTAGAATGAGTTCCCAGCCCCCACTTTCATTAGGGACATTTGGAAAATGAACCAATAAAGGGAAAATTCTTCATTCTCTCCCTCTCTCTCTTCTCGCCTTCTCTCTCTTGCTCTCTGTCTCTCATAAATAAAAGAAATAACAATTAAAAATAGCTTTTTAGGCAAACTAATGCTTATGTAAATCTATAAAACATTTTAAAGTTTAAAAAAACTCATTGCTTAGTTTTAAGAGAACATACATTATCTTTTCTGTATACGTAACCTAGTTTACAAAAAGATAAGTACAAATAAAAATGATACTGAGATGGCATTTCTAAACTGTTAGGCAAGATTTTAAAAGATTGACAATCTACTCTCTTAGAAAGCTGTAAAGAAATGCATGTTAAAATTTTGCTTTTGTGAATGCAAAATGGAACAACCCTAGTAGAAGAGTATTCAGCAATGTCTGGAGAATTTCTTAGGCATTACCTTTTGACTCTACTATTTTATGTCTAGGGATCTATCCAAAACAAAAATTGCAAACACTTGGGGTCAGTGCTGTAGTGTAGTAGGCATCCCATATGGGCACCAGTTCGAGTCCTGGCTGTTCCACTTCTGATCCAACTCCCTGCTAACGCTCCTGGAAAAGCAGTGGAAGATTGCCCAAGTGTTTGGGCTCCTACACCCTGTGGGAGACCCTGAGAAAGTCCCTGGCTCCAGGCTTCAGATCGACCCAGCTCTGGTCATTGTAGCCATTTGGGGAGTGAACCAGCAGATGGAAGATCTCTCTTTCTATCTCTCCAGCGCTCTCTCTACCTTTCAAATAAATCTAAAAAAAAATACACTGATTCCACAAAGCGATTTGTTGCATTACAATTGTAGTAGCAAAGACTACAAACAGCAAAATACAACTTTTGAATTATAGCAACTTTTCCCCCATAACCTCCCTCCCACCCGCAACCATCCATCTCCCACTCCCTCTCCCATCCCATTCTTCATCAAGATTCATTTTCAATTATCTTTATATACAGAAGATCAACTTAGTATATACTAAGCAAAGATTTCAACAGTTTTCACCCACACAGAAACACAAAATCCATGGCATCATTTTATTGTTCATGCTAAAACCAAAGCTATCCTTTTCAATGGTCCTCTTCGTCTTTACTTCAGTAAAATCCTGTGGATTCTATCTCCAAAACAGATCCTGAACTGTATTGTCTCCAGTCAAAATCACATTGATTCAAGCCAAAATTATCTTCTTAAAATTCACTTTTTAAAATGTCACTTCTGCCCCAAAGTATACAAATCTTAAGTTCACAACGTAATGAATTTCTGCACATGCATAGACCTGTGTAACTCCCCACCACATCAAGACATAGAACTTTCGTAGCATCTCAGCAGCCTTGCTCATGCCCCACCCAGTCAAGAGGGCTCCAGTGTGATTTGTATCCTAAAATTATGAATAATGTTCCGCTTGGTTCTGAGATTCATGGAACTAGAATCATACAACACAGAGACTTCTAACCAAGCCTCTTTTATGAAGACATTATGTTTATGAGATTCACCCACATGGTTTTATAAAATTATATTTCATTTTTCCCTCCTTTTGAGAAGTTCATTAGATAATGAACCAAGATTTCGTTTTCTTTCTGTTGATAGAATTATGGGCTGTTAATAGTTTGGAAGCTGTTATGAACAAAGCTTGTACATATCTGTCACTAGTACCTAAAGTACAATGCCTCATCATACAACACACAGATATTCAACATTAGGCCTCCAAAGTGGCTGTGCCAATTTATACTCACTATCAGTATTTGCATATATTGATATTAGGCTGCCACAGTATCCTGCCACACTACTCATGAGAGTTTCCTTATTGGTCATTCTGCACCACTACTTCCTACAGAGCACCCAGAAAAAATGACAGCCTTTTCGTGTAATATTTCAGGGATGTAAATGAAGACAAAAGTGAACCAAAAAGATACCACGTTGAAGGAACAGCAAATACAAGACAGCTGATGGCATCTCACAATAGATTTCAGGAAAGCAAGGAGGCCTTTGAAACTGGCGGGAAGTAGGGAGGCACAGTTGTGAGAGGTGCTTCCAGAGTGATCACCAGGCCCTAGCTTATGCAAGCCACATGCAGAAATTTCAATTTCCCTCTAAATGTGATGGGAAACAATTAGACAACTTTGAGCTTCAGAGTTCCAGAGTTCGGTTGAATGATTCACATTCCATTCAACCCAGAGATCATGCTTTTAAAGGATCACTTCAAATTTTCTGCAATTTCCTCACTATTGCAGGTAAAATAAATTAATGTTTTCCACGTAACATTATAAATCAATAGTCTTTTAAAAATTGATAAGTTAAAAGGAAAAATAAATAGTGGTTATAAAAAAATACACTGAATAGATTAACTAAAAGGAAATGATTAGGGGCCGGTGCTGTGGTGTAGTGGGTAAAGCTGCTGCCTGCAGTGCCAGTATCCCATATGGGCTCTGGTTCAAGTCCCTACTGTTCCACTTCTGATCCAGCTCTCTGCTATGACCTGGAAAAACAGTAGAAGATGGCCCAAGTCATTGGGCCGCTGCACCCATGTGGTAGAACTGGAAGAAGCTCCTGTCTCCTGGCTTCGAATTGGTGCAACTCGGGCCATTGTGGCCAACTGGGGAGCGAACGAGCAGATGGAAGACCTTTCTCTCTCTGCCTCTCCTTCTCTGTCTGTGTAACTCTTTCAAATAAATAAATAAATCTTTTTTAAAAAGGAAATGATTAACTCATACTTTTTCCAACTTTCAAGTTGGACAACAACTACAGTAATGGTTTTTTGTTTTTTTTTTTAACTTTTATTTAATGAATATAAATTTCCAAAGTACAATTTATGGATTACAATGGCTTCCCCCCCATACCGTCCCTCCCACCCACTACCCTCCCCTCTCCCACTCCCTCTCCCCCTCCATTCACATCAAGATTCATTTTCGATTATCTTAATATACAGAAGATCAGCTTAGTATACATTAAGTAAGGATTTCAACAGTTTGCTCTCACACAGAAACATAAAGTGAAAAATAATAGATGATTTTTTTTAAATGATGATGAAATCAGATCAGACCTATTGTCATGTTTAATCCCAGTGAGAGTCAAGTTGGGAGTTGATAATTTCTTTTTTTTTTTTTTTTTTTTTTTTTGCAGAGGATCAGTTTAGTATACATTAAGTAAAGATTTCAACAGTTTGCACCCCCATAGAAACACAAAGTGAAATATATTGTTTGAGTACTCGTTATAGCATTAAATCTCAATACACAGCACATTAAGGACAGAGATCCTACATGAGGAGTAAGTGCACAGTGACTCCTGTTGTTGACTTTACCAATTGACACTCCTGTCTATGGCATCAGTAATCTCCCTATGCTCCAGTCATGAGTTTCCAAGGCTATGGAAGCCCTCTGAGTTCTCCGATTCTTATCTTGTTTAGACAAGGTCATAGTCAAAGTGGAGGTTCTCTCCTCCCTTCAGAGAAAGGTACCTCCTTCTTTGAAGACCTGTTCTTTCCACTGATCTCACTCGCAGAGATCTTTTGCCAGAGTGTCTTGGCTTTCCATGCCTGAAATACTCTCATGGGCTTTTCAGCCAGATCCAAATGCCTTTAGGGCTGATTCTGAGGCCAGAGTGCTATTTAGGACATCTGCCATTCTATGAGTCTGCTGAGTATCTCACTTCCCATGTTGGATCACTCTCCCCTTTATTTATTCTATCGGTTAGTGTTAGCAGGTACTAGACTTGTTTATGTGCTCCCTTTGACTCTTAGTCCTTTCATCATGATCAATTGTGAACTGAAATTGATCACTTGGAATAGTGAGATGGCATCGGTACATGCCACCCTGATGGGATTGAATTGGAATCCCCTGGTATGTTATACAGTAATGGTTTTTAAAAGATTTTAAAATTTTCTAAAAAGAGGGGCTGGTATGGGGCCACCTGCAACCCCGACATCCCATATGGGCACTGGTTCCTGTCTTGGGTGCTCCATTTCTGACTAGCTCCCTACTAATAATGCTCCTGGGGAAGCAATGTAATATGGTAGAAGTAGCTGGGCCCTTGTGGCCCATATGGCTGACCCCGATGAAGCTCATTGCTCCTGGCTTTGGCCTGGCCCAGCACCGGTCATTGTGGCCATCTGGGGGATGAACGAGCAGTTAAGGATTCTATCTCTTTCCCTTCTCCCTCTTGAAAGTTGTCAGAGTGAGAGAGAGAGAGAGATAGAAGAGAGAGGGATTGATTTTCTACCTGCTGGTTCATTCTCCAGATGACTGCAATAACCAGAACTGGACTAAGTCAAAGCCAGGAGATAAGAGATTCCTCCGGGTCTCCCACATGGACAGCAGGGGCCCAAGTACTTGTACTGTCTTCTACTGCTTTTTCGAGGCCATTAGTAGGAGCTGGATGGCAAGTGGAGCAGATGGCACAGGAAACAGCACCCATATGGTATGCTGACATCACAGGCAGCAGTTTTACCTGTCATGCCATAATGTTGGACCCTAAAATTTTTTTTTGAAAGAACAAAAGCAGGAAAAGAAAGAGTCGGAGATGGGAGATAGAAAAAAAAAGTAGAAATGAAAGAGTGGAAGATAAGAAAGAAGGAAACAGCAGGTACAAGAGATAAAAGGGGGAAATTAAGAGCAAGAAAAGTAGAAGTAGTGGATATGGCAGAAGAAAATAATTGAGTTGGACATATAATAAAGATGTTGAAGAGCAAGGATGATATTTTAGAACTATATCAAAGTAAGGGAGACAGGTCAGTGCTGAGGCTTAGCCGGTTAAGCCTCAGCCTGCTGTGCTGTCATGCCATATAGGCACCAGTTCAAGTCCAGTCTGCTCCATTTCTGATCTAGCTCCCTGCTAACATGCCTGGGAAAGTAGCAGAGGATTAAAATGCTTGGGCCCCTGCACCCATATGGGAGACCCAGAGGAAGCTCCTGGCTCCTGGCTTTGGAAGGGCCCAGCTGCAGTCCTTGTAACCATTTGGGGAGTGAAGCAGCCGATAGAAGATCTCTCTCTCCCTCTGCCTGATGCTCACTCTCTTTATTCTGCTCTTCAAACAAATAAATAAATCTTTAAAAAAAAATGGAGAGAAATGCAAGACATCAACAGTATTAGATGCTGCAGAACATTAGCATTTTCAGTATAAACCAATTAATTTGATGACAATAACTTTTATTGTAATCAGTATTTATTATTGATGACTCTGACATATAACTTATGTTCTTAAAATGCAAAAAAAATCAAAATTTAAAGAGATTACATTCTTCAGTTGATACAGTTATACATACATTTTATGCTATATTTCATTATATTATAATTAATTTATAATTTTTAGTTTCAATTAAACCATTAACATACATTTCAATTACCCAGTAAGTTAGCTGAAAAGAATTTTGCACAACTTTAATATCCAATAATATGGGTTTAATTGGTGAGCAAAATTAAATATCCAACAAGGGAAAAGTAATTGGAGCAAACTAAATGTTTTTCACACCTAAGCTTAAAATTAACATACAGCCAAACTAGCACAACAGGAATAATTGTTTTATAATGAATTATCATTTTCAGTATAAGTCACCCAGATTCTCCAAGTCCACTTATTTTCCTTTTGTAGTAAATGGTATTTTAAAATGTATTCTTTACTTAATACTAAATATTTTTAGGATATAAATAAGTAAAAATATGCATCTAGATACTGCCCTGGTAAAAACTAGATGTTTGTATTTCTAAATTCTATTCTAAGCTTAAGTAAGTTTTATTCATTTTTGGTAAATTATCCTATCATATTTTCTTGAAGCATCCCATAAATGATGGAATCTTTAAAGCATTCCAAGTAATACACTATTGTTGAAGGTGTAAGTTGCTCCAACAAGTACACCAGGGTTAAATATTTTGAGTTTTAATGTTCTATCTTTTGATATTAAAATTGGGCCAAAGTTTTGTATTCAAAAACATTGATGCCAGTTTATTCACACAACTGACATAACATTGATTGGCAAAAAAAAAAAAAAAAAAAAAAAAAAAAAAAAATTGAGAGAAAACTAATAACATACTAAGTTGAGATCTACAAAAATTTATGAAAACAGCAGCATGATATACCGAAACCGCCAATGCTTAAAACATCAGTGCCTAGGTCTCCATGCTCAATGCCAGTGATCGTGAGGATCAAAACTGTTCTCGAATTGCTTTAGACCCTTAGCAAGGCAAAGAGTTGGGAGGTGGAGGGAAGCTAAAGTTGATGTTGATTTCACAATACTGTTCTTCCTCAGGGGCTGGAATAAATGATTTCTCAGGGAAATAAGTATCACGCTATTACTGCCAGATTTTCTTCTCTGCACCTGGGGTCCTAACAATTAACCCTTAATAATTAAAAGCTATGCCCCTGGGTGGCGAAGACCGTTATTCTCTCAGGCTAGTTCTGCTCCAACTTCATAATTCAGTTGCCCTAGACCAAGTGCAGCCTGTCTGAGTATCATCCAGGGAGCGCTGGATGTGGGTTTAGCTTTTGCCTCAAGAAAATATTAGATTAAGTCAAAATATTACACAAAATTAATTCCAAGTTCACGCTACCCCACAGACAAATAGAACAGAATAAACTAAAATTGCTCCCAGGAAAATTCCCCATCCTAAGTTCATATTTTGTTGAAAGGAGTGATAATAGTTTACTTGAGTTTTGGCAGTCAATAATGAAAGAAATATACGTCAAAAAGACACAAATATTTAAATATCTAACATTAAAGTGTTATTACTTCCTCTCTACTTTATGAAAAATTCCAGGTAAGTCCAAAATTTAATTTCATTCCAAAATTAAGAAAATCTCAAAAGAGACCATCATTTTCACCCTCAATTTCTTACTCTACTCACTCCCAGCTGGGGAGTTTCCTGAAATCCCAGGAAATTGTTCTTCAAACTGGTTTTCCCTGGAACAAGCACAGCGCCTTTAGGCTTTAAACTTAAATTCATTGAACACTGAACCTATTTATATTTTAAATTATAAATGATAACTTAAAACCGCAGTGCTTAGGGGCTGGCACTGTGGCACAGAGGGTTAACACCCTGGCCTGAAGCGCCGGCATCCCATATGGCACCAGTTTGAGACCCGGCTACTCCACTTCCCATCCAGCTCTCTGCTGTGGCCTAGGAAAGCAGTAGAAGATGGCCCAAGTCATCAGGCCCCTGCACCCATGTGGGAGACCCAGAAGAAGCTCCTGGCTCCTGGCTTCAGATAGGTGCAGCTCCAGCTGTTGCGGCCAATTGGGGAGTGAACCATCAGATGGAAGACCTCTCTCTTTCTCTCTCTCTCTCTCTCTGCCTCTCCTTTTCTCTCTGTGTAACTCTGCCTTTCAAATAAATAATTAAAAAAACACACAGTGCTTAGTGCCTGCTAAGAAGAAATATAAAATTATTATTATTATTGGTATTATTGTATTTAAACAGTTTTGTAACAATGGCTAGGACAGGTATGAGGGGGTCTTCAAAAAATTGATGCAAAATGTCCAGGATTTTTTACTCCATTTTCCATGAACCTTTTGAATGCTCTCCTTGGGTCTATGCAAAACTAGTCCCATAACCATAGCAATTAATAAACACAAAAGGTTCTCAAAAATATGCCAAAAATATTACATTTTAATTCCCATTATCTGAAGGGAGGTTTCAAATGAAAAGATCCTCTGATAAGAAAAGGAACTCTTCTTGGTTTTCCCTCAGGATGGTGTCTGTTAGCCTGGCAGAGGAGTGGCATTCACAGTATGTGAATGTGATACCTATTGACAGAACTAGTGGTTAATTATGTCACCATGTCTACCTTATTCCAAGACGGGGGAAGGAAGCTATGGCAGAATCAGTCTACCACTTGTGCCTCTTTAGATAGAAAGTGACATTCATAATGATGCATATTTATGTACAAAGTCCATGTGTGCAGCAGTGATATCCAGTGTCTAAATCGTACATGAAGTTTTGTGTTTCTTCACGTGGCTTTTTTAGCTTGCTTCCTACTGCTTCTTGCTCGGCAAATAACTCATTTAGCCCTGTTCAACCACCCACGAAAGAAAAGCATCACCTCACTAACATGTTCTTTTTCTTTTCTTGTTCTTTTTAAATTTTTACTTAATCATTTGAAAGTTGGAGTTACAGAGAGAAAGAGAGAGAGGAGGAGGAGGAGCAGAGAGATAGATCTCCCATGCGCTCATTCATTCCCCAAATGGCCTCAACGCCCAGGGCTGGGCCAAGCAGATGCCAGGAGACACAAGCTTCTTCCAGGTCCCCACATGGGTGCAGGGGCCCAAATATTTGGGCAGTCTTCCTTGGCTTTACCAAGCACATCAGCAGGGAGCTGGATTGGAAGTGGAACAGCTGGGACTTGAACTGGAACCCATATGGGATGCTGGCACTGCAGGCAGCTGCGTTACCCACCATGCCAGAGTGCTGGCCCCTAACATTTTCTTGTTCCTCTGCTAGAAAATTACCCTAGTCGGAGTCTTGAATCAAAATTACATGTAGTCTTTCTGAAACACTTGCCTTGGCTTTTCAAAGAGGAGCATAATTGCAGCATATAATTCGTCACTGGGAGCCCTTTTCCTCCCTGTATTGTCTACAGACTGTGACTCTAAACCTCAAAGATACACTGTAGGAGCATTAGATTATGAAGCTTTAGCTTTATAATGCTAGTGTGGAGCATTATTTGGCATATTAAGTTAATAGCAGAAGTAATTTTCCCACTTTATGTTTTTATTAGGCACATTAAAGACCAAAGAAAACACATTGCTGCTAACTTGCCAATTTATGTGGTCTGTCCGGTAGTTTTGAGGGTACTCCCACTTTTTCTTGAGCACAGGGCTTCTAATCTGTCCAATTTATTAATTATACCAGGGGGCTTCAGAAAGTTCACAGAACAATGGATTTAAAAGGTAAGTGCATTTTGTTGCAAGAAATAACTTGAAATCCATGCATAATTTTTTTAAAGTATACATTTCCCGTGAACTTTTTGAAGCCTCTTTGTATAATCTCTCACTACGGATACTGACCTCTAGAGCCAATCCATAAACTTGACCACAAAGAAGTCATGAATATCTACTGATGAGTAAATAAATAGATAATATGAGGTTCCATTTCTATGGAAATACTGCTTTCATATGGACTGGATAAAAGAAACTTTTGGAATAAGACCAGCACTTTTCCAAAGATCAAAGTTGGGTAAAGAAAGCTTGTATTGTTGACACTAACACGCTCTAGGCATTTGGGACACCAGAGAAATTTCAAGAGATTGGATGAATGAAGCTCAGAAAGTGATTTAATCTCTGGAAATAGCAGCAAGTCTACCAGAGAAGTATTAAGGAGTACAGTATGAACATACTTAAAAGGTGCCAAGGACATTGAAATAAATGTAGATCTACGTGACTAGCAAAAATATTGATTTGTTTATTCATTTAAAAATATTTTCTTAGCACTTACAATATTTGGCAACTTGGAAGACATAAATCTCAGTACTTTTGAAGAGATCATGTTCTAGCAGATATACCTAGAACTTACCAACATTTTTTAATGGTATTAATGAGAGTGGTAATATGTAAATTATTAGCAGGTTGACTTAGGTTGACTTGTTATCAGCAAAGAAAAGGCATGACCTCATAAATTGAAGCGGTTTCAAGGAAGTATTTTAGAGACACCCTGTCAAACTTCAGATACAAAGTCAATAATAAAAGCACTTAGGCTAATCATTCATTGAGGAATGGAACATGTTAAAGCAGTTTTAAAAAATCAAATAGATTTGAAAGCAGCCTGGAAAGATAATCTTGCCAGGCCTTATCATTTTTTAGATTAGTTTCAATATGACATATATCATTAGATAGTGTACCAGGAAAAAGTATAATTAGCACTTGAAGGAAAGGCATAGAGGCTGTGAAATGCACTACTGGACAGAGTACACAAAGCCTGTATACTTCTCATTATGGCAAAATACTCACCCTTAAAACCGAAAGACTCTCTTTCCTCAGTTCTCTAATCCCAGATCAACAGGGTCTGCTTATGTTACCTCTGTTATTCAAGTTCGGCCACAGAGGCAGAGACAGCCACACTGGGATAAAAGCAGCCACTATTCCTCTTCCTTTTAAAAAAACATTATCTTGAATCGTATCATTAGGTACCCAGAAATGTTAAACATATAGATGTATTTGGCATATTTTTATTGACTGCCTGTTAAATGCCTGAAAGTTAGGTGGATGCTAGGGCTCACATGGACCCCATTCCTCTTAGACACACACAGTGTAAATAATAACACAAACATATAATTATATTGGGTGTTCAGTTTTAAAGCACAATTGTTTTAATATGTTATTGTGCATTATCACCATATGGAGTTTTACAATCAAAAACATTTCACAATCTGAGAGCCAGACAATAGACATTGTGTCATTGTCTTTGCCAACATATAATTGAGCTGCCCACTGTTGTCACTTAGATGAGTTATGTGCATTTGGTGAAACTCTGGCGAATCCCAGTGGCATTTTTCATGCCACAGAAAGATAATACTATGATTTACTCTAAAGTTCTAAAGTGATTTTACACGTGAAAAAAAATAGAGAAATAGGACAATTCAGTATAAATGTAATATGAGGAAAGAGGTAGTCAACAGGCAGATCCTGGTGGTAGCCTAGAGTCACTAGTGAGTGAACTCTGATTCTATCTAAAATGCAATGGTAGGTCATCAGAATATTTCAGTTATGTAATTACCAGTTAATGTATCATATGCCCAGTTATTCAGTCTAGATGTCTTGGAGTCATCCCCAACACATCCTTTTCTCTTCCCCTATATCAGTTCACCATCAGATTCTGTAAATTATACCTCCTAATACAGCCCAAATCTGTACACTTCTCCCAGTCTCATCTCTAACCTGCCATTCTATATTACCCACAATGCTCTCAAGTAGTTCCCCATCTGGTATTGCTCCTCACTCAGTTTACACCATAGGTAAACTTATTTTTTCAGAAAACCAATTGGATTATGCTAACTACCTAACTGAAATATTCTGATGATCTACCATTGCATTTTAGATAGAATCAGAGTTCACTCACTAGTGACTCTAGGCTGCCACCAGGATCTGCCTGTTGACTACCTCTTTCCTCATATTACATTTATACTGAATTGTCCTATTTCTCTATTTTTTTTCCACATGTAAAATCACTTTAGGACTTTAGAGTAAATCATAGTAGTATCTTTCTGTGACATGAAAAATGCCACTGGGATTCACCAGAGTTTCACCAAATGCACATAACTCATCTAAGTGACAACAGCTGCAGCGGGTTCTAGTCCCGGTCGGGGCACCGGATTCTGTTCCGGTCGCTCCTCTTCCTGTCAGTTCTCTGCTGTGGCCTGAGAGTGTAGTCGAGGATGGCCCAAGTGCGCTGGCTGCAGTGGCCATTGGAGGGTGAACCAACGGAAAAGGAAGACCTTTCTCTCTGTCTCTCTCTCTCTCTCTCACTGTCCACTCTGCCTGTCAAAAAAAAAAAAAAGAAAAAAAAAGCTAGAATAACAAAATCATACAATAAATCTTTCCTATAAGGCATCCTCTTTTGCTAGATTCTAGCGAGAACAACTTTTATTAAGTTTTATTTGTTATATAAGTCTCATTTATTTCATAAATGCAGACTTAGGAACATAGTGAGACTTTTCCCCCACCTTGCCTCCCGCTCAGTTCCATCCCTCTCCCTTCTCTCTATAAAATTCCCATTCTTAATTTTTTTTGACAGGCAGAGTTAGACAGTGAGAGAGAGAGAGAGACAGAGAAAGGTCTTCCTTCTGTTGGTTCACCCCCCCCCCCAAATGGCCGCTATGGCCGGCGCGCTGTGCTGATCCGAAGCCTGGAGCCAGGTGATTCCTCCTGGTCTCCCATGAGGGTGTAGGACCCAAGCACTTGGGCCATCCTCCACTGCCTTCCCAGGCCACAGCAGAGAGCTGGACTGGAAGAGGTGCAACCAGGACAGAACTGGCGCCCCAACAGGGACTAGAACCTGGAGTACCAGTGCTGCAGGCAGAGGATTAGCCTAGTAAGCCATGGCGCTGGCCTCCATTCTTTATTTTTACAAAGATCTACTTTCAGTTTACTTAACAATCCAATATTAACCCTACACTTAGTAAAAAGAGTTCAACAAATAGTATTATGTAGGAAAAAAATAAAACAAAACAAAACACTGTTCTTCCATGGAAGAGGCAAATGCTGTCCATTTCACTCTAACAGATTGCATTTAAGTTGCTCTATTAGCTACCTTAGATCAGGGAAAATATATATTTGTCTTTTGAGGACTAACTAATTTCAAAAAGTATAATGGTTTCCAGTTGTGTCCATCTTTTTGCAAAAGATAGGATTTCACTATTTTTTTACAGCTGAATAGTACTCCATAGGAGTATATACCATAATTTCTTTATCTAGTCAACAGTTAATGTACATCTGGGTTGATTCCATCTTTGATATTGAGAATTGTGTTGCAATGAACATGGGGGTACAGATAACTTTTTCATCTGCTGATTTATTTTGGTTTGGGTAAATTCACAGGAGTAGAATGGCTGGATTATATGTATATCAGATTTCTGATCCCTATACTGTCTTCCACAGTGGCTGCACCAGCTGACATTCCCTCCAACAGTGGACCAGGGTACCTTTTTCCCGACATCCTCTCTGGCATTTGTAGTTTGTTGATTATTGTGTATAAGGCATTCTAAATGGAGTGAGGTGAAACTTCATTGTGGTTTTGATTTGCATTTCCCTGATGGCTAGTGGTCCTGAGCATTTTCTCAGGTGTCTGTTGGCCATTTGAATATACTCTCTTGAAAAAATGCCTGTTCAAGTCATTTGTCCATTTCCTAGCTTATTTTTATTGTTTTAATATTTATTTATTTATTTGAAATGCAGAATTAAGAGAGGCAGAGAGAGAGAGAGAGAAGTCTTCCATTAGCTGGTTCATTACACAGATGGCTGAAACGGCTGGAGCTCCGTTTATTCAAAGCAAGGAGCCAGGAGCTTCTTCTGGGTCTCCCACATGGGTTCAGGATCCCAAGGACTTGGGCCATCTTCTACTGTTTTCCCATGCAGGAGCTGGATCATAAATGGAGCAGCCAGAACTCAAATTGCGCCCATATGGGATGCTGGCACTACAGGTAGCAACTTTATATGCTAAGCCACAGTGTTGGCCCTCCCTTGTTTGTTTTGTTGTTGCTGAATTTCTTGAGCTCTTTATATATTCTGGATTTTAAGGCTTTATCAGTTACATGGTTTGCAAATATTTTCTTCCATTCTGTCAGTTGATTTCACTTTGCTGAGTGTTTCTTTTGCAGTTCAGAAGCTTCTCAGATTGATGTAATCCCATTTGTATTTTGCTTTCATTGCCTGTATTTCTGGGGTCTTTCCAAGAATCTTTGCCTATGCCAACATCTTGCAGAATTTTTCCAATGTTCTCTAGAAATTTGATGGTATTGGGTAGCAGATTTAGGTCTTTGTTCCATTTTGAGTGGATTTTTGTGTAAGGTATAAGGCAGGGTTCTAGTTTCATAATTTTGCAACCCAGATCCAGTTTTCCCAACATCAATTTTTTTTTGACAGGCAAAGTAGACAGTGAGAGAGAGAGAGACAGAGAGAAAGGTCTTCCTTTAATGTTGGTTCACCCCCCAGTGGCTGCTGCGGCCAGCACACCGCGCTGATCCAAAGCCAGGAGCCAGGTGCTTCTCCTGGTCTCCCATGCCGGTACAGGGCCCAAGGACCTGAGCCATCCTCCGCTGCCTTCCTGGGCCACAGCAGAGAGCCGTACTGGAAGAGGAGCAATCAGGACAGAATCTGTCACCCCAAGACTAGAACCCAGTGTGCCAGTGCCACAGGTGGAGGATTAGCCTATTGAGCTGTGGTGCCGGCCCCAGCACCAAATTGTTAAAGAAATTGTCGTTGCTCCAGGGATTGATTTTGGCTCCTTTGTCAAAGATACACTGTAGATGCAGGGAGTGATTTCTGGAATCTCTATTCTGTTCTATTGGTCTACAAGTTTGCTTATGTGCCAGTACCACACTGTTTTAATTATAACTGTCCTGACAGAATAAAAAAGGGAGAGAATGATCCAACATGGGAAGGAGATACACAGCAGACTCATAGAATGGGAAAAAAATGTCCTGTAGTATGTTTTGAAATCTGGTATTATGATGCCTCCATCTTTGTTTTTGTTGTATAAAATAGATTTAGCTATTCATTGCCTCCTGTGTTTCCATATGAATTTTAGCATCTTTTTTTTAGATTTGGGAAGAATATCATTAGTGTTTTAATTGGGATCATATTTTTAATCTAAATTGCTTCTGGTAGTATGGACATTTTGATGATGTTTATTCTTCCAATTCATGAACTTGGAAGATTTTTTTCATTTTTTTGTGTGTGGCTTCTTCTATTTCTGTCTTTAGTGTTTTGTATTTTCATCAGAGATATTTTGATATTCTTGGTTAAATTTACCCATTTTGTCTCTTTGAAGATATCGTGAATGGGACTGATCTTAAAAGTTGTTACTTGGAAATGAAATTGTCTGTGTATACAAAGGTTATTGATTTTTCTGTGCTGACTTTATATCCTACCACTTTACCAAACTCTTCTATGAGTTTCAATAGTCTCTTAGTTAAGCCTTGCAATCCCCTATACATAGGATCATGTCATTTGCAAATGGGAGTAGTTTGATTTCCTCCCTTCCAATGTGTACCCCTTTGATTTCTTTTTCTTGCCTAATGGCTCTGGCTAAAACTTCCAGGACTATTAGGAATAGCAATGGTAAGAGTGGGCGTTCTTGCCTGGTTCTGAATCTTAGGGGAAATGCTTCCAGCTTTTCTCCATTCAATAGGATGCTGGCCACGAGTTTGTCATAAGTTGCCTTGATTGATGAATGTTCCTCCTATGCCCAACTTGCTTATGGTTTTCATCATGAAAGGATGTTGTATTTTATCAAATGCTTTCTTTGCATCTATTGAGACAGCTTTATGGTTTTTGTTCTTCAGTTTGTTAACGTGATGTATCACTTATTGATTTGCAAATGTTGAACCATCCTTGCATACCAAGGATAAATCCCACTTTGTGTGAATGATTCTTCTGATGTGTTGTTGGCTTGGATTAGCTAATATTTTGCTGAGGATTTTTGCATCTATGTTCATCATGGCTATTGGTCTACAATTTTTTTTTCCTGCTGTATCTTTTTTTTGATTTAGGAATTAAAGTGATGCAGGTTTCATAGAATGTGTTTGGGAATATTCCCTTCTTTTCAATTGTTTTGAACAGTTTGAGATGAATTGGAATTCATTCTTCTTTAAATAGCTGGTAGAATTCAGCAGTAAAGCAGTCCAGTCCTGGGTGTTTCTTTGATAGGAGGGTCTTTGTTACTGATTCAATGTATCTCTTGGTTATTTATCTGTTTCAGTTTTCTGTCTTCATGGCTCAATTTTGGTAGGATATATATGTCTAGGAATCTATCCATTTCTTCTGGATTTCCCAATTTACTGGCATACAACTCTTTGTAGTAATCCCTGATGATTATCTTTATTTCTGTGGGGTCTTCTCTCTCTCTTTTTTTTTTTTTCTTTTTTGGTTACTTGGGCTAATGATATATTGATTTTGTTTATTTTTTCAAAAAACAGCTCTTCATTTCACTGATCTTTGGGGTTATTTGTTTTGTTTTGTTTTGTATTTTTTTGCTAGAGCTACTTTTTGCTATGTATTTCCTAGTGTTTGGAACATAGGACAAATTCTAACAAAGTTTATGCATAACAATATAAGAAAATTAACTGGGAGACACCATGCCGCTGGTGGAGGGTGCACTGGAGAGGGGTCACAGGTAGCCGGCCCATGCTTAGTGGGCATACAGAAGGCTCGCCTCAGGACTGTGTCCATCCTCAGTCTCTGGTAAGAGCCTGCATGACACAAGGTAATTGCACTTGGCAGATCAGAGCAAAAGGGTGGGGCAGTCACCCAGCAACTTTGACCCAGAGCTACTTTAGTTCCTATTTTGCCCCCTGTCAAAGAAGCCACTCAGATATGAAGCATCAACAAATGAATTAATTAATGAAGAGTTAGGAATAGCCTATCCAATCATTGAGGGTACTTCTAATATGATACCACAGGAAGTGAGGCTGACCATCAAGATAAGAAACAAGAAGAAATGGAGCAGCACTAGATCGTAATTTTTAAAAACCACAACAACTAAATATTCTTAATACCATATCCATTTTAAAACAAAGTGACAGGTAGTAAGAGGGAGAAGAGAAGGTTTCTATCTCTTTCTGCAATGATCATCCTTATTCCATTGATTTCTCTCACAGAACTTTTCCACTCAGTCTCTGTGGAAGAAAACTTCCCACAGGACTGCAACAGCACCACCAGCCTCTGCTTCTATAGTCTGCTCAGGTAATCCCAAAGGATCTATGTTGATGTAGTTATAGAGAAATGCATTTAAACTAGTATGGCATAAAACTGTGCAAAAAAATGGAAATTTCATGTACTTAAAATTTCTGAATTTCTGAAATCACTTTCATTTCTTTGGTATCGAATGTTTATATTATTACTAATAAAATATGATAATACTTTCCCATAAAAAAAAAAAACAAAATGAATGAATGATTAGAGCTAAGAAAACTCAAAAAGAAAATAAAGTGCAGAAATAAATAAGGAAATATTGTTTTATCTTTCACTTTTCCAGCTAAAATTCTAAAGGAAATATCAAAGTGTTGCTGTCCTCTTTGGTCCCATTTCTACCTTCCTCCTATGTGTTTTCATGGATAGACCAGAAGTGAGAAAACCTGGATTGCCACTGTTTAGAAGAAATTTTACAGTCACTACAGGGAGAGGGTTATCAGACATATTTCAGGATGCATGGAATGATAGTGACTAGTGTTGCAAAAACGATAAAAACATTCATGATCAGCATGGGAGTTTTGACCTGCTCCATTTCCGACCTGGGCCGGTTCACCCCCTTTAGGCAACTTGGTGGTTACTACATTAATGCCAAACTTAGTGCGGACACCTGATCAGCATAGCACATGACAGCCCCAAACTCCTGGACTCAAGCGATCCTCAGTCTCAGCCTCCCAAGTAGCTGAGACTACAGGCATGCGCCACAGCACCCAACACGTTCATGATCATAATGTGATTAGTGGTGATGAGGATGATACAAGAGGTGCACACCCTAACAAAGGGGTAACTCTAAAAAATTTCACCATTAACAGGAAAGAAGACATTGAGACCTCAGACCACTAACTTAATATAAATTTAATAATCCTAAATTTTTTTACATTACCTTATTTATTTTAACTACATCTCAATTTTAACTGCCATCTGTAAAATGGTCCTTTTCTATGGAGAAAGGCTATTGCAATAGAGAATTAACTTAATTTGTGAAGGTCTTTGTGATTTGAAGTGACCCTTAAATCATCCCCTTCTACCACTCTGGTGAGGAGACATATCCAATGCCATGTTTTAAGAGGCAATTAATTTTTGAAGTCAGAAAGATATAAAATAGGCATGTTCCTTTCTGGAGAGAATTTTGTTTATTGCTCTGTCTTACAGAAGGTCCCAAGTTTAGAATTAGAATTAAAGGTATGTCTGCCTTACCATCAAAATACATTTAAAGTCACAAACAGTAAATTCACCTAAAAATGATAATGCTATCTACCTCTCCTTCTCTAATCCTCAGTAACAGGCTTTTGTCCTGTGTGACCCCTAACCATGAAGAACTTTCCTTCCTTTACTTTGTCATTGCAATTGGTCATCTACACTTTCTCCTTTGACCATAACTGTGTTCAGGCTCCTCTGAGTCATCTGTTTACTTGGGTATGAGTTGGTTTCCCTCTATTTTTACAAAGTTCAGTTTGTAGAAAATCTTGCAAAATCCCTTGTGTTTGAGCACCCTTCATATCCCCATTCTGTCCTACCTCAATTAGTCATCCTATCATTAAGTTTTAGTAGGAAACCCGTATCCTTGATGTTTCCTTTTAGCAATTTCCACCCACACTACCCCATCCTGCTCCTTGATTATAAATCCACACTTGTCATGGTTGGAGTCTGCATTTAGTCCAATCTCACCTCTGCTTAATGACCCTGTTTACATGGTCCCTATACCTTTCACCATGTCATCCTAGAATAAAATCTGCCATACCACCTTTCACAAGCACCATAGAAAGCTTTATTTCCTTTAACAATTTAAATGTACCAGTCATTGAAATGCAAAGGCTGTGCCCTATTACATTTGTACCCACTGGGTCTAGAACAAAGAAAGTCCTCAGTGGTGGAGCCTCTGCTTAATTCTACACTCTCTTCCTGATGATAATTAGTAAAGACTCCTTCTAAGATGGGTTTCTGGGAATCCACTTCACTTACTGGTCACCCAGAGCACATTTCAATAACTTCTCTTGTCTTTAATATTCTTTCAATTAGGCAGCACTTACTCTTAATGCTTTCTTCTAATGTCCTAAACAAATCATCTTCCCCTAATTGCACACATCTTTCTCATATTTTCAGTTTATTTTCATCTAATTGGCAACCATCCCTTGTCCACACAACAAGCTTTGAAATTTTTTAAAAGGTTTTGTTCATTTATTTGAGAGGTAGAGTAACAAACAGAGAGAGGAGAGATGGAGAGAGAGGTCTTCCATCTGCTGGTTCACTCCCCAAATGGCCACAATGGCCAGAGCTGAGCCAATCTGAAGCCAGGAGCCAGGTGCCAGGAGCTTCTTCCAGGTCTCCACATAGTTGCAGAGGTTCAAGCACTTGAGCCATCTTCCACTGTTTTCCCAGGCCATAAGCAGAGAACTAGATTGAAAGAGGAGCACCCAAGACACGAACTGTTGCCCATATGGGATGCTGGCACCACAGAGACTTAACCTAATATATCATAGCACCAGTCCCTGAAATTTTTTTAATTTACTTTTAAAAACATCTTTGATATGTTATTAATAATAAATTTTAAAGACTTTATTTATTTATCTGAAAGAGTTACAGAGAGAAAGGAAGAGGGAAAAAAGGAGAGAGATATCTTCTATCCATTGGTTCACTCCCTAGTTGGCCACAACGAAGCCAGGAGTAGGAGCCACGAGCTACCTCTGGGTCTCCCACACAGGTGGTAGGATTCCAAATACTTGGACCATCTTCCGCTGCTTTTCCAAAGCCACTCAAAAGGATTTGGATGGGAAGCAGAGCAGCCGATACACGAAACAGTGCCCATTTGGGAAGCCAGCATCACATATAGTGGCTTTATCCACTATACTACATCGACCCTAATAACAACTTTTTATGAATAATTACAATGCATATTTATGGGGTGCAGTGACATTTAAGTACATACATACAATGTGTGCTGATCAAATCATGGTTCAATATGTTCCCTTTTTGTCTTTGGTTTGTGACTGAAGCCTTGGAACTCCTATCTTCTACTTGCTCAGATAATATGTATAGTTTTTTTGTGAACTATGGTAACACCACTATGGTAACACTGGGAAATTATATTTCTATGTAACTGTTATTTGGTATCCATTATCCCTCTATATTCCCTTATCTCTCCCAACCTCTAGTAATTACTTCAAATTGACTTATTTTAGTATTTGCATATGACAGAGGACACACAGTATTTGTCTTTCTGTGTCTGGCTCATTTTGAATCATTTTTAGTTAAAAAACTCATCTTTGTATGAACACACAGCCATTCTGTGAATTTCTATATTTGACACATGTCAAGAAATTCATGATGAATTTCTTCATGGAAACGAGTTAAAAGGATAGGGTGCCACTAATGGGGAGGATGAAGGAGGACCAAAGTAGGATCTTAGAAAGCAGAATGTAAACTAGTACAACCATTATGGAGACAGTATGGAGATTCCTCAGAAATCTGAAAATAGATCCACCATATAACCCAGTCATTCACTCCTGGGAATTTACCCAAACTAAATGAAGTCAGCATATGAAGGAATTATCTGTATCCCCAGGTTTGTTGTAGCTCGATTTACAATAGCTAAGATACGGAGTCAAACCAGATGTACATCCAGCTGATAACTGGATAAATAGAATGTGGTAAATATACACTATAGAACACCACAGAGCCATAAAAAATTTAAAATATGTCTTTTGCTACAAAATGGATGCAACTGGAAACCATTATGCTTAGTGAAATAAAATAGTTATAAAAAAGACAAATATGTTTTCTGTGTAAGTGACTGCTAATATGGAATATAACAAAATGTGTAGGAATGAGATGGACTTTTTTATATGCTTATTGTTTTTAATCCCTTGTTTATACTCCTGTGGAGCTGTGGCCTTCCTACTTATTACTTGTTGGATATTATAGTTAGTGATGACTTAAGCTGATTATAGGTGAGATTGAAATTATGTACATGCAAAAATTAAGAAAAAAGCACAAAGGAAGAAAGGAGGGGGATTGAGGAAGGGAAAGGGGAGGGAGGGAAGTGTGGTTATCATCTTAAAACTGTACCAATGAAATACATGAAATTGGTTCTCTTTATATTAATAAATGTTGTAAAATGCCAAATTTTATAAAACACAGGAACTAACCCCCCCAAAAAAAACTAGAAACAACTGCAGTTTGATAAAATATTAAAATTACAACAATGAAATCAAATGGAAATGTTCATAGTTCTGATTTAGAAAGGTTGAATTAAGAAAAGTTTGCTGGGGCTGGCACTGTGGTACAGAAGATTAAAGCCCCAGCCTGTAGCTCCAGCATCCTATGTGGGTGCCAGTTCAAGTCCCGGCTTCTCTACTTGGGATCCAGCTCTCTGCTATGGCCTGGGAAAGCAGTAGAAGATGGCCCAACTCCTTGGACCACTGCACCCATGCGGGAGACCCGGAAGAAGCTCTTGGCTCCTGACTTCAGATCAACTCCAGCCATTGCAGACATTTGGGGCATGAACCATTGGATGAAAGATCTCTCTCTCTCTCTCTCCTGCTCTCTGTAACTCTGTTAAATAAATAAAATAAGTCTTTAGGAAAAGAAAAATAAAAGTTTGCCTGAGGCAAAGAAAAGAAGAGATAGTTGTAGTAAATAAATTTGTCAATCAATGGTTACAAGAAAGGAGATACAACCCAAGGCAAAGCAGTTTTTCTTGACCACTATAACTAGTTTTGACCTCACAGAACACAAAGCTTTGGAGATGTGCTCTCTAATGAACCACTCTCCTGTGAGTTGATTGTCTCTGATGAATCATTCATTCTTTTATATTTCTTGTTTAAATAATCCATACCAAAGTTTATTAAACAAATCTAACACGTCATCACAAAAACAACTTCAGAGAAAGGAAACACTGCGCTTTCATGAGTATAATAGTCACATTTGTCAAGTGCCTAGTAATCTAATTGGATGACTTGTGCTATAGAGTATAAGTCCATCATTTGCATAAAGAGATTACATCTACAATTGGTTTGCAAAATTTTCTTAAGAGATTTCCACATCTTAATTATTTTCTCTGAGCCCCTACTTGCAATAACAATTCATTTTTGACAACACTGTAATACAATTCTTGATTCAAATAAAGTGCTTTATTGATTTACTACCAAAACACTTCAGGGACCGATGCAGAAGCTTTCACATAATAAAGATAAAGGAAGCAAAGTATAAAAATTTCTTAAGATGATGAAATGCGAGTAGCACCTGAAAGATCACGTTCCTTGCATATTCAGAAAAAGAAACAGATCTTCAAAATGATGATTAACTGAAAGGGAAAGCATCAGTTCTCCGTGTTTACCTTTTATCATATTGTGTGATACCTTAGCAGGGACTAGACACTGCTAGTACAGGAGAACAGCTTGGAGATGAAATCCTTCAAGGGTATGTGTTTTTTTTTTTTTTTTAAATAGAAACTTTTATTGAATAAATATAAATTTCGAAAGTACAACTTTTGGATTATAGTGATTCTTCCCCCCATAACCACCTTCCCACCAGCAAACCATCACTCTGTTTACAACATAGACTGCAACCCTTGGAGTTGTTAAGTCAAAAATCCTTCTAAAACGTGGGCATTTGGTTCAGCGGTTAGGTCACAACCTTGTTTCAGTCCCAGCTCCCTGCTTATGATCCAGCTTCTTGCTAATGTGCATCCTAGGAGGCAGTAGTGATGCCTCAATTATATGAGTCCCTACCACCTGTGTGGGAGACCCAGCTGTAATTCAGGGCTCCTGGCTTCAGTGTGGCCCAGCCCTGGCCTGGTACAGGCATCTGAGAAATGAACCGGCACACAGCAGATCTGTGTCTCTGTCTACATCTCTGCTTTTCAATTTTAGAAGGTGACAGTAAATAAGTTAATTAAGTAAATAATAAAAAAAAAGTCTCTGAGAATGTTACTGTGGTAACTACACACTTCTTAAACAAATCCCATTCATGGAAGAAATGCAGCCCTACATGTCCTTGTAGAAAGAGTGACAGATGGTGGAAAAAGAAACAGTGGATTATATTGGTGTTTATTCCTGCAGGAAGAATGCTGTTTTTATGTGAACCAACTTGACCTTGTCCATGGCGCTGCACACAAGGTGACAGAGAGGACATCCAAAACTTCATGGAGGTCTGATCCTTGGGGAAGCTGTTTTCAAAAATCCTCCTGGCCTCCTTGGCTTGTTCCCCTTCTCACTCCCCTCTCAACTATTTTTCTTCTCCTACCTATCTCTAGGGCCATGCTTCCTTCAGTTACTAAAGTGCCTTGTTCACTTAGTGGTGCAGAACCTCACTCAAACCCATGTCATCAACATCCTGTTACCTAGGGATGTCCAGTACCAGCCACTGACCCAACAACCTAAGTTCCAGAACTGGGGGAGAGGGAAACCACTTCCCCAGCTATGCCCCTCTCAGCAGCAATCAGCCACTGGGACCATCTTTGCCCTCCCCTGGCTTTCCTTCTCCGTAAGACCCCTTTTGCATAACACCAAAAGTTTTCTCTCGAAATACATGTATTACTTTGTCAGAGCCTGCCAGGCCACCGGCTTGGTGAGGTGCACTACCTCAGCAACCACATTTACACAAATGCTGCCGGGGCATTCCACACCCCCGGAGTGAGATATTGTAGCTTTACCCATTCTGTTCTTGCTTAGTATGGTCAGTGATTATGGACAATGCTTGCTGCATTTTGGCACTTGTTGCTCCTCCTTATCGTGATCAATAGTTATTGAAAATGTTTTTTGACATGTCTGCCTGCCCACATACTTGATCACAATCCACCCCCTCCCTCTACCAGTATTTTAAAAGGACTCCTGTCCGCTGCGCAGGTAGACTGAAGTCTTGCTTCAAACTCCCTGCCCACTGTCGGGGTATGTTAATGTCCTACTTTATCATGCTGTCCTTTGTGAAAATAAATATCATTTCTGCCTTGACTGATCACATCTGCGCCTTCGTTGGACTAACACTTTAAACTTAACAATTGGTAAGACTACTTTTTTGCTTGAACATTGGCTAGATACACAAAATAAAGTTATGTGTGACTTCAAAGCTACTGTTGTTTTCTAGAGTAAAGTATTTCTCATGTTTCTTCTTTGTTGTGAAATTTTAATGCCAATAAAGCAAAGAAGTTGGAGGAAGAGTGAGTTTTCTTAGTGAGGTTAAGATTAAAGCATATTTTTCACTAAAGTGAGATATTCTCTGAAAACTGTGTGATTGTTTGCTTTTTGTCTGTTTTTAAAGAATACAGAAGAGTTGAAAGAAAAATTAAAGATTTAAAGGAGAGTAAGATTTAAATTCATTATTCTCTGCCATATTCCCGCTCAGCTCAGTTATTCTGAGACATTGCACTTAGTGCTCTATGATTCTATAGTTCCACATCACCTCTTGCTGGAAATTTACCATAAGAATAATAATAATAAAACATTGATAATTTTCTTCCTTGCTATATTTAATATTAACTTGCTTAATTTGTAAACAGTTCATTCATACTAATTTCAATATTGTCTAGGTAGCACATGAATTTAAGAAAAGGCCAAAAGCATGTTTCTCCTACAAGGATCATATATTTTGAGGTTAATAAAATATAAGGAAATGCCATCTGCAATTCTTTCTTCAAAACACAAGATCTAAAATCCTTCCAATATAGAACTTCAAGGTTTCCTCTGGAACTTAAATTGATATGTTCCACAGCACAAGAATGACCTGCAGGGCTTAATTGATTTTTACAGCGTGTAGACAAATTTGAATGAAAGTCAATATTAAAAATCTTGTAGCAGTGAAGAAGCACAAACGTAGATCATGATAAGAAAGCACTTATTAAATATTCTATGCTTTTCAGTTGAATTTGGAAATCATTTTTCCTCAACACTTTCTTGATTAACTCCAAAGGACATTCCTACTAATATAACGTTATATACATTAGTCTTGAATTTACACTGTCTCTTTTTATTCTCTCAATTTAGGATGAATGGAATTCAAATTCAGGAGATAATACAGCTTTTTCTAAGTTTTATTTATTTGAAAGGCAGGATTACAGAGAGAGAGAGGGAGAGATAGAAAGATCTTCCGACCACTGGTTCACTTCCTACATGGCCACAACGGTCTGGGCTGGGCCAGGCAGAAGCCAGGAGCCAGGAACTCCATCTGAGTTTCCCACATCAAGGTAGAGTACATAGGCTGTCTTCTGCTGCTTTCCAATGCTCGCTAGCAGGGTGTGGAACAGAAGTGGGGCAGCTGGGACTCCAGCCAGTGCCCACACAGGATCTAGTGTCAGGGGTGGCTGCTTAACCTTCTGTGCCAAACACTGGCCACAGGGCTTCTTTTTCATCACAATAAATAATGAGCTATTTTTAAGTTAAAGGAGATTTGGGGCTGGTGTTGTAGTGTAGCAGGTTAAGCCTCTGCCTCTGAAGCTGGCATCCCATATGGGTGGTGGTTTGGGTCCTGATTGCTGCACTTCCCATCAAGATCCCTGCTAGTGTGCCTAGAATATCAGTGGAAGATAGCCCAAGTGTTTGGACCCCTGCACCCATGTGGGAGACTCAGAAGAAGGTCGTGGCTCCTGGCTTCAGATCAGCTCAGCTCCAACTGGTGCAGCCATATGGGGAGTGAACCAGCAGATTGAAGACGTGTCTCTTTCTGCCTCTCTCTTCTAATAAATTTTTTAAAATCTTATTAATTAATTATTAAAGAGACTTTAAGAAATATTTATCTCCAGATTTAAGTTCTAAATACAATCAATTTTGAAGCTATCATAAAAATGTCCATTTGGGATACTAGGCTTTCATATGATCTAGAAGACAACTCACATACAAACCAATACCCTCTTATTTGACAGTATTTTTCTTAGTTCAATCATTGTCAGAATTTAGAAAATAAAGATTGCTCCGTGGCTTTCTTATTTCAATTCATTGAGAATGCCTATTAAAGGTTAATAGAATATTCTAGAACAAGCCAGAGGACACCAAGATGTTAGCACAATCCTATTTTTGTAGCCATAATTTTCTTGAGGGCAAAAAATCTAGAAGATTTAAATGTCTGAGTGTCATATGACCTTCAACATAGGACATTGCACATAGAAAATGATTCACAAAATTAGTTGATTAATAATTTTTAGATTATATTCGCTTTCTCCTGCTGCTTAACAAATGTCTACAGAAGGCACCCCTTACCTCTACTTTTGCTATTTAAGGTTTCTATCATTCAAGTCAACTATGTACCACATTTATTAAATGGAAAGTTCCAAAATCAAGGTTAAGGTTTTCAATTGCCATTCTGAATAGTACCATGAAATTATATGCCTTCTCACTCCATACCACCCAGGATGTGAATCATCCCTTTGTCAAGTGTATTTATGCCAAATACACCATTCACCACTGGCTACTTAGTAGAGACCTTGCTTATCAGATTGACTGTGATGGATTTCAGTGCTTGTGTCCATGTGTGGCACAATAAGATATTCTTAGAGAAATAATGAGAGAGAGAGAGAGAGTGAGAGCAAGAGAGAGAGAGAGAGAGGCAGACTACCTTCACCTAACTTTGATACTGTTTATAACTGTTATAACTTTATAACTGGTTTGTCAATAGCTATTACTATTGATATCTTACTACTCTTAATATATAAGTTTTTTATAGGGATTGGTGCTATCCACAGTTGTAGACATCTACTGGTAGCTTTGGGATGCATCCCTCACAGGTAAGGTACTGTACAAATTTGGCAGCTTAAAACAATACACATGCATTATCTCAGAACCAATGTGGATTAGGAACCCAGATACAACTTGGCAGTCACAGGACTACATTCAGGGTCCCACACCTCCTAGGTTTTGATCTGGAGGCTGCCTGGGAGAGTGTCTACCCTCAAGCTCTACTAAGTTGTCGCCAGAATTCACTTCCTTGAAGCTATATGACTGACGGTTTCAGCTCCCTGCTGGATTTTGTTATAGTCTCAGATCCTGGAAGCTGTCCACATTCCTGCGAAGTAAGTTTCTCTAACAAAACTGCTTACTTCATCATGATCATCAGGATCCTGTCATTTGCAACAAAATGGATGCAACTGGAAACCATTATACTTAGTGAAATAAGCCAGTCCCAAAAAGGCAAATACCGTATGTTCTCCCTTTTCTGTGGTAATAGAGCATCTAACAATCTACAGAAGTGAAATTGACTCTTTGAGATATAATGATTTTGAACAGCCCTTGTCTCTACTATTGAGGAACAGTTTTTCTTCATATTATATGTTGAACTCTTTAATTAGTATAGGGTTAATCTGAGTATAAAGTCAACTGAAAATAGATCTTTGTAAAAAATAAGAATGGGAATAGGAGATGGAGGAGGAAGAAGAGTGGGAGTGCAGGTGGAAGGGAGTGTAGGGTGAGAAGAATTACTTGTTCCTGAATTTGTACATATGAAATGCATGAAGTTCATAGACCTTAAATAAAAGGTTTCTAGTTAAAAAAAGAAAAAGTAAGAATTACATTAACATAAAACCTCAAATCAGTAGTAATAGTTCAACATCAATGCAAATTTACACTTTTGGTAACTGTTGAATATGGGTGATACATAACATGGGTGTCCATTATCCTATGTGAATTTTGCTATAATAAAATAACAAAAAAGAAAAGAAAAAAATCACAAGGAGATTTTGCCCTGGGGAGGGCCAGTCCAGTTTTAAGGACCTTCATATGAATAGGTTATGCTTACCCCCCTCCCAGATAATTCCTCTTTTGCTTAACTCAAAACCTTATATTTCTACTTTAGATACAAATGGGAAATAGTTTAGCACGGGAAAAGCATCCCAGAGATCACATGCATGGAATTAAGTGCTCTCTGTGATCCATATACTGACAGCTATCTGTTTATCCAGGCCTAGAGCTGTTGATCACAAGTAGTCAATAGCACTATAGTAAATGAAAATAATTTCATGTCCCACATCTAGCTCTTTTTTCTTCCATCAGAAAACTTCCCACCAGATGAAACAATCATCTCATTCTATTATCTATTTACTAATTTGCTTACCTATTTTTTTTATCATTCCCCACTATAGAATAGAATCTGTTAAAACAAATTTTGTCTTTGTCTTGTTTACATTTATATTATTAACTACTAAACCAGCTCTTCGCTGATCATAGAAGCTCCATAAATATTACTAAGGAAAAGAAATTGCTAAGGTCTAAGGAAAGAAATTGCTCTGCACTCCATACTCATTGATTACTTGGCCAAGTGAGTACATGATAAATGTCGGCTGGTGATTTGGGTGGTACTAAAGACTTTATTTGTAGAAATTGATCTTGACAAATAATGATCAAGCCCACAGTTAGAAAAACAAACTGCAAAGAAATGGATATAAAAGAGCTATGGCCATTTGTATTTCAATTAAAATTTCCACAAGATGAAAAGGAAAGTCATTTTATTCACACCTAAAGACAATTAAGCAAGCAGTTGCATTCTTGCTTTCTTTATAGCAATTGTGAGTCACTAATAAATCATCAGACTTCAGCTTGGGAGGGAACTTTGGAGATCATTCAATCATCCTCCTCGTTTTCTAAACGTGTGAAGCAAAGTCTGGGGAGACCATGCAAAGTTGCCACCATTACCCAGACACCAGTTCCTAGGCAAGGACAGAAGGCACATTTCCGGATGCCTAAATCCAGTCTCCTTTCCCTCCCGTTTCTTGCCTTTTAAACTGACTTATTTTTCTAACTTCAATTCAGCACTACCTTTTTTTTTTCCTGCCCTTTGACAGTTTTATGCATGCCTCTTCTCTCAGCACATCATCACTGTTGCATTTATTACCACACATCTTGACGTTTTATAGCCAGCCTCAAACATTTAAGGCAGGCGCATTTTTAATGCTCTGTCAGGTTTTCAATAAAGGGAAAGGCAGCAGCTGACGGTATGTACCCGTTCCATTAAAACCAGGGCAGGAAGACTAACAAGTTTTCAACTACTTTTGATGGTTTATATTAGGAAAACTTGTCAGAATAAAGGGAACTCAAATTGTGAATGATTCATATTGTCTGCTACATTGCAATGTGGTGCCACAGACCAAGAGTCGCGTCACGTGTTGATGGTATTTTGTGCACTGCTGAAATCTGTCAACATGTGATCACACGACTGCTGTTCCACTGCCGCCATTACGAAATAATGTGAGAAGTTTTATCAAAGCTTATCAGGGCACCCAAATTTTTCAATAAAGTAGGAACTATGACAGTGGCATGCAGTGTTTCAGGAAGACTGCTTTGTTCGTCTAGTTTCGTCTTTACTTACTACCTTCTAATGTATTTCCAGCCTCATTAGAGCATTTATCTGTTCATCATTGTCCCTCGCTCCATGTCCAAAGTGTAAGGAATGTTGAGATGTGGTAAATGTGCTTCATTGCTTTGGTTGTTATTTTTGTTTCTGAAAAAAATCTGACAATATGGAAAACAGGACATTTTTTAATGTTCTCCGAAGTAAACTTTCCCACTCTGCTTCCTGTTTTAAAAACTATGGAAACTCTGGTGTAGAAAGTTCTGTCATATATGTAGAATTCAAGATGCAGTTCAGCTCCTTTAACCTCCATAGCTACTTTCTAAAGTAGCTTATAATTGCTTATAACTGTCTCTGTTAATTAGTTCCTGCTTTTTTATGTAGTTTTTATGTCGAGTTTATAAAATAGCAAATATCAAAGGAACTGTTCATTGCCTAGAGATGCTACTTACCAGAGTATTTCATGTACTCGTACTGGTCCTAATCCTCAATCAATTTTATCAATGGTGAATTATTTGTGCATTCAACCCAGATCAGTTAGGCCTGAGTGCAGATTTATCTTACTCCTCCGAAAGAGATGAAAATTTAGATAACTCTCTACCTCCCTTAACACTTTCAATATTTTTATAAACATACTTGCTTCAGGGGAAAATCTCATCTATCACTCATAATTAAGCTTCCTGCTTAAATACACAATCATAACCATGGGATGTATTTGACTCCTATGCTGGCACTGGGTGGAATTAAACCTCATTGAGACATTGTTCTGTAATATGTATTGTGTATTTGGATTTGTTCACTTAAGATACAAAATTTTCATTCTAATAGAGAAATTCCACCTATATCAAGGCTTTAAAAATGAGAATGACAAAAGGAATTGTGTAAACTGAATTAATTATAATCTTAAAGAAAAATATATTTTTAAAATAAAACAATATGCCTTTGTCCAGCTCTCTGCAATGGCCCGGGAGTGCAGTGGAGGATGGCCCAAGTCCTTGGGCCCTGCACCCGCATGGGAGACCAGGAGAAGCACCTGGCTCCTGGCTTCAGATCAGCGTGGTGGCCATTGGGGGGTGAACCAACGGACAAGGAAGACCTTTCTCTCTGTCTCTCTCTCACTGTCCACTCTGCTGTCAAAAAATAATAATAATAATATGCCTGTGTATAAAATAATATGCATACAGCTAAGGGGTGTATGTGTGTGTGGTATTTATAAAATTTTCAGATCCATTTTCAGTTTCTATCATAAAATATGATAGTGCTTATCTTATGGTACTGCTAAAAACCATTCTCCCTATTATGATTTAATCTGAATTTTCCCACAAAAGTTTGGAGGTATCGTTGCCCATAAAAAAAGATTATCATTTGTTCCAGGTTATTTGCAATTGCCTAACTCAAGGTTGGCTCTCTCTTTTGCATATGTCCCAGAGATTTGGTCACAAGAAACACACAGACCTGTCCTGTTGTCCAGGGAACGGGAAAACAGTTGCTTTCAGCTGGCTTTGTGCCTCTAACCATTTTTGTGAGTTGATGGTGAATGAAGTGCACACATGGATACACATTGGTGCCAGTCACTAGACTCCTGTACGGCAGATACTATAAGCCAAGACCTCATCATTGACTAGAAGTAATACAAAGTACAAAACCTCCTATCCATTTCTAAATAAATGCAAGCCTCTCTCTCAAGAGATCCAAGTCTCAAACTCAGTCTTTGAGGGTGAGGTGAATATTGAGCTAAGAGATTGCAAACTTGAGTTTTGACCTCTTCACTTTCCTGTCTACCATAACTGTCTAGCACCTCCCATTGGAATGCAAGAGTACATACAAACTGACATTTTATCGTTAGTCTTCTGGGGACACTTTTACATTCTGGTTCATAGATCAATAAATATATTAGTACTTACAGTGTTAGTTAGCAGAGCTATTCATATGTTTCCTTCATGTGACTGTTAAAAATGGTAGCTTCAGCTTCTTCACTGGAAAAGAACGACTTGATATTATTGCAACTCTCCAAACTCAGCTTCCTTGTTCTTTGCATTGATTATGAGATATATTCTTCCTTCCCTAGTTGCATAATCACCACCACCACCATCATCATCATCATCATAGTTTTGCCTACTGTGAAGATAGAGATGTAGTAAAATTTTCTTGGCAAAAGCTCATTTCTTGCTTGAGGTCTTTATGAGCTGTGTTTTATCTCCCCAAAATTCATATTTTGAAATTCTAAGCCTTAGCAGCTCAGCATGTGACTGTTTTTGCCCATAAGGCTTTTAAGAGATAGTTAAGGTTAAATGAGGTCATTAGGGTGGTCTGGATCCAATACGACTGGTGTCGTATGAGAAGTGGAGACTGAGTCACAGACAGACACAGAGGAAAACCATGTGAAGACACAGGGAGCCCACAGCCACCTGCAGTCCAGGGAGAGAGGCTTTGGAAGAAAACATCCTTGCCAGCACTGTGGTGGCTGACTTCCAGCCTCCAGAGCCGGGAGTCAATAAATTTCTCTTGTTGAAGCCACACAGTCTATGGTACTTCGTTACAGCTGACCTCAACAATAATGCAAAGTATATTCAGAAAACATTCACATCAACCAAGAACAGGGATATCATGACATTTCCTGTGCTAGTCTGCTAAAATCACCTTCTCAGTCTTCATAGTATACCTGCGTCTAACACTGGAACACTCAGGTTTGATTCCCAATTCTCACTTCGGGTTCAAGCTTCCTGTTAGTGCATACCACAGAAGACAGGTGACAGCTCAACAGTTGCATTCCTGTCACCCATATGATGTGGATTGAGTCCCCAGACCCTGCCACTTTTACCTTGCCCAGCTTGGCCACCGTGGGCATTTGGGGAGTGAACCAACAGATGGGATCTCAGATAGAGAGAGAGAGAAAGAGAGAGAGAGATAAATACTTACCAAATACGTTTAAACATTTTAACAATAAAATGTTTATCATGATAAAGTAATTTATCATGAGCAAGGAATTACTTTCAAATATATATTTTAATAGATATTAAAATGTGTATTCAGTTTATCATATTTGTATAAGTGTTTGTTTAAACTAGGACTGTGGGAGAAAAAATGCTTAACCATTTAATACTTGTTGAATTGTGTGTAGAATGTGAATAATGATTTATGTGAGGATTTGCCTTCTCAATTCTGCATATGTGATTAATCACAAATGTTTAGATAGACCTAAATGAAATGTTAATCTTCATTTAAATATTCTTTTAAATTTGTGTTTGTGTGATCATGCTCAAGTTTACATACAGCAAATAATATTACAGGGAAAATCAGAATTTTTGCTCATGTTTTGATAATAGAAAAGATAAACCACAAATAAATAATTTATATTAACAAATAACTTCCTTATAGGAAAGAAATATTTTATTCACTGATAGGTTAGAAGGTAAGATATCCAAGAAAGTGATTAATTTAGGTCTTGAATGAACCTTAGCCAAAATAAAGCAGCTATTTGAATCAAGAAAAATTTATCACATTTCTTCCTAAAAACAAAAGCATCTATTTATTTAAAATGGTTCACAGGATTTGAAAAAGAGCATGCTCTGTGACATAAGATTCTTTTACCCAATGAATAATAATAATGAAGTTAAAGAGCAAAAACCTCATTACCACCTAATCAATTCTCACATATACATTTCTGAATCTCCTATGTGGTAAATACATTTCATTTTGCTAATGGCATGCATATCATTGAAATTCAAAGGAATGATCTCATGTTCATTTCTAAAAACAAGACTGCTGTTTTGGACTTAGTGATTTTTTCATAACTGGTCCTCCTTGCAATCAGTTGTTCAGTGAAGGTAACATTTGTTTAAGTAAGGTCAGACATTTCAAAGATCCATGCATATTTGATTTGATTTAAAGATGGTTTTCTTTTCTACAATGGAACAATTCCTAAGTTGCTGGCAGAAATTTATAGTTGTTGAATAAAATATATCTATAATAACTACTCTAGGAATTAGTAGAATCGTAAGAACTATGGAAATCTCTTGGATGATGCAGAATAATACAGTGTATGAGGCTGAACTACACTGTTAGGGACAACATAGTAACTACACCGGAGAGGCTACACAGAACTGAAAAGGTGTGTGCACCTGGTGTTTCACATGTACATTAAGACCACACATACAACTAGATTGATCCATCAGACCTTATAACTCAGGTCATGATTTAACACAATTCACCATGATGACATCATTTATACATTACAGATGTTCATTTTGAGAAAAATCTATCAAAATAGTGTAAGTCTTATATAGATTGAGAAACTAAGGTTTGTTTTTTGTTTGTTTGTTTGTTTTTAGCAAATTCCAGGGTTTACACAGTTGTACCTAGCTGAATGACCTGGAGACCTGTTGAGGAATAGTGGATTTGCACAAACTAAGGAAGCTACAATGTCATTGCCTGATATAATCTTATAGGGTTGTCATTGTATAAACAGTCCCTCTATAATCAAAATGTCATTACAGGGCAGGTATATGGTGCAGTGCTTAGGCTGCCGTCTGGTATACCCACATCCCATATCAGAATACCTGGGTTTGACTCATGACTCCACTTCCAATTCCAGCTCCCTGCTAATGAGCACCCTGACTCAAGTTCTTTGGTCTTTGCCATCCACGGAGAAGAGCCCAGTTGAGCTGTCTTGCATATACTTTAAAAGTATTTTTCTTGTTTATATATTAAAAAAAATTATTTTGAATGATATACGTCAAGTTTGAGCTCTTTGTATTAGGCAATGGTCCACTTGGTTACCAATCTATGTGAACATTGCTCCATGTTTCTTGAAAAACGTATCTGTTTTGTAAAAATCCATGGTATCTTTATGGTATAGTAAGTACGTAATGTGACGGTATTTAAGTGTCCATGTGAGGCTGCGGCATGCCTGCATATCTGATTCAACATTACTCCGGAGTGTGTCTGTGAAGATGTTTGCAGAAGAGATTCGCATTCTAATTGGAGGACTAAGTAAGGCAGAGGCCACTCCCACAAGGTGGACAAGTATTCTACAATGCACTGAGGACCTCAATAGGACAAAGAGGTGGAGAAAGGGAGAATTCGAGCTAGAATTTGAGCTAGAATATCCATCTTCTCTTACCTTCACTGCTCCTGGTTCTCACATCAGCTCTGTGGCTCACAGGACTTCCAAGGGCAGGATCAGCTTCCTGGGTCGCCAGATGGCCAATGACAGATGGCAAGATTCTAGGTCTCCATAATTCCGTAAGTGAATAGCTTATGATAAATTTCATTCTAGATCTCTATCTATTTATCTATCTGTCTCTAAATATATAATTACACATTTGTGCTCTTGATTTGATTTTTCAAAAAGACCCTGACTAGAATACATACAATATACACATACGTATTGTTTTTTGTTTCACAACTATTTGCTGCTTTCTAATGATCTAGCTTCTAATTTTTACCAAGTGTTAAACTTCCTTATTTTGTTTTTACAACATATTTCTTGTTACTATGAGTATTAAAACATCCTAATACATTATCCTTATTTGTCCAGATAAGTTTAAGAATTCAGTTAAAGGAAATATACTGACATTTCTTGACTTTGCCATGTCAAGAAATTAACTTGGGAATGATTAACTGTTGAAAAACATTCTATTTTTATATCCAAGAATGTGATCTGTGTGTCCAGTTATTGAAATCTGAGATTATATTTCCCAAGAGTTGTGCGAAGAACTTTAAATAACAGTGATACATTTTTGAGTAATTCCTAAGTATTCCTGGCTCATTTTTGACGGTGTTTGTATTTGTTTCCACATAACAACCTCTGAGTATAGTTGATAAAGAACACACTTGAATTTTGTATGTCCATCCTAAATATGTTAGGCATTCTCATTTTTCCAAAAACGTTCACTTGATTCTCTAGGGTTTTCTAATAGGTATCTGTGGCAGTGACACTTTGCCTTACTCTCTAGTCCTCCTCTGCTCACTTGCTAACAGATCCCAGATTATATTTGATTCATTAATGAAGCTTTAAAAGGCAGTCTTTCAGGGTCAGCGCTGTAGTATAGTAAGTTAAGCCTCCCCATGCAGCGTGAGCATCCCATAAGAGTACTGGTTTCAGTCCCAGCTGCTCCACTTCTGATCCAGCTCCCTGCTAATGGCCTGAGAAAGCAGTGGAAGATGGCCCAAGAAGAAGATGACCAGAAGCAGCTCCTGGCTCGTGGCTTCAGATTGGCCAAGCTCCAGCTGTTTTGGCCATCTGGGGAGTCAATCAGCAGAGAGAAGACCTCTTTATGTCTCTCCTCTCTCTGTCTGTAACTCTGCCTCTCAAATAAATAAATAAATAAATATTCCAAAAATAAGCAGTCTCTCAGCCTCACTTGCAGAGTGGAGATGATCACAGGACATAGTCTGAAGAAGTGGAAATTCTTAGAGTTCTCGGGTGAAGTCCACAAGAAAAATCTTCAAACAGCAGGACAGACTCACTAACCATGACTTGTTGTATTATTGTTATTTCCTTTGTCCTGATGCTTCTTGCTTAAGGTAGATCATGAGCATTGAAGTCCAGTAGCTATCTTTGTAAGAATGTACATCACAGGGGCTGGCGCTGTGGCTCAGTGGGTTAACATCCTGGCCTGAAGCGCCAGCATCCCATATGGGCACTGGTTCTCGTCCCAGCTGCTCCTTTTCAATCCAGCTCTCTGCTATGGCCCAGGAAAGCAGTAGAAGATGGCCCAACTCCTTGGGCCCCTGCACACATGTGGGAGACCCAGAAGACGCTCCTGGCTCCTGGCTTCAGATCGGCTCAGCTCCGGCTGTTGCAGCCAACTGGGGAGTGAACCAGTGGATGGAAGATCTCTCTCTCTCTCTCTCTCTCTCTCTCTCTCTCTGTTTCTCCTTTTCTCTCTGTGTAACTCTGACTTTCAAATAAATAAATAAATCTTTTAAAAAAGTACATCACACCCCTTATTAAGCTCTTGACTGTAATGTAAATTAAGAATATGTTATCTCATGAACTGAAAAAGACCCAGGGACACAAGGAGGAAGGAAGGAAAAGGAAAGGAAAGGAAGGAAGGAAGGAAGAGAGGAAGGAAGGGAGGGAGAGAGGGAGGAAGAAAAAGGAAGAAGAGATGGAGGGAGGGGGATGGATGATGGGAACATCATTATAGTCTTAGAATTGTATCTATGAACTACAGTGAATCTGTTCTCTTTGTATTAATATCACATAAAAAAGATAAGGAAATGAAAGAAAAAATGGAGCCAAAACAAGAAAGAGCCTCACTCCTCATGACATCTTGCAAACTCCCAACAGCCCTGAACTCCTACTCCCAGTGTCAGCATGTGCTCCAAAATAGCAATAACAATAATAAATTCTACTTTGTCTAGGCCACTGTTTTCCCAACTCTCAGCTGAGATTCATTTCCATCAATAAAGATAGCTATATCATTTGCACATAATTTTTCATTTTCTCTCCCTCACAGACACGCAGTTAAGCACTTATTTTGTACAATCTTATTACATTCAAAGGACCATAGAAACCATGTGGTGACAGGTTCTCAGATTCAGAAGTAGGTTTGAACATTTTCTGATACTACTGAATCTTGTCTGCTCTATACAGGTCCCCCAATACTTGCCATATTTTGGTTTCCATTGTTTGAATTACCAGACCATTGGATTTGCTGCCACACCCAAATCCTGAGCGTTGGCTCCACCTTGCAGAAGGCACTCTTGATTCATCCTCAGTGTGACTGAAAGTATCTCACTTGAACCCCTTTGTCATTTAAGAGTGCACCAAGTATGAAGGAAAATAATGCAAGAGATTATGGTGAATGGATGTTATCTATAATATCCTAATCAATTATTTGGAAGCTACATAAGATTCAACAACTGAAGTTTACAAATAAAGTTACCAAAAGAAAATTTAAATCTGTGATATAAATGTGAAAATGATATTGGGTAAGTTAGATAAAAGTTAGCATTTAGCCTTTTATGAAAAACCTTCAGGAAATTATATGTGGTCATGCAAAAACTGTTTCAAAATATCCTTTCAAAGAAATAGTACAAAACTATCTTTAGAGGCAATTTTATGATTGTAAAAGAGAATTAATACCTGCAGAACAATGCACTTAGCATGGCAGAAATGAGAAAATTATTTTTATGTGTAAGTGCTTCTATGGTTATCAGTAAGAACATATATTAAGGTGCAAAACAGAAAAAACTCAATCAGATATAAGTCCATGAAGAGTGACAGTCTAAAAAATATGAGTTTCAATATCTGATATATTCAAACTTGCAATCAACTACTGTGAAATAAATGTAATAATAATTTTATTAGAAGTAAAGTATGATAAAATGTGTGTGAATGAGCAGAAATTACATAAATGTAAGCATGAAGCCATAGTTTATTCAGAAAAATGATAAAATACCTGCAAATAATAAGAAAGTATGACAGCTAATTATGTGTGTAGAATTGTGATACGTGGAGTACTCATTTGTGCAGTTAGAATTTTATTACATCAAAGACTGATTCTCTTTCAATTCCATTGAATACTCTTTCCCTCTCTCTTAGAAGGACACTATATTGTAATGTCCAATATTAAAAGAATTTTATACCCGGTGACAAAGAAAAAAAGATCAATGATTAAACATGAATTAAAAACTTACTGCTCTCTTCTTGATGAAAGAAAAATCCAGGTAGGCTGAAAATTAATGAGAAAAGCAGAGAAAAGAAACAAGTGAAGTTCCACATGACGCTATGTCTTCTGCTAAAACTAACTCCATTCCACACCACTTTTTTTTTTTTTTTTTTTTTTTTTTTTTTTTGTCAGGCAGAGTGGACAGTGAGAGAGAGAGACAGAGAGAAAGGTCTTCCTTTGCCGTTGGGTCACCCTCCAACGGCCGCTGCGGCCGGCGTGCTGCGGCCGCCGCACCGCGCTGATCCGATGGCAGGAGCCAGGTGCTTCTCCTGGTCTCCCATGGGGTGCAGGGCCCAAGCACTTGGACCATCCTCCACTGCACTCCCTGGCCACAGCAGAGAGCTGGCCTGGAAGAGGAGCAACTGGGACAGAATCCGGCGCCCCGACCTGGACTAGAACCCGGTGTGCCGGCACCGCAAGGCGGAGGATTAGCCTAGTGAGCTGCGGCGCCGGCCCACACCACTTTCAACTCTGGCCAGAAAGCGACGGAAAAAAAGCCATGTCTAAAACGTGAGCTCAGGAAGTCGTCTGGGGAGTACAGGAACTGAGTGGAGTCTGGTGATTCTGCAGATTCGTCTTTTCACACTGCTGTCTTCTGCTGTGTTAGACTTGTTGGCACAGTAGTTCTGCATGGAGCTGAAGGTGAGTGCCACCTGTCCAGCTATCTCCAAATGTCCATTCAAAACAGTGACCACAGCAAGTACGTCTCATTCAGAAATCCTTGGCCTTTTTCTCATATCTCAATAGCCAGAATTTTTCCTTATGCCTAAAATTAAAGTAATTTTCCTGAAGAGTGGAACTGTCATGGAAGGTTTAAATCAATGGGATAAATGATACATGGGACCTTGTCGCAGATTAGGGATAATGGTGTTTCAGTTTTTCATTGTAATCCCAATCAGATGCTAGGAAACCACAAAATGACTTTATATTACTTACTCTGATTCTGTTCTTATCACACAATCTTATAATTATGATTTTCCTTCCCATGTTGCTTCTCTAAAGGGAGATAATGTGCAATTATAAGACAAGGGTATCTTGGTTAATTCACAGATTTCCCCCTCTATCTAAAGTAATAGAGCTGTATCAGATAAATCTCATCCAAGGAAGTTTTCCAAGAGAGAAATAGAAAATGTGAAAAAAAAATAAATTGATTTCATCAGGCAATATCAAATGCCTTTCAAAATTGAGCTGTCTTAAAGATTAAGTAGAAATCATGATTGAAGGTAAAGTGAGGTTTCTCTCTAGCTTTTATTTTAACTGAAAATATTGGTACTATACAATATTCTATCCAACTCCATGCTATAGGAGCTTAAAGCTTTGATACTTTCCTTGGAGAGAAATTTGGGAGCCATTGATTCTATAATTTCCAAATGTAGGAATATATATAAAATACCAGATGTCATTGAATCTAAGAAACCATTCATTTTAACATACATAATTAGTTCATGTACTACCAAGAAAACAAGCTTCCAATTAAACTGTTTCATTTTTTGTCAGGAACCATAAAGGCACGAAGATTTTACTGTACTACTGTACTTGAAACCTAACAAGTTAGTTTTCCATAGCTTCATGGAGGTGGGAAAAAGATAGGAGTCTCTCTGGTCAGTGACAAAGCACAGTTTATTACTCTCACCAATACCGGCAAGTAGAGTATTAGCATCTAATTGCCAAATCTCAAAGGGCAAAGTGAGCAGGATCCTATGACAATTGTGCATAAAGTGGGCTGCATCACAGTGCAGGAACTTAGTTACTGGAACCTGAATCCACTGTAACCGGTAGTCAAATACTTTGAAACCAACTCAAAAAGGTGATTTGTAGGTCTTGTTAATAACAATAAAAAAAAAAAAAAACTTGTGATGATAAAAATTTCCAGTTCTTGAGATTATTTTCAGCATTAAATGAGATAAAATGTATGAACGTATACTCGGAATAACAGGTACATAATAAAGCCGGCGCCGTGGCTCACTAGGCTAATCCTCCGCCTTGTGGAACTGGCACACCGGGTTCTAGTCCCGGTCGAGGTGCCGGATTCTGTCCCGGTTGCCCCTCTTCCAGGCCAGCTCTCTGCTGTGGCCAGGGAGTGCAGTGGAGGATGGCCCAAGTGCTTGGGCCCTGCACCCCATGAGAGACCAGGATAAGTACCTGGCTCCTGCCATCGGATCAGCGCGGTGCATTTTTTTTGCTGCAGCGCGCCAGCCGCAGCGGCCATTGGAGAGTGAACCAACGGCAAAGGAAGACCTTTCTCTCTGTCTCTCTCTCGCTGTCCACTTTGCCTGTCAAAAAAAAAAAAAAAAGGTACATAATAAAACACTATTCAGTAAATATTGGTTTTGCTTTGCTTCTTTTATGTTGTTTATTTATGTGAAATAGGTATTCTACAAATGTGAAGTACCGTGTCCCTAAATTCTACATCCACGGAATGCTTACAACCCGACTTTCCTCTCTTAACAGGGAACAATGTCACATTCCAAAATTACAGTTGTTTTTTAAGTTAAATACTTGTATAAGTCATAAAAGAAGAGAAGAATGGGTGGGTTTGAGAAAACAAGTTCCTCATTAAATAATGGAAATATGGACAAAAGAGGAGGAAACATTCACAAACTAAACCTGGAGACAGAAAAACAAATCGTGTTTAGATTTCAGCTGAGCACTTAGAGGAGTCAAGGCTGGTAAACCCCACATAGCCACTCCCATTATATTTGCTCCTATATGATTTGTCTTATAAAATCAGACAGAAACTGTTGGCCCAAATCCAAACTGGAACAGTTGGGATATTCCTAATAGACTAAAAAACCAATAAATCCAATCAGCTAACCAAATGGTCTGTTAACAAGCAAAGTGAGATGGTAAATGAATGAATGTTTGAACAAATGAATAAACAAATCCATAATTAAGTACACTTCTGCCTTTTACCATATAAACATTTTATAACAACAGGAAGATTGTGTTTTCATCTGAATGCTAAAAATCTTTCTAGTTTTTCTATTTTCTGTGTTTTATCAACTCTGGTAGATTTTTTTAAGGATTTATTCATTTATTTGAAAGTCAGAGTGACAGAGAGGGGAAGGATGGCCAGGGCTGGGCTGGTCCAAAGCCAGGAGCTCCCACGTAGGTGGCAGGGGCCCAAGCACTTGGGCCATCTTCTGCTGCTTTGCCCAGGCCATGAGCAGGCAGATGGGTGGGAAGTGGAGCAGCCAGGACTCTAGCCAGTACCCATATGGGATATTGCGTTGCAGGCAGGGGCTTTACCCACTACGCCACAATGCCAGCCACAATGTGATAGATTTGAAATAATTATGTAATACTTCAAAGTACAAATGGATCCTTCATAGTTCTATTTTCAAAATTTCATAATTAAGTAGAATTATTGAAGTTATCTCCAATTTTATATTAAGTAATTAAGTATAAAGCCCTAAATATCATTTCTTGTTACCTTTTTTTACAATGTCATCCTTTTCTTTTTTTTTAAGATTTATTTATTTATGTGAAAGGCAGAGTTACAGAGAGGCAGAAACAGAGAGAAAGAGAGAGGCTTTCCATCTTCTGGTTCACTCTCCAAATGGCTGCAACATCAGAGATGTGCCAATCTGAAGCCAGGAGCCAGGAGCTTCTTCCAGGTCTCCCATGTGGGTGCAGGGACCCAAGGACTTGGCCCATCTTCTATTGCTTTCCCAGGCCATAGCAGAGAGCTAGATTGGAAGTGGAGCAGCCGGGAGCCCATATGGGATGCCAGCGCTGTAAGCAGTGGCCTTACCTACTATGCCACAGCGCCAGCCCCCAATGTCCTCTTTTTAAAGAGAATATATTCAGTAAGTTTTAAATATTACTAAGATTCATCATTTATTTATATTTTTCCAGTCAGTCTGATTTCTATCACTGAAGGTAAGCTTTTATGTTAGATGACAGCTACATAAGGATTTATTTTGCACATTTATAGAAGTATACTATAATCACATGCAATGGAACATATTTAGATGATACACACATTGGAAAAAGTATTTGATTAAACTATTAAGTCAATATTAGATGAATCATCACACTTAATAGAATTGCATAGAAATTTTAAGGAAATCATTAATGACCAGAAAAAGTGCCATTCATAAATAACTGCTATAGGTAAGATTATATATTCTTAAGGCAGCATTTGCTGTTAGATTCTGTATCTCAACTACAGTCTTTGATTGCAAAAATGGCATTGCAGTTTCCAGTTGTAACCTCCCTTATTTTTAGTAAATCAAAGCCTTTTGGTCATCAGCATATCTCAACACTTCTATACTAAAAATCCTCAGATCCGTCTTTATTTACCATCTGTATTCCCTTTTCCTTTCCTACTAGTATTTTCTGTATCTGTCAGTCAATTGCTTTTTTTAAAAAAAAGATTTATTCATTTATTTGAAAGTCATTGTTACACAGAGAGAGACAGAGAGAGGAAGGGAGGAAGGGAGGAAGGGAGGGAGGGAGGGAGGGAGGGAGGGAGGGAGGGAGGGAGGGAGGAGAATAAAAGCCACAAGCTCCTGCAGGTGCACACGTGTGCACACACACCTACAGACACACACAAGACAGTGTCACAGGCATTCAACAGGAAAAAAATCGTGCCATGTCCCTTTCCCCAATATTAAAATTGCATACTCAGCTGCAGCCCTCCCACTAAATACCCAGTGGGATAAAATGACGCATAGACCGAGTTTTTATCAGAAGGAGGCAGAGATGAATCATTAGCAGATTTCTATATCAGAAGGTGGGAGAAGACAGTGAACACATGCTGGGCCTTTGCCAGTCCATGTAGACAATGTCAGGGAAATGTGCTTAACATTTCTCAAAGGAAAGCCGGTCTTGTCTGACATCCCTGCTGTGAGAGCAAGGGCTCCACACAGCCCAGCGGCACCGCTCACAACATAGCTGCCTCCTCCGTCCTGCCAGAGACCGGCTGTGAGCCAGATTTGCTAAGTGCCACACTTGAGTACAAAGTGAAGTTGCAAGTCCCGTGCCTTCAGGAAACACTGGCGTTAAATATCTGGCTTTCTTTTCTTCTAGAAAAACTTCAGGAAGACAATTTCAATAGCAAATTTGCATTAAAGGAATCACATGCAAAATGCACACCAGTTGTAGCCCCAGTTGTTCCTCTTGAGATCCAGCTCTCTACTATGGGAAAGAAGATGGCCCAGGTCCTTGGTCCCTGCACCCGCATGGGAGACTTTGGAGAAGTTTCTGGCTCCTGGCTTCACATCAGCTCAGCTCCTGCGATTGCAGCTATTTGAGGAGTGAACGAACATATGGAAGGCCTTTCTCTCTGTCTCTCCCTCTCACTGTCTGTAATGTTACCTCTCAATAAATACATAAATTCTTAGAAAGAAAAGAAAAGAAACCAAGTGCAGATTAAATCAAGCACCCAGTAGCATTTAAGGCTAAGTCTTACCCCAAGCCCTGTGCTGTTTCCCTATCTGGGTGTGACACTCTTCTCTTTGCTTGCTATTCAAAAAGAACATTTTAAACCTCACATCCTCTGTGGGGAAAAAGGGACACTAACCCACTGTTGGTGGGAATGCAAACTGGTCAAGCCACTATGGAAATCAGTCTGGAGATTCCTCAGAAACCTGAATATAACCCTACCGTTCAACCCAGCCATCCCACTCCTTGGAATTTACCCAAAGGAGTTTAAATTGATAAAGAAAAAAGCGGTCTGCACCCTAATGTTTATTGCAGCACAATTCACAATAGCCAAGACCTGGAACCAACCTAAATGCCCATCAATGGTAGACTGGATAAAGAAATTATGGGATATGTATTCTTTAGAGTACTATACCGCAGTAAGAAACAACGAAATCCAGTCATTTGCAACAAAATGGAGGAATCTGGAACACATCATGCTGAGTGAAGTAACCCAGTCCCAAAGGGACAAATACCATATGTTCTCCCTGATCGGTGACAACTGACTGAACACCAAAAAGGAAACCTCCTGAAGTGAAATGGACATTATGAGAAATGGTGACTTGATCAGCATAGCCCTGACTGCTAATGGACAACTTAATACATTATCCCTCATAGTATTTTTTTTTTTTGTCTGTTCTACTTAATATGCCTGGTTTAATTCTGTAATTATCACACAGTTATTCTTAAGTGTTGAAAATTAACTGAAATGTGATCCCTGTTAAACATAAAAGTGGGAATAAGAGAGGGAAGAGATGTATAATTTGGGACATGCTCGGGCTGACTTGCCCCAATTGGTAGAGTTGGAAACATACCAGGGGATTCCAATTCAATCCCATCAAGGTGACATGTGCCAATGCCATCTCACTATTCCAAGTGATCAATTTCAGTTCACAATTGATCATAATGAAAGGACTAAGAGTCAAAGGGAGCACATAAACAAGTCTAGTATCTGCTAACACTAACCAATAGAATAAATAAAGGGGAGAGTGATCCAACATGGGAAGTGAGATACTCAGCAGACTCATAGAATGGCAGATGTCCTAAATAGCACTCTGGCCTCAGAATCAGCCCTAAAGGCACTCGGATCTGGCTGAAAAGCCCATGAGAGTATTTCAGGCATGGAAAGCCAAGGCACTCTGGCAAAAAGATCTCTGCGAGTGAGATCCCAGTGGAAAGAACAGGTCTTCAAAGAGGGAGGTGCCTTTCTCTGAAGGGAGGAGAGAACCTCCACTTTGACTATGACCTTGTCTAAACAAGATAAGAGTCGGAGAACTAAAGGGGCTTCCATAGCCTTGGAAACTCATGACTGGTGCATAGGGAGATTATTGATGCCATAAACAGGAGTGTCAATTGGTAAAGTCAACAACAGGAGTCACTGTGCACTTACTCCTCATGTAGGATCTCTGTCCTTAATGTGCTGTACACTGAGGCTTAATGCTATAACGAGTACTCAAACAGTATATTTCACTTTGTGTTTCTATGGGGGTGCAAACGATTGAAATCTTTACTTAATGTACACTAAACTGATCTTCTGTAAAAAAAAAAAAAAAAAGAAAAGAAATTATCAATTCCCAACTTGACTCTCACTGGGATTAAACATGACAATAGGTCTGATCTGATTTCATCATCATTTAAAAAAAATCATCTATTATTTTTCACTTTATGTTTCTGTGTGGGAGCAAACTGTTGAAATCCTTACTTAAGTTATACTAAGCTGATCTTCTGTATATTAAGATAATCGAAAATGAATCTTGATGTGAATGGAAGGGGAGAGGGAGTGGGAAAGGGGAGGGTTGTGGGTGGGAGGGACGGTATGGGGGGGAAAGCCATTGTAACCCATGAGTCGTACTTTGGAAATTTATATTCATTAAATAAAAGATAAAAAAAAAACCTCACATCCTCTATGAAGTCTTCCCCACACGTGTTTAGCCATCCTGATTTCTCACATCCCCAAACTGTTCTAGAGCTTATTTATGGTCTACAGGATGCATTTTTCTCCTTATTGTGTTACACTTATTAATATTCCTAATTAAATTATTATTTTCTGTAATGAGAAAGAATTACATTTACAGACTGTTTTTTAAAGATTTATTTTATTGATTTGAAAGGCAGAGTGACAGAGAAAGAAGAAGGGAGAGAAGGAGGAGAGAGAGAGAGAGAGAGAGAGAGAGAGAGAGAGAGAGAAACATGTCTTCTATCCTCTATTTCACTCCTGAAATGGCCTCAATGATCAGAGCTGGTCCAAACTGAAGACAAGAACCTAGAATCACATCCAGGTCTCTCGAGTAGGTAGCAGTTGCCCAAGTACTTGCGCCATTTTCTGCTGCCCCGTCAGGTGCGTTAGCAGGGAGCCAGATTGGAAGCAGAGCAGCCAGGACTGAAACAGTTGCTCATATGGGATACCAGTGTTTTAGGTGGCAGTTTAACACACTATACCAAAGCATTGACCCCTACAGACTGTTTTGCGTGTACGTGTGTGTATGTGCATCTTTGTTTTAGTTACAAGGGATGTCAAAAATAAAGAAAAATATGGATCTTGTCCATGTGGAAGTTACTGTTTAATTAGATGGAAATGGACAACTGACAAGTGATGTGGTAAAATACATCCAGACAGTCACAGGGGGCGTGCAGAAATTATAACACTGATGTGATGACACAAGGGGTTTGAGCCAGTGTTTCTCATTCTGAAGTTAAGAAAAGCCTGTTGGAGGAGGTAAGATCTGAGCCGAGCCCTAACGTAAGAGAAAGAGCTGACCAGGCACCCATCCAGAAGAGTGTACCAGGCACTTGGGATGAGTTATTCAATTGGTGAATTGAATTTTGTTTCCTTTAGGGAGGAAAACACTTAGCTCTATCTCTACAGTTTAGTCCTCATTAGAACTCTCGCCTCTTCAGCTCTGCCCCAAGCTCTCCAGTTCCTTTTTAATCTCTCCAATTATTTTCCCTTATTGCTTCTCCTTTCCTCCAGAAGTGGGTAAGTAACACAGGAGTGAAGTTGATCTAGAGGAAAATCAGCAGTGATTAGCTGGGAAAATGGATGTTAATTAAAAAAAGAATGAAAAAATGAGAAAAAAGAAGCACAAATCTGACAAACACAGGAAGTTATCTATGACTATGGAAGAGCAAATGATTTGAAGAAAACTGTATCTGCCACATTAGGCACACGTCTTTTCATGGAGGTTTGTTCAGCAGAAATAAAGATGAACATTTGAGCCAGGCTGTTCTACACAAACCAGAAATTATCTAAGACTCCTTTGCCAGAAAAAAAAAAAAACACTGAATTTTAATGCTAAACACATCACCCAATAGAGTAGAACACAATTAAAGTTTGCTTTCCTTTTTAAAATGCTTTGTTTATTCATTTGGAAGTCAGAGTTACAGAGGCAGAGAGGGAGAGATGGAGAAAGAGAAGTCTTCCATTAGCTGGTTTACTTCCCAGATGATTGTAATGGCCAGGGCTGGGCCAGTCTAAAGCCATTTCCAGGAACTTCATCTGTGTCTCCCACGTTGGTGGCAGGAGCCCAAAAGCTTGGGACATCTTCCTCTGCATTTCCCAGGCCATTAGCAGGGAGCTGGATTGTAAGTGGAGTAGCCAGATCCAAACCAATACCCATATGGGATGCCAGCATTGCAGGCAGTGGCTTTACCAGCTATGTCATGGCATCAGCACCTTAAATTTCCTATAAATGCTTCATAGGGGTAGGGAACACCATACTTCCATTGAACTAAGAGAAAAAACCAAAGCACTAGCATTTGCTGTTTAGAGATTTTTTGTTTGCATGTTGTTTTTTATTTAGCATCTAGTATGTCATGCATTCACAGTGAATGCAGAATAATTTCTGGCTGTTCAGGTTCCCTTCCATGGGTGCTCCCTCTGGGAGGGGTCAGCTGACCCTTCAGGTGAATCCAAGAGCCTTTGTCTTGGCTTCCTTCTTTTGCTGATTTTCCTTCACATGTTCTTAGGAAACTCTCATCTCCTAACATGCTCACAGGGCTCCACACCTACGTTAATTCTCTTTGCAAGAATCCTGCCCTTCACTCATTTGTTCACAAAAATGCAGATGCCCAGTATCCTGGGTAACACTGTAGCCTCTTGCAGCTTTGCTATGCTAGCATGGGTGGGGCACTCTTTTAGGACAGCGGCCATCCCCTGCATGTCTACACTGTAGCTTTTCTGGTAGAATCACATATATGCAGCCACAGGGATCCTCAGTGAGAACTCGCAAGTGTTGCTCCTCTTTCTCTTCATGAGCTCATTTTGGTCAATTCTTGTATGACAACAGTTCCAGTGGAAACACTGTTAGTGAAAACAGAGCCTTTTATTTCATCGTAATTTTAAAGTGATGCATGTGGAAAGGTAGCCCCTAAGGGAACGCCACTGCAGAGAAGACAGACCAAGCTAGATGTATGAAATGAAGACCAATGTCCCCTGAGTTTTTCTCCACAAGCAAATCATAAGAGAAGTCACTGCCTGAGTTAGTACCTCTGACTGCTATTACTGAGTGTTATCCCCTACCCAGTGCTGTGGAGACTGTTGGTGGGATCTCCAAGGGCCTGACATTCTTAGATTCTGTGCCATCACCCCTCCTCTTCATCAATTCATTCAATATTATATGCACCTTGATTTTTATAAGCTAAGAAAAATGGTTCTATGCCATGGCCATTGAATTGGAAAATGAGGTTCCACAAAATGTTGCTGCCACTATAGATATCATTTGTTGTTTGTTTGGTTAGTTTTGGGTTTTGATTTTTTTTCTGATAGATTAAGGTATTGCTTTGGATAGCTTCCTATCTGAAAAACTTTGTTAGCAAATGGCTTAAATACAAGTTCCTTCCAGCAAATAGTTTAAGGCATAGTTTAATATTTATTCAGGAAACTGGTTGCAAGATGTACAGCACAATAAAATATCAATTACAAACATGTGGTGTTATTCATGATTATTATTAAGAACCACTTAACCTGATGTTTCACATCTCACATCTTCAATAACTCATAGTCCTTACTCTCTTCTGATTCTCCTGTGATTCTCAATTGGGGGAAGTGGTTAATAACATTTTCATCCTATTCCCTAGAAGTATGAAAATTATTTATATTTCAAATTTATTGAGAATAATTAATGGTCTATTTCCAAAGGACAAAAAAGGGCATGAAAATGTCCTTAAGAATTCAAATAAGCATTCCTGTTAGAAACAGATGTGTTTAGCCAGCATTGTGGTGTAGCAGGTAAACTGCCACCTGTGATGCCGGCTTCCCCTATGGGTGCTGGTTCAAATCCAGGCTGCTCCACTTCCTATACTGCTCTCTGCTGATGTGCCTGAGAAAGCAACAGAAGATGGCCCAAGTGCTTGGGACTCCGTACCCACGTGAGAGACTTGGAAGAAACTCCTGGCTCCTGGCTTCAGTCTGACTCAGCCCCAACCATTGCAGCCATTTGGAGAGTGAACTAGTGGATGGAAGATTCTCTCTCTCTCTCTCTCTTTCTCTCTCTCTCTCAAATAAACAAATTGAATCTTTTTTAAAAAAATGTGTAGATGTGTGTTCAAAAGTTTAAACATACTCCTTAAAGAGCCCTTCTGTAAGTCTTGATATTTTCTGTAATTCCAGGAAACTGTCAAAGAAACAACCTGAGAAGGACACTTTAGGTGAGGGAAAAGCCGATGTTAAAACATAAAGTCATAAAATAGCTGAATTTCAGAGACATATACACTTAGAATAAGAGTTTGGATGTTGCCCTGTACACTGGAGCAGTGTGAACCAATCTGCATTTCAAAAATTTCTGGTGATAAAGTAGAAAATGGAACAGAGAGGATAGAGCTGTGTGTATGAGATGAGATGGGGACAATAGTGTATAGGCTGGAAACTAAAGGAAACAAAGGCGGAGCCTTAAAAGATTTGAGCCTGGCCAATGGAGATGGCGCTAGAAAGGAGAAATATGTAAGACTAGGATATAGAGAAATGCAGAAACACCCTCTGGATTCAGATCAATTTTGTCCAGTATTTACCGGTCACCCTTTGTGTGCTTATTAAAGTCACTGAAAGAACCAATCATCAAGCAATGGAGTGGAACCTTGTATGGTAAAATTTTGTCACATAGCAAAATATTCTAATAGATTTATGTCTCATTTTTTGTAAGACATGGATGACACTGTGTTGTCTAAAAGGATCCAAGTGCCATCTTCTGTCCTAATGTGACTGGAGAGCAGCAGCTGGATACTAGTTGAGATACCTTGGTCAACGCTGACCTCCAACTGCTGACCAAAGGTGCTCACCACCAGCTACAGACTTCAACCTGAAATAGCTCCTCTAAGACAGTTCTCTAGCTCTCCTAAATGCCTCATCCAGCCAGATTCTCTTTCTCTCTATCTCGAAACAATTTAATGTAAACATAGTAAAATCTAATTTTTCCTGAAGTAACAAAATTTATTCCATTTTGTTTAACACTATATTTTAAAAGCATATATGTACTCACTAGGTAATGTGTCAATAACAAAATAATCCAAGAAAGGTGTCTTGGAGACTATTATCAGAAAATTGCAAAGATGATTTGCTTATGAAAATATCTGAACCGGAAAGGAGTGTTGTGGCTAAATGTTCTCTGTGGAGGAAAGTGTGTGTGTATGTATTTCCATTTGCAGTTTTAATAAGGACTCATAAAATGCATTGATTCATTTTAGTCTATACTTAAGGCCTTCATTATATACATTGTAATATAAGATGTCACCTTTAAATAACAAAATTACTGTAATTATTGTTTTATTTATTGTATGAACTATGGCTTAATTATTTCACTGCCAACAGCTAGAAAAACAAAAGAAGATAATTCTTGTATTTGTGAGACCACACAACTGTGTATGTCTGCATGGATTTATAAATGCAGATGGACATTGAAGTTGTACTATGAGAAAATAGTAAAGAGAAAAATGCTGAAGCTCCTGTATTCACAGAAAGGCTACAAACGATTGGAAGAAAGCTGAGGCTACAGGCCACTGCTTTGAGCCATGTAGGTACAAGTTATATAAATAATGTTGAAAGATTTCTCCTTTCATACAAATGAAAGGATCCGTGGTGCTAGAGGTTCCTGGTACCAGAGCCGTAATACGGCAAGGCCATGAGTGAGAGATTGATATCAATGGATTTGACCAATTAAAACCTCAGCAATGTGGATGGATAGGAGAGATCAAAATAAGCCATTTCAAAGGGCATTGGTGTAAGCTGGGCACATAAGGACAGGAGTCATGAAGATCAAGGCTGCTGCTTTCTGACCATCCTGTCTACTGCTGTCCTTTTGAGCAATGTAGATCTGAGCTGAACTACATCTCCTCTAGATGACCTTATTATGCAAGAAGCTAGAGCAGCCGCTTAGCTGTACCACTTCGGTGTAAAGTTGGGCGAATGATTTAGGAAATGCACCCTTTTAAAAGACTACAGATTTTAGGACAAAATTAGCATATATTAAACATATTTTATATGCTAAATTGGCCATTTAGCAGATTAATCGCATGGCAAAATCATATTTCTTCTCAAGTTCACTATTTTTCCCCTCCGACACTGAAATGGCAATTCCTGTAGTGTAGTCTGATTAGAGTTAGAAAAGCTAGGAGGGACTTAGGGACAGAAGAGCTATGTGATAATCAATCATTTTTATCCTTAGTTAACATACTTCTTGATAGGATACCCATAGATAGGATAACAACAAATACTTATTATCTGACAGTTTCAGAGGGTTAGAGACTGGGAGTGGCTTAGTTGGGGCTTTATGTCTGCACGCCTTGCATAAGGCTGCAATCTATGTGCCACACTGGGGTGCTATGGACTGAATGGTCGTGTGCCCCACAGACTCTTCTGTTGAGCCCCTACCCCTTATATGGTGGTTTCTTGGAAGTGATTCAAATCTGATGAGGGCAGAGCCTTTCTGAATGGGATTAGTGCCCTTGTAAGGGTCATGGGAGTCACGCAGAATTTGCTTCTTCTCTCTGCTCTTCCCAGTGAAAGGATACAGCAAGTCAGCCATCTGCAGCCCAGGAGAGCTCCCTCACCAGCACCCAGTCTGAATGGCCCCCTTATCCTGGACTGCCAGCCTCCAGAACTGTGAGAACTATGTATATGTCATTTATAAGTTACTCTGCTTATGGTATTTTATTATAGAAGCCCACATGAGTTAAGATAGGAGCCACTCTCTTAAGGGTTAACTAAGCAGAGACAGCTTCTTCGAAATCCACTCACACAGCCCTTCTTCCTCAGATCTATGTCCAAACTCACACAGAGGTTTGCAGGATTCAGCTCTGCTTCATAGTGCCTTCCTGTGGCACTCTCAACAGGCTGCTTGAGGACACAACAGTTGACTTCCCCCAGAGGGAAGGAGAATACTAGGAATAAAGCCACAGTCTTTTTATCACCTGATGTCAGAAATGGCTGAGCTGGGCTAAGACAAACCTGGAAGCCAGGAATCCAATCTATGTCTCCTACACACATGGCAGAAACCCAACTACTTTAGCCATCACCTTCAGCCTCCTGGAGATACACACTGGCATCTTAACTGTACTAGTGTTGAAAACAATAATACTTTTGTTATTTGTGGATGGTGAGAAAACTCAGAGGGATAAAAATGATCCTAATATCAATACTATAATTTTAGTCCCAGAATCTTTTCTTCAATTAAAATACTTCATAGAAGCAGAGGCAAACTAATTAAAGAGATAGTAAGCGCAAATCCTTTAATCAAGACATCCTTTTGCCCAGAAGTCTTTCTCAGGAGTTGGACCAAATAGAACTTCTCAGAGAATACTTTAAACATCTCATTCAATATGATTATTTGTCAATCTACAAATGTTTTGGATTTTGTTTCAAATTTCCATTCAAAGTAATGGTCAGAAACACACTCTTATCCAATCCTAGATAAACACCATCATTTCAGGTTTAGAAGCTTGGTTCACATCAGCCCTTTTTTTTATTTTTTTAATTTATTTTGACAGATAGAGTTAAGACAGTGAGAGAGAGAAAGAGAGACAGAGAGAAAGGTCTTCCTTCTGTTGGTTCACCCCCCAAATGGCAGCCACAGCTGGAGCTATGCTGATCCGAAGCCAGGAGCCAGGTGCTTCCTCCTGGTCTCCCATGCGGGTGCAGGGGTCCAAGCACTTGGGCCATCCTCCACTGCCTTCCCGGGCCACAGCAGAGAGCTGGACTGGAAAAGGAGCAACCAGGACTAGAACCTAGTGCCCACATGGGATGCTGGCACCGCAGGTGGAGGGTTACCAAGTGAGCCATGGTGCCGGCTCCCCACATCAGCCCTTTCTATACAAATTGTTCCAAGATACAATCAGTGGGTAGCATCATAATATTTGGTGATATTGTTTACCATGTTGCTATTTGTATCTACCACAATATAAATTATTATATGATCATAGACACCTCTCCAGTCATCCATGTGCCCCAATTTAAAACAATCTACATGTGTATGCCTCTTTCAACTGCTATCATTACAGCCCCATTCTTAGACCTCTTTTCTATGGGAAGCTTGATGGGACAACCCTAAACACTGTGTCTTAGTCAATTTTATGTTGCTGTAAAAAGAATAGCTAACATGCTGGGTAACGGAGAGAGAAAATAGGGCTGTTGGTCTCACAATGGCCAGGATGTCCATATAGCCTTCCTGCAGCATCTTGCCAGGGTCTTCGGGTTGGAGTGGATGGCATCACATCAGGAGCACCTGTGAGACAAGGAAGCAAAAGAATGGGGAGCGATAAGGCTCGCAGTTGCAAGAACCAACTCATGTCCACAAGGTGGATGCCAATCTCTTCTTTTCTGAAGGTGGCTTCCCCATGGCCTAATTGTCTCATTAAAGGCTCCACTACCTCAATACTATTACACTGGGATACAAATCATCAGCACGAGTTTTGGTGAGGACAAACCACATTCAAACCATAGCACCCACCCCATTCACCACTTAGCTAGAGTGATCATCTGACTTATCACTGAATCCAGGACTTGTTGGAGATAAATGTTCTGCAAAAGCAGAGGTAATCAGGAGAGTCCTTGGCACACCAGACGATGTAATTATCCTACATCAACCGCTGAGAACTCTCTATCTTCTGTTGCTCAGTATCATAACAGCACAGGATGTGTCTGCCAGTCTATAGCTTACCAGTACTGAAAAAAAAAATGTGGAGAGAATGGGCTGCTTTATACTCTTAGATGTCCATATCTGAGGTTTTACTATTTCCCTTTTTAAAAGATTCATTTATTTGTTTGAATGGCAGAATGACAGAGTGAGGGAGAGACTGAGACAGAGAGAGCTTCCATGGACTGGTTCACTCCCCAAATGGCCACATAGGCCAGGACTGGGCCAGGCTGAAGCCAGGAGCCTGGAACTCTCTACAGGGAGCATGTGGGTTACAAGGGAGAAATAACTTGGGCTATTTTCAACTCCTTTCTCAGGTGCATTAGCAGGGAGTTGGATCAGAAGCAGAGCAGCTGGGACTCTAACTGGTGCTCTGACATGGGATGCCTGCATCAGACAGCAGCTTAACCTGCTGTGCCTCAATGCCAGCCCCCAGAGGTTTTATTATTTCAAACTTGGATGCTAAATGAGGGGCTCAGGAATCCGAGCACACAACCTCCTCATTCACTACATTCTCGTCTGGCTTCCTTTCATTCATGTCTTGAGTTTCATTCAGAATTTCAATCTCTTCTAGTATGGGAACACCTCATCCAGAAGAATTCTCCCAGCACTCTGAATTTTACCTTGAAAATATGACTTAACTCAGACCTGTCCAATTTCCTATCACTTAATTGGCTAATGACAACGTTGGTGCTTAAATGAGTACTTGTATAAGGCTATAGGGCAGAGTAAGCCGAAGAGAAAATGCAGTTTGAATTTGTACTCATTGACATACACTTGATCAAATCAAATCATTTTGTAGATAAACTTACATATATCCTGGGTCACAGCTAGAGAACAATCATGTTGGGATGACAATCTGTCCTACCAGTGCTTCCTCTTTTGGACTTAATTATTTGATGGTGCCTTTAAAAATATTTGATTGTCTTATTCTTATTCTCCTTGCCTCCAAACTCTGAACAAGTTATGTTGCTTCAGGTTTTCATATCTTTAGGCTTTATAATGTGCATGACAGCTTGAGATAAACTCAAAGTGTCTGCTTTCTTTCAGCATATGTCAACTTCTTGATTTAAGGCACTGTGTTTTAAAGTTACCTAGCTATATTTTAAAGGCCACTATAAAATATGTAGTGAAATAATTCTATCAATTAGTTTAAGTGAAAAGAGAAATCTTTGTACATGATAATATTGCTATAAAAACTATAATGATTTCACAAATCTATTTAATTCCAGAAATTACAGTACTTTATGATTTACAAAGTACAGTAAAACATATCCACCATCTTACACTGCGTTTCAGAGGTTTAAACGTGAAAAAGGTTGAAATTCTTTAGATTGATAGCAGCTCAGAATAGTTCAAGAGTATATTGTTCTGTGTATAAAATGATGGGTAACCATTAGAAGCAGTTCAGAACATGCTATGATTCTAAGAAGAGGTAAACTGTAGCCTATCCAGCTGCAACACCTGAGACATAGGTGATCAACATAAAAAGGAAAATATTTACTTTTTAAAAATAGAAAGATAAGGGGCTGGTGCTGTGGTATAGTGGGTAAAAATAGAAAGATAATCTTAAATATAAAACCAAGATTAAGCTTATATTCATACAAACCCCCAATTATCACTTTTAAGTTTATCTAAAATATTTAAAAACATTTTCTTGATCCTATTTGAATCCACATATAGAATAACAATAGAAAAATATATTTTTAAATTGAGCAACTGATTTTTCATTTAAGAAATAAGTTAACAAACTACCTACTAAAGAGCACAAAAAATAAAAGGTAAATGAAAATTTCCTATTTCAAATTCATTTACTCATTCAATAGTTTATTTGATTTTTAATCTGTGATTACATAGGTCCCATTCCTTGTGAGAAAAAGCAGCTAATTACATGATGTATCAAAATTCAGAATAATTCACCATCTATTGGGGATGGAGGAGTGTAATTCATTTAATAAGTTTAATGATAGCTATATTAATATATAATAGAGACAGCATGTTAAGCCACTACTTGGAAGCCCATATTCTATATTGGAGTGAGTGCTTAAGAGGTCTGGCTACTCTTTGCTTCTGATACAGTTTCCTGCTAATGATCTTGGAAGGCAGCAGATCATTGCCCAAATATTTGGGGTTACCGCCGGCCACATGGGAGACTTGGATGGACTTCCTTGCTCCTAGCTTGTACCTGGCCTAGCTTTGTCAGTTGCAAGCATTTGAGGAGTGACCACGTGGAAAGGAGATCCCTCTCTGTCACTCTGCCTTTCAAATAAAGAATTTTTTTTAAAAAATAATTAAAATAGAAATACTTTTGACCTGTGCAAATAAAACATAATAAGTAAGAGGATAGGGAATGAAAGAGGTAGGAGTGGAGATTGGGCTATTTCAAACGCCATCGGTCTGGTTTCTTAGAGAGGGGCTTAAGTCAGGGATTAGCATTCAGATGATTAGTTGGGAAAGGGTTTTTAGGGAAAAAGGGAAAACTGGAAATGGATAGAAGAGAAGCAAAAAGTTTGATAAGAATGTGATCTCGGTCAGAGACTAGTCTCAATCTCATCTCTTAGGGGGTGTCCTGTAGCCCTGACCCCATCTTTCTGACAGCTAATGATTGGCTATGGCTCTCTGATTTACTGTTTTAAGGAGATCACATGGTTTAAGAGCTTTCTCTTCATTTTCCTTCTAGCTCTTATTCTCTAAGTCAAGGAAGAAGCATGAGTGTTCTGCCAACTGTTAAGTACATCCATTTAGACATCAGAGAAATGAGTGTAGAAAGAAGCCAATGTGGTTACAGTGGATCAAGTCTATCTTAAACTCTACTACCTGGTCAAATACATTCTTACTGAAGAGGAAGATCATGCAGTCTGAATTTGTACTCATTGACATAAACTTGGTCAAATCAAATCATTTTGTAGATAAACTTACATATATCCTGGGTCACAGCTAGAGAACAACCATGTTGGGATGATTACTGTAAAACAGTATGCCATGCTATGCAGGCAGCAGACTCATCCATCATATGCTTACTATGTTTCAAGAGACTGCCTGCTGAGATTGACCAATGTCAAACATCAGTGTCAACTCAGATTCTGAGCCCAAGAGTCCTTTAAAGTCCTAACATCCCCCCCTTCCCTGGTGTGCAGTTTAGTAAAACAAACGGCCATAGGTCGTCTGTGAAGGTGTTGGTCAGGAGATCCCTGCTATACACTCCATGAATTCTGGGTCTGAGAATTGGCTCCTGTCTAGAAATTGGGCAAGGAATCATGACTCTTCCATGGGGCAGATCATCTCCACTTCTGCTTCTTCATTCTTATCCTCTAATGTACAAATATTAAATGGTAACCTATTAGCTGCTTATTTATCTCACTTCAGAACAAGATAGATTCCCGCATGTATTATCAAAAGCCACATGCCTTCTGAATTAATCTTCAAGTAGTTTTATGTGTTTTACCAATGATACATGATCAATGTTGCTAGATTTATATTTGATTTATATTCTTCATGTTATAATTTTGATTCTACTTACACTTGAGATTTTAAACATTTAGAATAGTTCTCTCTAATGTAAAAAGGAAACAATTATCTGTTAGGCCATGTACTAGGCATTGTGTCAATCTAGAATTAGAAATTCTACATTCAATTCCAGTGGCAATTTTGGAGAGCCAGGGACAGTTCTAAACCCTACTGTGAAAATAAAAATAGTTGTCTTATATTACCTGCTGTGGTTTGAATGCATCTGTCAGCTTTCATGGGTTGGAAACTTAATCCCTAAAGTCACACATGAATGTTATTTAAGGAGTAATTGGGTGGTGAGGCCACTGCCCTTGTGAATGGATGAATAGGTTATCATGGGAGTCATTTCTTAGGAAAGCCAGCTTTCTCAGCTCTCTGGCCGACTTGCTCTGTTGCACCATGTGATGTCCTCCACCATATGATGATTCAGCTGAAAATGCTGACCACCTCCCAGTGTCACACTCTCAGAACTTCCAGAACAATGAGCAAAAAACCCCTTTTCTTTATAAGCTACTTGGTCTGAGAGATTTTGTTATAGTGACAGAAAATGGACTAACATACTACCTTTCAGTTTTGAAGTTCAAAATTAAAGTTTAGTATGTTTTTCAAAAATAAGTACATCCTTTATAAATATCATTCATACAATTACATTCATTTGTGCAGAATGTCTCAAACGTGTAATGTTTCAGAATATACATGTATGTACATATATGGGCACATGTACAGTCATATGTTGCTTAGCAGTGGGGATGTGTTCTGAGTAATGTCTCACAGGGTGATTTCATTGTGCAAACATCACAGGGTTTACTTAAACAAACCTAATGGCATTGGTCAATCTCAGCAGGCAGCCTCGTGAAACATAGTAAGCATATGATGGATGAGTCTGCTGCCTGCATAGCATGGCATACTGTTTTACAGTAACCTTCATAAGTAGAAAGAGTGCACTCTACATAATCACTTTTCAAAGTATAGTAAATAAGAGGATACTTTTAAATCACATGAAAAATGAGATTAAAAGTTAAACATGTTGGTAGAAAAATATTTTGAAATCCATGCATAGATTTGTCATATTATGCAACATTCCAGGAGCTTTTTGAAGTACCCTCATAACAAGCAGGTAACATAGGAGTTTATTAGCATTATCAATTATTATGTACTGCACAGAATTTATGTGTCTTGTTTTTATGTGGTGGAGAAACAGCAGTTGAGTCTACACCAACACCCCAAACATGTGAGTAACATGTTGTGCTGCAACATGAAGATAGCTGGTATATCACTACATTATAGGAATTTTCAGCTCCATTTTATAATTTCAGGGGACCACTTCATATATGGGTTCATTGTTGGTCCATTGCTATGAGGCACATGACTGCGCATGTATGTATATACGTGTGTGCGTGTATGCGTGTGTGTGTGTGAGAGAGAGAGAGAGAGAGAGAAGGTAATACATAAATGACAGTAGGTCATTTATGAAATTTTTAAAAAATTTGGTCTACTGATCATTTTCTACTAATAACCACTATTCCTTTATGGAAAACTACTACTTTTTTTCACTTTTCAGAATCACTCTATTCTTCTGGTCTACTATCTTTATTTTATTTTATATTTTAGTTTAAATTTAAAACTTTTAATACATGACTTTTCTTACTTCCAAAAAGGCCTCCTGGTCAAAGCAACAAAGGATTCGCACACTTCAAATAGCTGCCTTAGACATTTCAGTGAGTGTAAATGATTTTTTTAATCTTCTGACAGATTCATGATGCCTTGCAGATGTGTCCCTGGCTAAGAAAATCACATGAATGGGGCCAGTGCTGTGGCGCAGTGGGTTAAGGCCCTGGCCTGAAGCGCTGGAATCCATATGGGCGTCATTTCTAGTCCCAGCTGCTCCACTTCCCATCCAGCTCTCTGCTATGACCTGGAATAGCAGTAGAAGATGCCCACGTCCTCCAGCCCCTGCACCCACGTGGGAGACCCGGAGGAATCTCCTGGCTCCTGGCTTTGGATCAGCACAGCTCTGGCCGTTGGGGCCATCTGGGGAGTGAACCAGTGGATGGAAGACCTTTCTCTCTGTAATTCTGTCTTTCAAATAAATAAAATAAATCTTAAAAAAATTCATCTTTAAAAAAAAAAAGGAAAGAAAGAAAATCACATGGACAACAGTTAGAGAGAGATGCGTGACTGCCCGCTGCTCTATTGCTTCCAGGGCCTGCAGTGCCTTTCCGAGCTGCATTTCATCCTTGCTAGAGCACTTGTATGTTGCCAGCTTCAAGTTAGGAGCCTTCTCTTAGCACAGTGGTTGAGGATCGTCCTTATGAGACTCCACTGCACGTAACTGGAAGCTTGACTGAGCAAACAGTCACTGACTCATTCAAAAGGTCAAGAGCAAAGATTCCCTGGCGGGAGGAAGAAAGCTGGGTGCAAGGAGGGGAGAAGAGGGAGGAGGGGGAGAGCAAGAGGAAATAAGGGCGCGAAGCAACTTGTGTGCTCTCCATGCTATAGGAAGACTGTCCGTTTTCTCCCAGAAAGTCTGTATTTGTTTTTTTTGTTTTGTTTTGTTTTGTTTTGTTTTGACAGGCAGAGTGGACAGTGAGAGAGAGAGACAGAGAGAAAGGTCTTCCTTTGCCGTTGGTTCACCCTCCAATGGCCGCCGCGGCCGGCGCGCTGCGGCCGGCGCACCGCGCTGATCCGATGGCAGGAGCCAGGAGCCAGGTGCTTATCCTGGTCTCCCATGGGGTACAGGGCCCAAGCACCTGGGCCATCCTCCACTGCACTCCCTGGCCACAGCAGAGAGCTGGCCTGGAAGAGGGGCAACCGGGACAGAATCCGGCGCCCCGACCGGGACTAGAACCCGGTGTGCCGGCGCCGCTAGGCGGAGGATTAGCCTAGTGAGCCGCGGCGCCGGCCGAAAGTCTGTATTTATAAGGAAATGTCACAGAGGCAGGTTCTTCAACAGCATTTGCTCTGAGGAGCCCCAAGGACAAATGGAAATTCCCATCTGAATATTGCTCCGTGGTAGAGCCAGAAACTTCCCCATGGGTGGATCTTGTGCCCCCACACGCTTGGTTTACAACATCAGAGTTTAAAGCAAACTCAGAGCCATCTACAGCACTGCAGTTTAATCCCGTGCATTAAAATAGCATAATTACATATGGCAAAAACATATCCTGAGCATAGCATTTGTTCTTTCATGTTACTGCTACTCCTCTTTTTTTTTAATGAGGCATCATTAAGTAGATAAATTTTATATGTTCCCAGATTTCATTTTTTTCTACAGGCATCAGGCATTTTATTTCAGTGCTTCACCTTTCAATTTCTTTTTCTCATTATAAAATGTATTCATTTTAAAGATCTTCTAGTTTAACAGGTATTCACTTCAGATGGCTTTTCGGAATGGGTTTTCTACAAGGAAGGTAATTTATCACATTGAGTACTGTCTCTCAAGCTAAAAAGGAAATTGGTAGATAATAAACATTCTCAATGCACCCTTGGAATTTGCAAGCACAGTCTTTAAAATAAGACAGATGCAGAAGAAGCAGAGTGTGATGTGGTGCCTCACATGTGTCTACATTTAGTCCAAACTACTTTTTGAAGTTGGCTGTCTTTCTTGGCATACCATAGTTAAGCATTTGTAAAGTCTGAAACCTAGCCATGTTTTAAGATAACCAGAAGTGCTACTTTTATTGTACAACACAAATACCTATTACAGATACACTGTATTTTAAGAAGTCCTTACATGAAAACACAGCTTTCAATAATAGCTTTGTATTTTTGCTTAAAAACAATTTTGAGTTTAGTCTATTTACCAAAGCTTTATATTTTTTGGAAAGTGACTTTTTAAATAAGAATTGATTTTACAACCAGACTTTTAATCATATATTCATTTTCAGGAAAAGAATGTTAAGGACTGCATATGAAAATAAGTTCATGGAATCATTAACAGGTAAACTGAGTACTCCAGTATTAGTTTCTCATTTTTTCTAATAATTTTAAAGAATTTTTAAAATTTTTTATTTAAAACATTTTAACAGATGTAACAAAATTATGGTTATTTATGGGGTACTGTGATATTTCAATGTAAATGTACATTATGTAAAGTCCAATCAGGTTATAAACATATGTAGCTCCTCAAGCACTTAACATTTCTTTATGGTGAAAGCAACCATAATAATATCTTCCAATTTCTTTAAATAGAGATACATACAATGCATTAACATTATCTACACTTATCCTATTGTGCAACGGAACACCAGAACTTCTTACTGCTGTCTACCTATAACTTCGTTACTGAGATGTCATTGGACAGGAAATTCTGTGTCCTTTCCTGCATCTACATGGGAAATTTTTTATGAGAATGTATTTAACGGGAAACTGGACCAAGCGTTTCATGAACCATTTGATTGAACTGCTGAGCCTTCTCTACCAATCCAAATGTGCAGAAACTACTGCTCTGCAGAGACTGTGGGATCACACACAGAACAGCCAAGCCCTTTTCAGAATTTCACTCATGTGACAGACTCACCGAGTACCACAGTGGGCACTCACTTTTTCTCATGTGGTTGAATGCAGTAGTTATTTCAGGGAGCGTTAGGGCTATAAGGAATATTAAGCAATGGAGAGACAAGCAGGATTGTTGGGTAGGGAGAGTTTGAATATTATGATCAGGGAGAGCCTTGCTGAGGCAGGGATTTAGGAACAGGGGACAACATCCTGAGAAGGCGGGGACCATGCTAAAATATGAAAGAGGGATGTTCCAGCTGTGTGAGGAGAGTGGTCGAAGAGACCAGACCCTTAGATCAGGGCAGCTGGAATTTTGTGAAGTGCCAATTCTGTTTTATTCAATGTGGTGGTAAAACATTAAAGATTTAATCAGGGAAGGAGCATGCTAAGATTTAAAATCTCAAGAGTTAACATTACAGATCATATTTTTTGTTGAAGACAAGAATAATATCCAGAGTCTTTATTTTTGTGTCTCCATTGTTCTACACGGCCCTGCACATCATGGTAATTAGCCAATAAATGCATGCATAATTACTGATTTCAGAATAGCTATGAATTAATAGGCAGAGGCAACTGGATGCTTACCCTTGCTGGTGCTCCAGGTTTTTTGAGGAAAGATTTAAACTGTTGGCTTTTTGCTTCCCATGGGGCAGATACATTCTTCACTTTCCTTGACTACGATTTCCTTTTCTAGAAGTAAAATTCCAGTAACAAGGCTTCCCTCTGTCCAAGTTGTCCAAAAGGTAAACTTCCCCTAAGGGGAAAGAAGGCAGTTTCTTCATGCTCACTTAAGCGGTGTGATTTGTAAATATGATTTTCTAGAATTTTCACTCAACACTCCACTGAGGACTCACGATGGCATTTACCTAAAGGGCTACAAGAGAAATACATTAGAAATGTTTCCAAAGAACTGAGTGCGTATGAAACAGCAAAGATTCCGGAAGTTTCTCATTTGATCATATCGTCAATGACTCTTGTCTAAATTAAGCAGTAATTTCATTCTGAAATTTATTATTTGAATAAATATTTACAAATGTGGACCTAACTCCAGGCGAAACTGAGAGCCTATATTTAGAAATGATAACATTTTGAGCACAGTCATTACAAGGCCATTCTTTCTGAGGCTGTTTTATATGTGAGTGCCTTTTTTCACGCTTCACTCATTTTCAATCACATTTTGGATTCATTGTTTGGAGAATCAAGCTCTAATTCAGGGACACATACAATTTACAGCATTGATGTTTGGGTGGACATTGCTTCTCTTCAAATACACGCAAAAACGCATTGCTGCAAAGTCAACTGTCTTTGACAAGCCATCTGGTAATGAGAGCCTGCGCTCTGTTATCTGTCAGACCTGGATGGCAGCAGCCTCTGCAGCCCGAAAGCATTGACTGTGTCACAGCTCTGTCCTTTATCTTTTCCTCTCTGTTCATCTGGTCACTGTGCTTCAGTTTTCAGCTCATCCCAGGAGTCAGTTTATACAACAAACCAGCATCTTCCAAGCTTCTTTGTGTATCACACAAGGTGAAAAAAAAAAAATACAAACGGTGACCTGATTCTTGGAATCAAAAAAAAAAAAAAAACAGGAAAACCTCAAGGTCAGAAATGGATAGAAACAGAAGATGCTAGTGGAAGAAGCAAAGGCAATATAAACACAATGGGAATAATTAGCCTGCCACTTATTCCTGACCCAACACAAATGGATACAGGGAGCAGATTCTATAATGCAATTGGGCATTCATTCACTCAGCCCTGTTGAATGTCTACTGTGTGCCCGGCTCAACTCTAGACTGAGAATAAAGCAAACAGCAAGACAAATTCCTGTTTCTTAGGAGCTCACCATTTTGTAGGAGATATAGACTGGTCAAAATGCAATTCCAGGGGCCGGCGCTGTGGCTCACTTGGTTAATCCTCCGCCTGGGGTGCCGGCATCCCATATGAGCACCAGGTTCTAGTCCCGGTTGCTCCTCTTCCAGTCCAGCTCTCTGCTGTGGCCCAGGAAGGCAGTAGAGGATGGCCCAGGTGCTTGGGCCCCTGCATCCTCATGGGAGACCAGGAGGAAAGTGCCTGGCTCCTGGTTTTGGGTCGGTGCAGCATGCTGGCCGCAGCGCACAGGCCGTGGAGGCCATTTGGGGGATAAACCAACGGAAGGAAGACCTTTCTCTCTGTCTCTCTCTCTCTCACTGTCCAACTCTGCCTATCAAATAAAAAAAATGCAATTCCAGTGTAATGAGAGAAACGTTATCACAGAAGAAGTATGAAATAATTAATTACAGAAAATAAAGGTGTTCTGTGATGCCTTAAAGGAGCACCTCTCCCACATTTGGAGGTCAGTAATAGATAAACCAAGATCTTCATCAGGATTAAGAAAGGGCTCCAGGCTAACATTTCAACACATGCAATCCACCGGAACTAAGAGAGAAAATGGCCTTCCTCTGGAAATGTCAGCTAGTCTGGCTAATGCATACAAGGCAAGAGGTGAGTGAGAAAAGACAAAGCTGTAGAAGCAGACAGAGGGCAGGGTACAGAGCAGGCAAAGCTCTAAGAGACCAGGCAGGATATTGGACCCAACTCTGTAGCCAGTTGGAGTCACTGAGGACAATGTGGGCTCAGGGAAGGCCCTGCTATTGGAAATTCTATGGCAGCCCTAGAAGACTAATTGTTCCCCAAATGAGAGTTGATTCACACAGCAAGTTCATCTTAAGCATACAGGAAATGAATCACATTAATCAGATGTCATGTTAAAAGTTAAGAAGTAGAGTACATGTCAAATCACACCTTTTGAGAATGGAGAACAAATACACTTGCCTATCCTTGTCCACAAGTTCCATCTGTGGATTTAACCAACCTCAGACAGAAAATGTTTGAAAAAAATAATTGCATCCATATTGAGCATGTACAGACCTCTTTTCTTGCTGTTATTTCTTAAACTATACATATTGACTATTTCCATAGCATTTATATTGTATCAAACATTAATGATGATCAAGAAAATAATTTAAGGTATCCAGAACAGGTATATGCTATATGAAAATACTGTGCCATTTTATGTAAGGAACTTGAGTATTTGTGGATTTTGGTGTCGGTAGGGGGTCCTGAAATCAATCCCTCATGGATACTGAAAGGCAGCTGAACCTATATAATCATAATCTTCCTTAGTTAATGCCATTGTAAGTGATCTCAGGATTTGCTTAGTCCAACGGAAAATGTATCGAGAAACTATTACACATGAACCCCATTCATTTCATCATTTCATGCAGTGGTGAGGGCATGGGTTGGCCTGGGGATGGTGCCCCAAACCATCCCAAGATAATTACATTCTAAGGAAATACAAAGGGCTTTCCAACAAACTCAGCCCAAGACAAGTCCACCAGGCCATCCTCCAACTAGATTGCTGCCCCTAAGACCCTGCTTTCTAAAATCCCCAGTAACACTATGAATCTCCTGCAAATTTGTACCATTTTCACAGGTTCCAGCCTACTGTAGCAGCTTTGATACTATTGTTTCTGAAGTTTTAAGAAATGACCTAGCATTTTATTGATAATAGTTACACAATTTTTCAGTGGGATGAGGTAATGTACTCCAATGATTTCTATAATCAGACACCCATAAAAATTTGTGTGGATTAAATTCACATATTAGAATATTATATATTAAAATAAATCAGAGTTTTATACTGCAGGATTTTCTACACTGTTGTGGACTATTTGCTAAAATAAAGTAAAAATAACAGTTATACTCTGTCAAAAACAAAGCATTGAATTTGCAAATAATCTTTCTTCAAGAATATCTTGGAACAAATGATTATTTAATCAAATTTGAAAAGAGTGTCTTTAAATTAAGGTCCACACTCAAATCTCAAATGTTTTAATGTTACTTCTCCATTACTATATGGAACTAAAATAGCAAACAATGAAATAGCTCTTTTCTCCGTACTCCTATGACATAATTATTCATTTTTAGAACATGTTCCAGGGTTTCATTTTAGTATTTATTTGTAGTTACTTCATGTTCTCTAATATATTATAAAATTTTAGAAAATAATTTTGTATTATATCTTTTGATTCCTACATGGTGTCTTCAAACTGGTTCATCCACAGTAAACACTTCTAGATTGAGAGAAACCAAATATGCCACCATGGGTGTAATCATTGAAAATCAAAAAATTTTCAGTAGACTGTCTGATGATCCCAGAGACAGTACAGAAATGCACTTAGCATTATTCCTGTCAGCTCAAAAATGAACCTCATACCCCAACTAGTCTTCGTCATTGATTTAAGTCATATCAAATAGCTATTAGTGACAAAGACACTAAGCCTAGATTGCACTGAAGGAAAAATCCTCACAGAGTTTTTTCTTTTTTAATTATTAACATCAAAGGGAGAATTCAGTGTCATTAATCCAGGCTTGAAAGAGATGGCACACTACCTTTGGAAAGCAGAGTTCCATAGGGATCAATTTATCAAACCAATGCAACTGAACGTGTAAAAATATTCAGCAAGCCTAAAGCAAAAACAGATGAAAAGTGCTGGAATAAAGTAATCCATATTAGTGGTTTTTCCACATTAGTGGTTCAAGAGACTCATGGAAAATAAATTCAGGACCCCAGACTGCTGTTTATTGGTGGTAAAAATTTCTGCTCTCTTCTACATGTCTAATTCATTGAGTAATTTTTCCCCAATACTTTTACACTTCTACCACCATTTTGTGTGCACAAATGCTGGCAGAAGTGGAAAAGGGTCAGGAAAAAAAGGAGATGCAAAACGAATTTTACTGCTAATATGACAGTTGTATGACAACATCTTCAAAATACAGAACTTAATAGTCACTTAATATGCACACCATAATATAAACAGCATATCAATCAATCCAAGAACCTCCAAGTGCTTTAGTTGATGGAATTTAAATCCTAAGATAAAGAGCAGACTGTCAAATATTGGCCCCTACATATCCAGATGGTTGTTTTGTTTAATTCCTGCATAGTCAGTTGCAGAGAAAACAAAAGATAAAATAGCACAAGGGGTGGGGTTTGCATAAAATGGATCACTAGAAAGATCAATTAGTAAATAAATATATAAGGATGTATGAGAGCAAACTGAAGACCTAAGCCACCACCAACATAGAGGACTTTTTAGAAGACGGCCCAGTAACGCTACATCTTTTGTGCCTAGTCTTCATTGAGGAACGTGTGAAAAAGTGGTACTAGGGATCAGGCAACTATAAGCAAAATCAGGGCTGTAGTATTCAGAAGACTGCTCCCCTAATCCAGATTGTATGGCCTTTCAAGTCCCTGATTCCTCCAACTCCCATCGATCTGGTCAGACATTTTCTATTTTAAGATCATATTAATCTGTGCAGTGTTTCTTGGAGCAATATACATAATTTCTTTCACTGATGTGAAACAGTTTCCAGTTTTGTTTCTAAACACAGCATGCTGTTGGAGCTACCAATATGCACAGGCCCGTTGGCAATACACACTCAATTTCATGCAATTTGATATTACATCATGCATAAGGTTTTCCAACACCTAAATGAACCACATTTGTGTCTTATGAGTATTAGTAGCTTCCCAAAACACAAGCAAATGGCAATAGAAAACATTCTCAATGTGAGCAAATAGTATCTTAAAATAGGAACACTATACATAGCTACTTAACCATCGTATTGATGATTAATAAGCAAAATACATTTATGCAATAAAACTAACATGGCAATGGTGTTCTCTTTTTACTCTAGTATATATGTTCAAGTTAGGACTGGAGACATAAACAGGCAGTCCCTCATTAATTCATTTGTGGACTGGCTGTTAGAAAGCCAACAAAAACATGACTCAAGGAAACAGGAATGTTTTCTCAGTCTCTAAAATGAAGAATTTTTTACATAGGTTGTAATCCTTGAACTGCAGAGTTCCTGTGTGTTTCTGACTACCATTCAACAGCTGTAGATTCTTCTCAATGAAATGCAGCAACATCACAGATGGAAGAGTTTAAGGGTTTATCTTGCACAGAGAGGAGGTGTTAGAATCACAATGCCACAACATTCACACTAAGCAGTGTGCTCTTGCCTTCTTGCAAACAAACCAGGTGATAATTTGAAACTTTTGCATCTATCTTGGCACCTACAACAATATTTGTCACAAAGTTGAAATAACAACATGCTTCCCATTTGTAGCTCTCCAGCTTGCATGGAATGCTAGTGTTCATGGTGCCTCCTCCATTAGCAACAGAATCAATATAAGATCTGGTATATACCTGTACACTCACACAATACATAGAATAGTTGTGTTTTCCTAAGAAATGCCAAATTTTAGTTGCTTTCACTATTTAGATTTTTTTTTTTCAAAAACTCACAAAGGAGACTCACAGCTTCCATTAAATGTTTGAAAATGATTCCTATGAAGGAAAACTCTGCACTTGGGATTAGTTCCCTAAATCATTGTCACTCAGTCACTTCAGTTTCTTTTTTATTTATTTATTCATTTTGAAAGAGTTACAGAGAGGGGAGAGAGACAGAGAGAGAGAGAGAGAGGTCTTCAATCCATTGGTTCATTCCCTAATGGCTTCAATAGCTGAATCTGGGCAGGCCAAAGCCAGAAGCCAGGAGCTTCCTCCCAGTCTCCCACGTTGGTGAGGGGTCCCAAGAACTTGGGGCATCTTCTGCTGCTTTCCTAGGTGCATTAGCAGGGAGCTGGATCAGGGGGAGCAGCCGGGACTCGAACCATATGGGATGCCGGTACCACAGGTAGGAATTATATCCGTTATGGCAGTGCCAGCTGTTTCAGTTCAGAGATTTGACCATTTTTGTCCAAAGTTATTTTAAGTTAAGGAAACTGCTAAATTTTGTGTGGGGAATAGGATGTACTACTGTAATCATGACTCTGGAATGGACATTTCTATTTCTTTCGTTGTGGAAAATAAATAAATCTTCAAAAAAAAAATTAGCACAAGAGTGAATAAGCATTTCACCTAGCAGCTCCTGAGCTCCTGCCACCAATGTGGTAGACTGGACTTGGATTCAGTTCCTAGTTCCCAGCCTCCGCCTTGGCTGTGTCCCAGCTACTGCAGGCATTTGACCTATGGATAGAAGCGCGCTCTCTCTCTCTCTCTCTCTCTCTCTCCCTTCCTCTTCTAAAAAGAAAATGGCATAGCAGATGCTAGAATGAATTATTACAATCTCACTCCAGAAAAAATCTTCATGATCCGTCAAGAAGGAGTAACTTCTTCATTTTTCAAATGGATGGGTTTGGGACCTCGTGGATTACAGACATTCTAAGACTCACTCTTTTCAAGAGCAAAGTTGAAGCCCAATGTATGTTACCATGTTGGAGACAAAGTCCCCTAGTTCAAAATCTCTGTGACTTCCTTTGAATGTGTGGATTTTCTTAACATTGAATTCCATTCATTAATTTCACAAAATACTAACCAGCACTTAGGGGTGCCAGACTGCACCAGAAGCAGGAAGAACCATGTTGCCAGCTCAGGCAGAGAGTGGCTCTTCTGGGTATCCTTTTTAAAGGTCTTTGTGTTATATTTCTCTTCTATTGTTCCCAAGCCTTCAGTAAAATCTTGTTAAACATTACAACCTGTTCTCAGTGATTCCTGCAGGGAGCTGAAAAGCCGGCTCTCTGCCCAAACCTACAATAAAGCAGTTGGGACCCGCTACAGCTACCTGAGAGAACTTCAGCTCAAGACAGGGTGACAGGACATGGTACAAGCATGTGATGAACTAGGAGCACAGTGGAGCTCAGAGTTTCTGAACAGGATGGTGGCTGGATCTGGCCAACATCGATCAGAACAGATGCATGGAGATTGCCTGGACATATGTAGAGATAGGGAAGGGTCACATCACATATCATCCACTGAATACTAGGCTGTCTGCCCAGCATTACGATAGGATTGATAACTGTACACATAATTATACAGATCATTAACGTATGTCCATTTTTAAGAGTAAGTAGATGCAAGGCACATTTTCATTTGGTGCATTTTACCAATTTAAAATGCCTTGGCTCGGGGTGGGTGTTTAGCCTAGCAGTTAAGACACACACATCCAGCACCCAAGGTCCTAGGTTTGATACCTGACTTACTCTTGACTCAAGAGCCAGACCGTAGGAGCAGCAGGTGCAGGTGTAAGTAACACCGCGCCTCCCATCCACACCAAAGACCTGGATTGAGTTCTCGGCTCCTAGTTTCAGCTCCAGCCCAGCCTGGCAGTTGTAAGCATTTGGAGGGTGAAACAGTGCCTGGGAGCTGCCTCTCTCTCCCTCTCTCTCTCTCTCTGTCTCTCTCTTTCTTGCTCTGGCTCTCTCTCTACCTATCTTGTTCCCTCTTCTCAAAAAAAATAAAATAAAATAAAATAAAATAGGATTCCAAAGCTTGAAAAACTGTTAAATCTATAGAGTTTTCAAACTAAGTAGCACATCTAGAAAGCAGTCTTCTTGGAAGGTGTGTAAACGAGAGCAAGGAAGAGGAGGCAATTGGCAATGAGAAAATGAAGGGAACGAATTGTGATGAGTGCAGGGGAAGGAGTCTTCCTCTCCTCTTTCCCTCCATTCTAACTCTAATGCAGCTCAAAGTGCTTGTTCATCACTAATGAATTCTACTCCTGAAACTTCTATGTGTGTGCATGCACATTAGAAAATCACTTAGCATATTATATTTTTCATAACTTAAAAAGACAGCATACCCTCTTAGACATGTAGCCTACACATTATTCCAGCAGGAATAGGATTTCTGAAAATATTTTAAATTTATATTTGAGAGAAAATAATATGAAATTTCCTACATAAATTGTATTGGTAAGAACCTCAATACCCTATTTTTCATTCTTTTCTCATACAATATTTCAAGAAATTGAAATACATTTAAATAAGAAAATAGTATAAACAGCATTATCATTATCCTATATTTACTAATGTTATATTTCTTTTTTTTTTTTAATTTGACAGGCAGAGTTAGACAGTGAGAGAGAGAGAGAGACAGAAAGGTCTTCCTTCTGTTGGTTCACCCCCCAAATGGCCGCTACTGTCGGTGCTGCCATCTGAAGCCAGGAGCCAGGTGCTTCTTCCTGGTCTCCCATGCAGGTGCAGGGCCCAAGCACTTGGGCCATCCTCCACTGCCTTCCCAGGCCACATCGGAGAGCTGGACTGGAAGAGGAGCAACTGGGACTAGAACCCGGTGCCCATATGGGATGCTGGTGCCCCAGGTGAAGAATTAACCAAGTGAGCCACGGTGCCTGCCCCTACTAATGTTATATTTCAAGGTACGTATAAGTTTAAGCTTTAGGAATCTTGAAAGTAAAACACATTAAATTCAAGATTGAGAAATTTATGTGTTATCAAATAAAAATACAGTATAATTATAATTATCAATATAAATTAGTTGGTTCACAGATGCTAAAAATAAAAATTGCTGTTGAGTTTTAATAATCTCATAGTTACTACACTGTGTCTAGAACCTTTGATTGCTAGGGATTTTACCACTATTTTAAATTAGTAAAATACATCTTCAAAGAACTATCAATTTCACTCTAATTAAAATCTATTCTCATATTAATGTAATTACGTCTTTCTCTGGCAGTAGTAGAAATGGTAATACTTTAGAAGTAGTAAATCTTAAATCTATTCTCTAAACTCCTTTTCTTTTAATTTACCTCATATTATAAAATGGTGGTTAGGCAAATTTCCTTTCGCTTATAAAGGTTAAGTCAATTCAGAAATGTGACTCTAAATTGGATTGAAAAGAAATGAATTCAGTTGACATAGAAAGTGAATGAGTGACTAAATAAATGCATATTTCCAATTGACAGTGAGTTTTCTAAATACAAAGAGATATCAAAGTACAGTTTTCATTATACCTTTCATTTTTTTCAGTGACAACTCCGTTACTTAACATCAAACCTTTGTTGAGAATTAAAACATTTTTTGCATTTCTCAATGATTTATTATAATCCTGTTAATTTGTAACATATAATTTCACAAATAACTTACACTCTATTCCATCAATTAACCCAAACATTTTCTTAATTCCTTATAATTACATTCTTTTTATAATTACATCATATTTGAGTATTCAGTACACAAATATCTCAAATCCTAGCTATTTGCTCCTTCTGCTAAAAAAGAAAACATTATTATATCCAATGTTGCTAACTTACACAAAGGTTCTTACTGAATTTGATGTTTCAAATAACACACTTGACAATTTTATTGTTGTCAGAGATAAGAGTGCAGCTCAAACAAAACAAATGTCCTTTGCTGTCAAAGGCAAGGATATCTCATGTCCTGAATGCCATCAAAGACAGGAAATTGCTCGCACTGGTTTGAAACAGGGATTTCAGGAAAAGGGAAAGGTTTCTTGACAAATTGCATTCTTCAAAAATTGTCCATCAATCAAAGGAGGAAAAAACTCTTTGGATTAGGTGTTACCTCTTAAAAGATGAATATGGTGATGCCAATACTCTCAAGGCAGGAAAAATCTGGGTATTTTAGTAATAAGAATGGTATAATCTGAAAAACATAATGCATTTCATCCATTTTATTGAAATACTGTTAATTAAGTCACATATAATATAAAAGGGTTTTTGAAAAGATACTTGTTAACTGTGATTTTAAATCATATTGCTTAATTGCAATGGCAAAATGTGAGAAAAGCTTCAAAGTAAATCTTGACTATTCTGTTTTTTAAAATGTAATTGTAGTTTATAATGTATGTATTTAAATGGTCATCTTTCCATTATCTTATAGTTTATAGCCCTTGCCTATATTACCTCTGAGCTAGGGTCTTTTTACTTTTAGTGGAGCATTAAGCCCTTGACTGTAATGTTAACTTACATGTGTTATCTCAAAAGCTAAGAAAGAGAGAGAAGGAAAGAAGGAAGATTGGAAAGAAAGAAGGTAGGAAGGCAGAAAGGAAAAGAAAAAAAGGAAAAGGAAAAGGAAGGGAGGGAGGGAGGTAGTGAAGAGGGAAGGAGGGACTATCATAGTCTTAGAATTTATCTATGAACTACATTGAATGTGTTCTCTTTGTATCAATGTCATTAACATGAAAAAAGTATCAGAAAAAAGGAATGTTTATAAAGTATGATAAATACACACAAATATTTTAAAGATCATATACTGGGAGTACAGCTGTGGATAAGTTCTTCCCACTTCCATTGCTGCTCATCTTTTTCTCCATTATCTCTGGGAAATGTGAATTGACTGGCAACTAATTATCCAGGTCGCTTTTCTTCCAGAGTTACAAGACAGTTTTAACACACTTTTCTTTGCACGTTGCCATAGTCTTTTTTTTTTAAACCAAGAGACTTGACTGCACTTGTGTCCAACACCTTTGAAAGAGTAAAAGTCTTCACTTTCCAGTTGCTTTTAAGGTGAAGTAAAAAGTTTAATTAAATGTATTATTCCGTATTGTTGACTAGAATGCACCATCAGTATTTATATTTCTCAAAATACTGATTTCTGGAGAAAATCCAGCCTGATCAGAATGGAATTAAAAATAGTTGCTCACCAATGTACATGATTTCATTAATAATCTTTGGTCACTCATCCTATTAGTGAGTTATGGCAGGACTTGTGTGTGTGTGTGTGTGTGTGTGTTTCATGATGAAAAGATATGAAGTAAAAGTGGGGAAAATATTACACTGCATTGCTGCTGAAACTCATAGAATGAAAACATAAAGATTTAGGAGACATTTGTATTTTGGGGCTTTGTGTGAGTGAGGTATTAGATGAATTGGCTAACAAAGAGCCTATGCTTAAACCTGTAACTGAACTGGAAAAATATTGTCACTAATGGAAAAAAGGGCAGAGGCTTTACATCTTTCCCGTATTCCATCTCGCTGTGAAGTCAATGGGGCGAGAAATATAGGCAAGTGCAGAACAGAGATTCATGGCTGAGAACTCACTGAGAAACAATTTAACATCTTAGAGAGAACAGAGGAGGCATCCCTAGTCATTAATTATCGAGAAGTCACAATAAAAAGCATTGCATTGAGCCTGCTATCCACCAAACTGGTAGCATTTAGCTGGAGGCAATATTATGTAGGACTCTGAGATGGGATTTGGGTGGCAGACACATAGGCTCTTTTGCTAGTTCTGTCACTTCAGTGTTTTGTAACCTTGGCAAACCCAATCAATCTTTCTCGGCTTTCATTTCTCCATATTGACAAATGGAGCTAATACCTACCATACTGAAGTGTACCTATGCCTGCTCATAGAGTTCTGTAGCATTAGACACTGCACTGATGAACCTTATATATTGACTCACAGCAGCTTCCTGCAAGCCACCAATTGATTGAATCACCATGGCACTCCATTAGTTATTGATAATCTTCTTAACAACCCAAAGTAAAGATCAGCTCATAGTGATGACTTTGAAAGTTTTACAGTAAGTCCAAATGTGTCTGCTTGCCAACTCTTTTGGGAAAAGGGAAGAAGATTAATGATTTGAGAAAAAAGAATATTCTGATAGTTAAAACCACATTAGGTGAGCAAGTTCAAACCCTCTGAGAAAGCTGACAGGAAAAGCAGATAGTAATTCCCTTTTATATTCAAATAAAACTATCTGAATGGTATTGACTGGAATTTCTTGCCCTATGCTGATAGAACTTTATACAAAATTTTTGACTGTTCATCTCTGTAATGAAAGCTCTTTCTTATAAGAAAAAATGCCTCACCTACACCCCATGACATATGATTTGATCTGCAATGAATATCTAAAGAGAACTCATAAATTTTCTAATTCACTGTGTTAATTTCTATAAAATTGACATTTTACTATTAAATACTGAAAATCTGAAAAGACCAAGTTTTTTAGATTATCACAGTCAGATTTATTCTTGCAAATATGTAAAAAGTCACAGGACGAGCAACCCTGCTCTGTGTCCTGAGGGGCCCAGTGCCACCATATGGGTCTTCAGCCACCTCCGACACAGGCCCATGCCCCAGTCTTCGCACCTGCTCTTCCTTTGGATCGGATGTTCTTCCTGTGCGTGCCCAAGGTAGCAGAATCCTTCTCATCATGCAGCTCTCAGCCCAAGGGTTATCTTTCCAGAGCCCTTTGCTTACCAGTCATCTTCTATCACATCACAGTGATTTTCTCCTCCAAAGCCTTGATTGCTCTTAGAAATGAACTTAAATTATGGTTTTCATGTTTATATCTGGCTCCCTTGTCACTGAGCCCTCAGATGAACATGCAGGGATCGGAATTGGAAAGCTAGGAAGATTCTAGACCTAATCACTGCCAGCCTTTTTTAAGAGAGAGAGTGTTTAGCGTCCATTTAGCTTTAGCTTTAAGATTTGCATTCAATTCTGAAACACCAGAGACCATCTGCAAAGCTTCCATGGTCATTGTTAGTTAACAAGAAACTGATGCGAGTATATATAGGTCAGGTAAAGTTGTGGTCCTGGGCATGGTTGACCTCACTCCACACCTGCCTCACAAAATATACAACATTCCAACTACACACTAAGTAATGTTTGTAGAGAATATTTTTTTCCCTGAGCTAATCGCAGGGGTCTAAATGTCAGATAAACTAAAGCCAAAAACAAATTAAAGTGTTATGTTGCCATTCTTGTGTTAATATTTTACTTATCTAATTTTAATATTCATTATTATAAAAACATATAAATAGCTTTATATATATATAGAACAACTCAAAGCTATGTCAATTTGTAAATGTGTTAAAATTGAACAAATTTTTAATAAAATTATCCTTCCCAGTAATTAGTAGATCTACTTGCAACTTCTATTATTTTCTCTAATACAATTATATTTATTGACTTGGGATTTTTTTCTCTTTAAAGAAACAGGCATCAATTCTCAAGAAATTTGCAACTAGAAAATTTCAAGGGACTTGGAGCATTTTTTCATCTCTCTTATCATCTTCTTTTTGATCTTTTGTTTAAATAATTTGCTAAACATACTTCTTTATTATCTTTCCTATTCAAATCACATGAAATAATAAAGCTGACTGTAGATATTCCCTTAATCCATATAAGGAGAGTCCCAACAATACACAGAGAAACAGATTTGAATCTTGCTTGTTCTCTTGCTCCATTTCTCTATCCATACTCCAAATCCACACCTTAATCTCTAAAAAGGGGTGCTGATGAATTGAATTACCTTTTGTTTTCCATCACCCATCCCTTTCCAACCAAATGCTACCAAGAACCTTAGCAAAGGATCCTGTGCGTGTTTTAAAATGTTTTTTGGACAGTGATGTAAGGCCTAAGTTCAATGGGGTGAAATTGGGTGAAGGTGGTGAAACTCACATACTCCCCTGCAGTATATGGACATGTAACAGCAGGGAATTCAGGATCATTTCAACTGTTCTACACAGAATTTGACAGTATCATACACATGTTTTGTAAAGAAAATTAACCAAAGTGGATAAAATAGGTTAGAGCCAGATTAGAAGAGCCAAGATATTTTAATAGTTCAGAACACAGATGCTGAGTCTCTAACTTCAAGCGATGTCAGTGATTTTGATCAGAGAAGACAAACTTGGGAGATATATCAGGAATAATCTTGACAAGACCTAATGAAGGATTATAAAAATTAAGGGGCAGGAAAAGGTCAAGGCTGACTTTACTGTTTCTGTCCTAAATCATAAAGTGAATAGTGCCACCATGTATTGACACAGAGTCAGAAAGGCAGAAGTGGGCCATGGATAGGAAGAGGATTAGTTCAGGGAACGAGGTAAAGTAATACATAGAATGAGTGTAAAACCAGATAAGCCTACTCCCATTGTAAAATCCAGAATTCACACCCAAGAAATTTCACATTGAACAAGAAGAGTTTGCAGATTTTTGGAAAGTGTGACCCAAGGATCACACAGCTGCAAACTCACCCTGGGAAACACTTAAAAACTTCCATCAGACCCTCCTGCTGCTATATCTTGTTTCCATAGGAATCTCCGTTTGCTCCCCATTGTCCCTGCACTATCCCACTGCCACACTGCTCACTTACTGTGACATTTCTTCCAAGCTTTGACACATTTCCAATCATGAGATGTCATTTGGAAGGTGGCATCACCATCCGTTAGCAGAATTTCTTGATATTAGTAGATTTCCTAAAATCCTAGGAAATAGTCATTTTTAAACCACAGATTGGAAGTTATCAATTTATATAAATACTAAAAGAAGTTATACAACCTATGAAAGATATCCAAGTTGATACAGTATGGAAGGAGACAACACAACGGCTAAACTACCACAAGGCAATGATCATTGGCGGTTAACAAGATAAGTGATATGGAGAAAATGTTGCTCAAAGATAAGAGCTTTGTTAAATTTAACGTGAAGAATCAATATAGCAATTTTATTATATATTAATGATAAGCTTATTGCATTCATTGTTAAAACCAAACAATTACTAGTCACATTGAGCTCACTGCTGTATTTCAATGTTTAATAAAAGATGCATTTATTTATAAATGAAATGTAAACTTTAACTAAAAGGACTTGATTTCTCTCTTTTGAGAGAAAAAAAGGAGAAAGCCACTTAATTTCTTGGAATAGTTTTCACACCTCATGGAGTATTAAATAGATGCCAATTGACTTCTCATTTGATTGCCTTCATGTCTAGTAGATCTAACCAGTCTCACCTCGAACTTACTCATTTCCCTAAATTTTAAGGAGCTGATTCTTCCTAAAAGAGCAATTATGCCCACACTAGATCAATCATTCTTCAAGAGGCTTGGGCTTGCACTTCCTTGCCTGGATCAGGAAGCCTGAGGATAATGGCCCATTAAGAACGCAGCTTTCCTAGCCACAAAAAAAAAAAAAAAAAAAAAAAAAAAAAAAAAAGTGTCTCTGGCAGGAATGAATTTTTTACTTAAGGAGGATCTCGAGAGGGTCAACTTGTTTATAATTGGCTTGGAAGACTGCCCTTCCCCTTAAGCCCCCACTGCGACAGGATTGCTTGGCTTTACTTCAGAACAATTATTTTAAATTAGGACCATACATTTATGGGATTACTGACGCTGAAAATCCTTTATGAAAAATAAACAAAGTCATCTCTGATGATCCAACTGTAGATAACATCCGATTCATAACCTAATGTTGTTTTGAAAGAAAGAAAATGTGTCTTTGTAAAAGTTACGGCTTAGTCATACCCAAAACCTGCAGAAAGGAGTAACTGGACATTTAGAGCGGGATTCTATGAGCCTTCTCTCTTCTCCAGCCTAAGCAGCATGTTTGAATTGATGATTTGCCAAACTAAATTAAAAAAAAAAAAAAATCCTCTACTCCCACTGGAGCCTGGTCATTTACAATGAGAACAGTAAGTGTGTACTCTAAAAAATTGGCCAAAGTCTCTGGTCTGCATAACGCTCTTCTCTCAGGTCCCTTCTGCCAGAAGCAAGGCACTGAGGATGACCGGAGAGCTGGAGGTGAGAACCGACACAGTGCTCTGCTTCCTCCCCAGACCAGCACATGCCTCCTGTTGCAGCTATCGGCTGTTTGGGGAACGCTTTCTCTTTCATTACTCTCTCCTCTTTGCAGGCTGATATCACTCAAAAGTAGCAGCACGAAACCTAGAAGCTCTTTCTCGGAGAATCATTTATTTATGGAGAGAAGGGCCAAGGGCACTGGAGGGAATAGTTGGTGGGAGATTTGCGTCTCACCTGCGCATATTTTCCTGGTAGAATTAAGCCTCCCTGTTTCTCAAACTGTCCTCTACCTGACAACGTGACCTACATTTTGGCAGCTCTTCCTTCAATTCAAACCCTTTAGCAGAAAGCAAGCTCTCTGCAAATAGAAGGCTACAGAACAAAGGACACTCAGAGATGCCACAAGGTTAACTTTCATTTTTCTTTCATTTTGTATATTAAAACTGAGACGGTTTAGGGCGATGAAGCATTGGGTGAACTCTGTAGCCATATGGAAAGCTTTCTGCTGTTATTGTTATTTCCATGGCTGGTATATATTTTAAATTAATAAAGATCCCTCCCAAAAGTCATTAGCTAATACCTGTTATTTGTTAAGAGATATTGTCATGCCTAATGGGTCATTTGTTATCAAGAACTGCATTTATAAGCTACTAACTTCTGCTTTTATGTTGTTTTCAAAAATATTTCTTTACTTTCCCAATAAACCCTTTTTTTATAATTTCATAAATAAAAAGTGACACACAGATGGTAAATATAGGACCATAATTTTTTGGGTGAGAAAGCTAAATCCTATGTGCAAGGGAGGGATTTTAGAATCCCAGCTGTTGGTTCAGCTGCCACAGCAAAATCTCCCAAATGTGGTATTAGTGGCAGCTCCAAGGGGCTGAGCACCGTCAGTGCTCTTATTTCCAAGGCTGACCTGAAGTGACCCCAATTTGAAAACCAACTTATTTACAAAATAAATCTGTTGCTGGAAGAACAGGATTATAACAGCTTCCCATACCTTAGACTCACACAAACCCTGAGTCAACTCCAAAGCAAAAGTCACTTTTCCAAGTCACTCAGAAAGGCATATAATGGTTACCACCAGTTACCAGCACCTTAAGCTAAAATCCCACAACAAACAAAGAACCAGTCTGTTGTTTCATGCAATGCTCTTTCCTTCGTCTAGATCAATAATGCCTGTACACAAACCGGAACTGGGGGGCTGGGAGATTAATTGCCCACTGTTGGAACACACTGAAGTCACAGCTGGGATTTGGCTTGTTTCTGGGTGTAGCTCCTTAGTTGAGCACCGGAAGCATCAACTCTTGTTCTTTACACTAACAAGGAGGAGGGAGAGAGAAAAACCATTTTTTAAATGTCTAAATTGCTTATAATATTTACATCTCTGAAAACTTCCCCCTCTTGATTAATCATTTGTATCTCAATATAAATTTAAGTTATCAACAGCAAAGAAAGGTTGCTCACAAGAATGGAAGATGAAAACAACGATCATTCCTCTGGAAGAAGGGCTGTTGTTAAGTTGGGGGCGTGATTCACCTGGCAGGGACAATGTGGATTGTGCTGATGGAAAAAGGCCTTAGGTCATTAGAGGTACACTGTAGGAGCCAACATGGAGCAGGTAAAGCAGCTCAAGAAACGCGGGTATTCCATATGGGTGCAATTCCTTTCCCAGCTGCTCCGCTTGCAATCCAGCTCCCCTCTAATGGCCTGGGAGAAGCAGAGGAAGATGGCCCAAATGTGTGGGCCCCTGCCACCCACATGGGAGACCTGGATGAAGCTCCTGGCTCCTGGCTCTGGCCTGGCTCCACCCTGACTGTTGTAGCCACTTGGGGAGTGAACCGGTGGATGAAGATCTCTCTTCCTCCCTCTCTCCTTCTTTAACTCTTTCAAGCTTTTTATTTTTTTATTTTAAATAAATCTTTTAAAAAGAAATACGGGGTTGGCTCTGTGGCACAGTAGGTTATTCCTTTGCCTACAGTACCGGCGTCACATACAGGCACTGGTTCTGTTCCTGGCTGCTCCACTTCTGATCCAGCTCTCTGCTATGGCCTGGGAAAGCAGTAGAAGATGGCCCAAGTCCTTGGACCCCTGCACCCGCATGGGAGACCCGCAGGAAGCTCCTGGCTCCTGGCTTCAGATTGGCTCAGCTCCAAGCCTTGAAGCCATTTGGAGAGTGAACCAGTGGATGGAAGTCCTTTCTGTCTGTCTCTCTCTCCCACTGTCTGTGACTCTACCTCTTAAATAAATAAATAAATAAAATCTTTAAAAAAAGCACTGTAGATGATATTATGCAATATACCACACTTCCAAATTGCTCATTTGCTTGAAAATGCTGACAGGACTAAGAAGTTTTTTCATGCTTTTTTAATGTGAAAATCAAAAGTTAATAAAATATGTTTCTTTAAAAAAACAGTAGGTCTTGGGCATTCTGGGAGAAATGTCAAACAAGTAATTGCTTTGTTGAATGAGTGAATGAATATATGTTAATTTTTATATAAATCACAAAGGAAAGTAAAAAAGAGAGCAAGAGAAGAGGACAAAATGGAGTAAGTAATAGGGAGCTTATGTCATCAGCAGGTGAGGAAGTTTTCACAGCAGAAGTGACATTTAACAACTAACCAAGTGACACACAGAAGTCATCCAATTGGGGAAGTAAGGGCAGGACATTTCAGGAAGAGTGGAAGCAATTTTAAGAGACTGGAATCAGGCCAATGCTAGAAATGCTATAGATTTTGCGAAGTTAACTTCTTGCCCAATTTTCCAAAGTTGTCATTTATATTTGTAAATTTAGTACAAAGATAAGATGCCTACTTGAGATTTCTGTAGCTTAGACAATTCTCAAAGTTATCCAAAATATGAAAATCAATAACTTTAAATACTTTTTTAAGAAATTTTACTCATATAAACAAAAGTAAGAAACTAAAATAATTTGACATCACCGTGGGGCTAGCTAAGCAAATACAATATTCTGTAATTATTAAAGTCATGTGCTGTCATTCTGACTCTGTGAGAAATTGTGGTTCTTGCAAATGAATTTAGTAGGACTTTGTTTTGCAAAGCTAATGTTAAGAATTGAAATTCTTTTCAGAAGAACTACAGGAAAAAAACATTCACATCAGAATAAATAAATAAATGATATGTGTGCAAAATGCCATCATAGTAGATGCATGGAAACATCAGTAGGATAGGTAGAATTTTGCTGTAGATTAAAATTGACTGCCAGATTAGTTCTTGTTAGTTTTTAAGGTTATGCAATTTTAGGCTAAATATATGACAAGGCCAATCGAATGCTTAATAGGATATCCTTGAATATTTCTTCATAGGCTGGAAATTATGTTATAAATAATTCTGTATTCTTAACAAGATTATCTCCATTCAAAGTTTCTCAATAAATATGTATTTCACACCTACTCTCCACCACACTGTATGCTTGGAATTAAAATGGAAACAATGAAAAACAACCAGTATTGGCTTCTTGAAATGGTCTCTGAGGAAGATATGCCTACTACCTCATACTCAAAAGCTTTTTTAACTAAGAATACTTTTATAGGTGTAATAATTATCATGGTTCTTCTGGATGTGATTAATGCTGTCTGTTAAGAGCCTTCATAGAGGTGAGTACAAGGCCAACATAGAAGTAGAAAAAGGAGACACTTCCAGAAGAGGTGGGACATTGATTTAGTCCTGACCGAGGAGAAGCCTCTTCACCATTGGGAGCCTAAGCAGAGATGGCCTGTTTCAGGCAGAAGTCAGGAATGTGGGAGCCAGCAGAGAGCACTAAGGCAAGAACCAGGTAGGGGAGACTGTATCCACACACTGAGATATGAGTGAAACTCAGATATGCTATCCACTTCTATGGTATTGACAGAGATGTATCATAGAAGTACATCCATAGACACAATTTTACTTTTGTTAAGGCAAGTGTTCTATTTGCCACTATTTTCCCAACCTACACTGAAGAGTTTGAAATGCAACAGTAGTTTCCTCTACAGATTCCACATCCACCTTGAGTCCCAATCCACCAAAGTTACTATTGTTAAAAGCTTTACTATCAAATTGTATGACTCTCAGACATAACTGTAACTTATGAGACTTAAGGATATCCTCCACTTAATACACTAAAAGGAAGTAATTCTTTGAAAACAAATTTTACTATTAAGTCTCATAACTCTCTGAGGACAGAAGTCCTGCATGGGAAGTTACTGTACAGTGACTCTTGTTGTTTATTTAACAATTAACACTCTTATGTATCACATCAATGATCACCTGAGGCTCTTGACATGAGCTGCCTTGGCTATGGAAGCCTTTTGGATCTACTAACTCGACAAGACCATAGCAAAATGGAAGTTCTCACCTCCCTTCAGAGAAAAGTACATCCTTCTTTGGTGGACACTTCTTTCCCCTGGGGATTCACCCACAGAGGTACTTCATGTAGAACATTTTTTGCCATGGTGTCTTGGCTTTCCATTCCTGAAATGCTACCCTGGGCTTTTCAGCCAGACCAGAGTAGCTTAAATGCTGAGTCTGAGGTCAGAGTGCTACTTAAGGCAGTAGTGCTTGCAAAAGATGTACCATTCTTGGATTCTTCTTTAAAGACAATTAAGTTTCTAAAAAGAAATAATGGGAGAAGGAAAGGAGAAGAGGGGGAGAGGATAGGAAAGAAAGAAAGAAAAAAAAATCAAAATTACCCTCAAGATATGATAACTTTGGACAGCCCTTCTCTGGACTGTTGAAGAATAGTTCTTTTTTCTTTTTTTTTTTCTCTCCTTTTCTTTTTCTTTTTCATACAAAGAATTGAATTCTTTACCTAGAACAGAGTTAATCCTCTGTATATAAAGTTAAATGAAAATAGATCTTAATAAAAAAAAAAAAGACAAGGAACAGGAGAGGGAAGAAGTAGAGGGGTGGGGAAAGTGGGTAGGAGGGCGGGTACTATGGGAAGAGTTGCTATGTTCCTAATGTGGTATTTATGAAATGCATGCAAATAAATTTTAAAAATTGTATAACAAGTGAACTGCTGAATTCCAAAATCATCCTTTCAAGCTTTGTGACATTTCTAAGGTGGGAACAGAAGGGAGAGGGAGTGAATTTAGGGAGAACATGACTAGGTATGACTCCTAATCTGAAAATAGGAACATGAAAAGTTGGAAAGAACAAAAAGGAGAGTACTGTAGCTATTGTCTTAGAATCAGTCTAAAATCAAAGCACTTTGGAGTGCAGTATTCCTGAGTTCTGTTTCTCATGAACCGAATTTCGCCATGTATTAAGACAGGAATGTTTTAAACCCCAACTGGAAGAACATAGAGGTGCTAGCAGTCTACACAAAATGAATATATGAGGAATAACTTGACCAAAAGGGTAGTCATTATGGGGGGAAAAAAGGTATCAACAGTATCATTGGTTCCCAAAATTTCCCAGGAAAAGTAGTCTTTAAAATACATATTAAATGCCTTACCTTAAAAAAGCAAGCCAGTTGTAGACAACACAAAAACATCCTCAAGTGTCCCCCAGGTTATAACAATAATCAGAGCAATCATAGCTCACTTACAGAGGGCTTCATGCTTGCCAGCCACAGTATTCACACACACACACACACACACACACAGGTGGGGTAGTTCATCCATTTCAAGGAGTCCATAGTCTCACACTGGAAACATCTGAACTCTGATGCATCTTGCAGTCACTGGAGCTCTGCAATTCACTATTGGCCATGGCGGTCCAGCAGTCATCACCTGTGCATGCCTGGGCTTCATTGCTCCTCCTGTGTCGGATAGAACATGACCACGTTTTAGAACCACAACAATGCATCTGTTTCACTCAGAGCTTCCTTTTTATATGTCTAATGGAACGCTGAAAAAACTATGCCTTAATAAAGAATCGTCCTTTCGATAATTAAAAATAGATGTTACAACTAATAAAAATTAAGATTGTGTCACACTGCAATTGGCAATGGTTATTTTTTCTTTCTTGATAATACAGAAAATAATAGTGTGGTTTACAATCATTAGCTTCTCAGAATCCACTAAATATGATAGATAATTCAATTCTCATAACAACCCCATGAAATAAGGAATATTTTCCCATTGTCTTTCTTCTTAAAACCTTGAAGATTCAGAAATACATGTTTGTCTATGAGGCAAAATGTGAGAGAGAAAGGGAAATCACACTCACAGAAGCCGGGGAAGCCAGGAACAGTCTTGTCTTTGAACAAATACTGAAATATTTGGTATTACGGTGAACAAAGGCTTTGCTGCCATGAGCCAAGGTGTGGTTTGTTATTTACAGTGACTGCAGCACTTTCTATTAAAAAAATAGAAAAAGCTTTGGATTTTTGTCAAAGAGTGAAAGAAGATCTATCCTGCCTGGATAGTGAGAGAAAAGAGAGCAAGGACAAAGATCAAGTCACTGTTATGATTATCCTCTAGGAATTTTCCTTAATGTTCCCACTGCACGTCGAGTCAGTTGTATGGGGAGAAAGTAGCAGATTACATAGTATATTCAGCTTCCGTGAACTTCCTCCGTACCATAAATTGTATGCAGCAGTTAAACTGCTGCTTGGGATGTCCACACCCCATATCAGAGTGCCTGGGTTGGAGTCCTGTCTCTGAGCCTGATTCCAGCTTCCTGCTAATGAATGTCCTGGGAGACAGCCAATGATGCCTCAAGTTCTAGAGCCCCCACCACATAAAGGAGACCTGGATGGGTGATTTTAGGCCAATCAATGTGCAGGAATAGGGACAGTTTTACTGGAAAGGTATATGGGTAAAGAACCAGCAGGTAGGCAGTGAGAACACTCTATGTTCCACCAGTAATGTCTGACAACTTAAACAAGGTATGTCTATCTGTCTGGCTTAGAGCAAGGGGAGCTTTTTCTTTTCTTGTCTTTTTTTTTTTTTTTTTTTTGTCCTGCTTCCATTGTGCACATCTGTTTACCTCATATTCTGCTGTGTTTCCCTCTCAGAGACAGTGCCCTAACCCCTGACACAACTGAAGATTCTTTGTAGAGCAGCACCTTGGCTTGAGCCTAAGGATTAGAGTCATTGATATCAGCCTGTTTGTGTGCAAGGCAGCTGTTTCATGAATCACTATGCTGATTGGTCCCTGGCTGGCTCTCCTTTCTCCTGCATGCTGATTTTGACCTTGAGTTTCTGGAGAAGATCTATGCTTCTGTCTTCTGCCCAGGGCCACAGTTTTCTGTAAACTTTCCCCCTCATTCTTATTTTGGTGTCTTTTCTCTAGGAATTCCTTTAACTCTTTGTTGTTCTGGAGCAAACTATCCCAGATTTCTGGCAGTAATATTGCTTCTTTGTTGCTTCTGTTTGATTTCAGTAGAATCATCAAAGAAGAGGAAGTAGATGCCTGGGGTTTCTATTCAGAGACTCTTAAATGATTAAATTCAGCCACAGTGGTATTTTTCAAACAATGGCAGTAATATTCATAATAATATACATCAACTGGATCTATGACAGAGTGGGAATGCTTATTTTCTGAATTCAGCTTCAATAATTGAAATATTTCAAAACTCCTAAATTTTGTTGTGTGAAGATATTAAAATGAATTAGAGCTGTCTTTCTATCTTCTAAGAATTGGAGCAAAATTTCAAAAACTCCTTTTAAGGAAATGAGCATTGTGGTGCAGATTAGGCCACTCTCTGGGATACCCACATCCCCTATCTTCCACGCCAGGGTGCCTGGGATCAAGTCCTGCCACCACTTCAGATCCAGCTTCCCACTAATGTGCACCCTGGGAGGCAGCAGGTGATGGTTCATGGACTTGAAGCCCACCACCCCATGGGCGACTTAGATGGAATTCCTGGCTCCTGACTTTGGCCTGGCCAACCCTGGCCCTGCCCTGACTGTTGCAGGCATTGCAGGAGTGAACCAGTGGATAGAAGATCTGTCTGTCTCTCTATCAAATAATAAAATAGAAAACATAAAGCATATCTTTTCAGTCCATTACTTATTTAAGAATATGTATTTCGTGTCTTATTCTTTTTAGTACTTTCCAATAAAATCATAGAGGGAGAACTTGGCGCTTCAGGTTGGGTGACAGGATGGAGCTGAGAAATAGAGGAGTGAGGTCGCTCCCTCCACACCTTTGTCTATTTGGAGATACTCCCTCCCTGCTACGGAAAGCTCAGTTCTCATTCCCCATGCCAATCAAAATAAAGAGGACAAGGTTTGGTGAAGGAAAGAACATTTAATCTGTTGACAAATGAGAGCGAGTAGACTTCCAGGTCCAAAGGACTACTGCTCTACTGGATGATGGTGTTTGGGGGCTTACTAAAGAGCTGTAAAGAAGGGGGCGCTGGCATGGCAAAATCCCACAAGAGCTGCAGGTCACTGGTGTCAGATTCCAAGGCTTGTCAATGGGTCAATGACAATGCTTTTCCTCCTCTGTTTAGTCATGGTGATCCTTGAGATGATTATGTCTAGCCTGACCAGCTCCCCCCGCTCTGGAAAAGAAGTTGAGATAAAGAACAAGGCAATTTGTGCCTTAGGATGTGGGCAAGCGGGAAGCCAGCAATCCACCTGTGAAGCTGTACCTTCACAACTTTACATTTTAAGTAGCAAAAATTGTCTGTTTATGTTGCTGTAGACCCACTTATATCCCCATCCTGGCTTTTCTACTCTCTCAGAATTGCAGTTTACCTGTGGCTTAGCCACTTCAGCCCCCACTTCTACTTAGATTTGCCACTTGATACCTCACAGATGAAATCTAGCTGTTCTCCTACTACCCATTGTGTTTTCCTCCATCTCTTAAAAAGCAGTGATGACAAGGCTCAAAGTAATTGTGGTGCACAGTGAGTAATGGGCCAAAAATTGGAAGGCTCCAGTTCAAGAGCTAACAGACACTCAGCCATTCCTTCAACATCTCTGACTCTTTTCCTGTAGAAATGAGAGAGGAATAAGAATTTCACAGGGAGTTCTTGGAATCACATGTGTATTACCACAAACGGAAAGAGCATTATAAAAGCTATTGAAAACTTAGTGGCTATTAAATGCAAAAAAAAATTATCTTGTATAGTTAGATTTAAAGTCGTCTAACTATAAGCCTGATTATAAACATGAAAAAAGTCAGATACTTGTCATTTCCCCATTTGAACATAATAGGATCCAAGTTAGAACATGCATTCACCACTTTTTGAAAAAAAAAGTCTGTCATTTTCTTAAACTGTTGGCTTCATTTCATACTAGTAAGCCAAGAGGAAAGGTATACACAGGTCATAGCAGGCTAGACTCTAAAGAAAAAAATTATCAATAATTCTTGACCAGACCAAAGGATTTCACTTTCTCTTGAACAGTCTTTCAAGCACTGAAAAGCAAAAGTAGGAGTTCAGAAGTTCAGTTCAGCTAAGTACCCAAGAAAACTTGGCTGTTGACCCAAATGTTACTTGACTCTTTAGAGCACATACAATTAGACTAAAAAATCTTATGAAAACAGGATCACTGTCTGGTACTATTTCCATGCATTTTACCTCTTGATATAGCCATAATAACTGGGAGCCAGAAACATATGTAAAAGTAATTTATGAAAATTATCCTGGACAAAAGTTGGTTCATGCCCTTGTATAAAGTTCAAAATGTTTTAAAATGCATTCTCATGTGGAGGCTCATGGAGGTGAAAAGTGAATGGTTCAGGCAATGGATTTCTCCTAGACAAAATTGTGAAACCAGATTAATACAACCAAGCGGAGAAAACCACCAATTTCTTCATATATGATAAAACAAGAATCGTCATTCCACATGTGGAATATGGGAGAGTACATATGTGGCAATACCAGTCTTGCTAGAGCCTGATAAACATCTGTTTGGTCAAAGATTATAAATGCTTGAGGACACAAACAGTGGTTAATTTGATTTTTATCTCCATTCAAGTGAGGACAATGTACTTGCAGCTGTGGAACATAAATTGAACCCCACCATCCTTTCCAAAATAGTATCCCCCGCATGACCACATGTTACAATTAGCCATTTTGTCTTAAAATACATACAAGAAAAGCATTGACCTGCAAAACCTAAAAAGAGCTCCCAATCCCTCTGTAAACTGAACCATTGCCTCACTCCCTAGAGGAACGAAAAAGAGCAAATAACACTTTTAACTGCCACTCTGTGTCAGCTTTTGTCTTCTTGTATTATTTCATTTGTTATCAGCCCCATCTTTGATTTTAAAAATATACTGGGGTGTCATACACATCAATATAAGTATTATTAAAATATCTGTACCAGAGAGGGGAAAAAAGTGTGACCACAGAAACTGAAATATAAAGTAAGCTTTATTTAGATACAGAGAGACAGGAAGAGACACAGAGAAAGATCTCCCATCCATTGTTTTACTCCCCAAATACCTGCAAGTGCCAAGACTAGGATGGGTTGGAGCTGAAATCATGGAACACAGTCCATGGGTGGCAGGGACCCAGTAATATCAGCCATCACCATTGCCTCCAAGGGTCTGCATTAGCAGGAAGTGGAGTCAGCAGCCAGAGCCAGTCAGACCCAAGTACTCTGGGGTGGAATGCAGACATTCTAAGCAGTGTTTTAATCAGAAGTACAAACACCCACCCATCCCCTTTTCATTTGAAGGTTATTTGGGTATATGCTTGTCTATGAGGTTGCTACACGTATATGTCTGTATAACACGCATGTATCAATCCAAATGGAAAGGAGTGGGGAGTGTAGGCCATGGAGGGAGAAAGAGAAAAGAGACAGAGACAGAAATGGAAAGGGAGAGCAAGGTAAGGGGAGAAAGGAGAGAGGAGAGGAGAAGAGAGGAGAGGAGAGGAGAGGGGAGGGGAGGGGAGGGGAGGGGAGGACAGGGGAGGGGAGGACAGGGGAGGGGAGGGGAGGGGAGGAGGGGAGGGGAGGAGAGATTAAGAAAGAGATGCTGTGATTCGTGCAGCCTAAACTGCATCTTAGTTGGATAAACATATCAGTATCACTTTCAGCTGTACATAACACAGCAAACAGCCAGGCTTACAGGTTTAAACAAAACGCCTGCCTTTCTCCCTGACAGTCCACGGCAGAGCCGGCAGCACCAGAGTCATCAGGTCCCCAATTTCTTCTCTGAGTTGCTTCCGCACCCTTGCTTCTGAGACCTTTAGTTTGTGTGCTCATCGGTACCCAAAGACTCTTAAGAACCAAAATTCGTGTTGAAGATTTCCTTTCCTATAGAAGCATGTAAGTGTGTATCTAACTGCTACCTGGTATTTCAGAGTTTTCTTCAGAAACCAAGTTCCCAAGGTGCCAGCCTGCATATATTTTGATTACCACCCACTGCAATAATAAGCTCTTATTTGAGGTGGAAACTGAAAACAGGTTATCTCAGAATGCGAATTCACTAAGTGCTACCACCAGGAAGAAATATAATCTGTACTCCAAAACCCAGCCTTTTAGGCAGACTGGTGGCAAATTCTCTTCTGAGTCATTTTACTCAGTTCACTCAAAGCTAGTTTTTATCCCATATATTTTAAATGTAAAATATTTTCCTACATAGGCATAAACCAGTAAATGAAAAGTTCCAAACTACTTTTTCCAAAATCAAAAATAGCAATAGAGAAAATGGAACTAAAATAGAAATAGAGAAAAATAATATACTCCTCTAACCCCACGTCCCCCCCAACATATACTACCCTTAATGGCACAAAGCAAACACTCTCCCTAAAAGACCCTAAAAGTGCTTTCAGTCCACTGGGGTTTGTCTCATGGGGCATAATTTCAGTAGAAATTTGACTGAAAATGTATGTGTGGTACAAATTCTACTCTGTATAGGAATTCCCCAATGTTACCCCAACTGTCAAAGTAGTTTAATAGTTGGTATTCATGAGAATAGGATATTATCTGGATATCTTTATTTGTTGACCCACAGCTGTGCTGCGATTCAGAGATACAGTTGGCTGGCACTGCCTCAGCCCCAGCAGTAACCACAAGGCACTCTAGGATTTCAGATTGCACACAGAGAGCCAGAACCGGCCCTGAAGGGAGGATGTGAATCCTTGGGCAGTGTTTGTACGAACAACATAAAGAAATAGCCTAAGGGCTAAATGCCATTTTGATTTTCCGCAAAAATCTACTGGTTTTCTTTTATCACTGTGGAAAGCATCAAATGCTATATTTAAGGGCCTACTTCAGGGCGCTGTGAATTTTGGTTACTTACCTTCCTAAGTGAGATTCTTAGAACCGTCATCTCATCTTTCAACTTCAATTGTTTCAACTAGATTATTTTCCAAGGAAAAAATTCATTCCTTTCACCACTCAACACAATGTTTTGTTTTGTTTTAAGATTTGTTTTAATTATTTGGCCGGTGCTGAGGCTCAATAGGCTAATCCTCCACCTGCGGTGCCCGCACACCGGGTTCTAGTCCCGGTCGGGGCGCAGGATTCTGTCCTGGTTGCCCCTCTTCCAGTCCAGCTCTCTGCTGTGGCCCGGGAGTGCAGTGGAGGATGGCCCAGGTCCTTGGGCCCCGCACCCACATGGGAGACCAGGAGGAAGCACCTGGCTCCTGGCTTCGGATCAGTGCGGTGCGCAGGCTGCAACACACCGGCCACAGCGGCCACTTGAGGATGAACCAACGGCAAAAGAAAGACCTTTCTCTCTGTCTCTCTCTCACTGTCTAACTCTGCCTGTCAAAAAAATTTATTTTAATTATTTGAAAGAGAGAGAGAGAGAGAGAGGAGAGAGATGGAGTCAAGAGCTTCATCTGGGGCTCCCACGTGGGTTCAGGGAGTCCAAGGAATTGGGTCATTCTCTGGTGATTTCCCAGGCGCATTAACAAGGAGAAGGATCAGAAGTGGAGCAGCTGGGACCTACACTGGCACCCATATGGGATGCTGGCACAGCAGGCAGCAGCTTCGCCGGCTAACCACAATGCCAACCCCATCAACACAGTCTTTTTTAGCAAAACAGAAGTAATCCTTGCCCAACCTCAGGCCAAACCTTCCTTCACGGTGAATTCAGCTAACTAGATTAAAAGGTAGGCTGCAAATTGAATAACAAAACAATGTTTTCTTTTTCTATTTTGATTACTGATGTCTTCTTTGCAGAATCCCTGGAAATACCGCTGAGCACAGGTCTTACACTGACACCTGTGAGAACGCCAGCCCCACCAATTAGCGGCAAATCTCCTTCACTGCTAATTCCTGGCAGCAGACCGGCAGCTCTGCAGAAGAGAGCCTCTAGGACCTCCTGAACGCCTTTTCCTCGGAGGCCGTGAGAAATGAACCTCCACATTAACAGAAAGACAATATTAAACAGCTGCTCGCAATCGCTCTCCAAAAGCACTTGATTTCTATCATAAACAGAATTAAATTGTGTCCATTTCTGGTCCCAAACAACAGAACGGGGCTTAAAAATGTAGACCAGGCACATAAAACACCACTGTAAAACCCAGCCTCTATCATAAACACAGTAGCCCAGGGAAATTTCAGACTGGAATTGAGAGCCAAGGCTTATTAAGCAACCACTTGAAAAGGATATGGGCAAGTCGTGCCTTAATTATTTTTCCTTTATTCTTCTAAACCAATTTTTTTTTAAAAAAAAGCAACTTTTGATTTGGCAAAATAACAGCTTTTTCTTTTTTTTTTCCTTTCTAATTTGGAGTGCAGATAAAATTAAAATTTCCGTTTTTGTTTAGATGCCAACACGTGTCATTTGGACTCACATGGCGTTATTCTGTATACCAGCCCCATCAAGCAAACATTAGGAGTTTAACAGACCAAGAGACTTGGTGGCCTGCCTGCCGAGAGGCCAGTGAGCAGAGGGGAAGTTCCTGTGCTTCCAGATGGAAGCCTTCCTGATGGCACGAGTGCACGCAACACACCCTGGGAGAGCAGCTGGACTACTTCAGGCATCCTTCCGCCGCCGCTGCTCCTTGGAGGCCCACAAGCGGAGGTTTTATTCCGTGCGCCCTGCAGACATCAGCGTTGAGCTCTCCCATCCCTACCGCCTGGGACATGCTTCCTTTGGTGTGTTTGTATGAAGTATTCCTTCTTCAAATATTTGAATGAAAGAAAGCACCGGAAAGCAGAGCCAATCAGGGCAGAAAGCCCGAAAGGAGTGTTTGACTGGCACGAGGCCTGAAGGGCCAACATTTTAGAAGACGTCTCTGTTTTTTCCTCAATTAATTATGAATAGATTTGACACTAACCAGGTAGAGAAATACAATAGCAACTTCAGCTCAGACGCCTGAGCAAACTGTGTCTCCAGATTCCTAACACAGATGTGAAAGCCACAGAAAAACTAAGGATTGCCCTGAAGGAGGCCTGGCTCTTCAGTGGTGAGTAGCTCCCTGTGAAATGGCCAGTTTGTTAGCTTAGTCATCTCACCAGAGAAAAGCTAACCTCTGACATAATCTGGTTGTTGAAAAAGTTAAAAATTAATTCTTTCAGGTGCTATCAAATTCATCCAAAATATGTTCAGCTACTGAGTAACCTGGCTTGATTAATAATGAGAATCATAGCAAACATCTGCAAGGTATTTTTAAATGTAAATTTACTTCTATCAAATATATATATATATATATATATATGACAAAACAAGAAAAAATAAGTTCCTGGACTTTAAAGATCACTGAGAGAAAATTTAAATAGTGGTCTCAAACTATCAAAATTATTTTATGTAAACAATGCTCTGAAACGTATGAGTGATCTGCATGTCTTCATGTCATTTTGTAAAACTGTGATCCCACCCTTGCAATTGGAATTATGACTAGAAATACCTTGAGCTTGTTGAAAAAGCAAAAATACTGTGGCACTATCACAAGAGACTCAGTTGGATGATATTGAGAATTTCACAATCTGTTTTCTGTGTAACTGAGATACCTAGAAAATAGTTCATCAAATTAGTCAACAGGTAAAGACAGTCTGGAAAATGCCAGAAGTTGTAAAAAGACATATTATAAATGGATTCATGCCATGTCACACCCACACACATACTCATTCACCGGAACACTTGTATGTTCCTGTGTGCATGTATGCATGTGTATGTCATGTGTTTCCATATTATTTACACTTTGAGTTCCTTTATGTTTAGGGAGCATATTATAAATATAGATCCACACATGTAGATTAAATTCATACCACGTAAGGATCACATGCATACACATGTTCCAAATGTTTGTATGTTTCAGTCAGGGTAGCAAACAACAGAAAAGGAATCTATTAATGATTAGGTGGCTTCCAGACGTCTGAGATCGTGTTCAGAAGCATTAGAGCCAGGAATAGTTTCTTGGGAAAGGTCTAGAAGCTAATCCTGGACATAGCCATTAAGGCTTCCAGTACTTCTGTTTCAAAAAGCCAAAATCTCACCACCAGTCTCTGCCATAATAGTCAAAAAGATCGAATGAGAACTTGCCTCTTCATGTCACTCTTCCACGTGGGATTCTTGAACAATGGGTCTAGTAAGTGAAGCTTAGACTACACATTTATTTCAATTGTAGGAGATGCTGGGAAGGCAGACTTCTATCTTAGAGAGATGGAATTCGTAACACTGAAAGTTTACAAACACAGAATGAAGGTTCAAAAGATGCTGATGTCCACAAAAGGTGAGAACACCTACCAGTATCCACTTTCTGAACCCCCAACATTCCTAGCTATTGTTTCTTCTATGTTTAATCTTTGAGCAATAGAAGATACCCCAGGGCAACACAATGTAACTATGCTTCATATATACGAAAACACAAATGTCCTTCCTCTAAGGAGTGGTAAATCCAAAGTCTTGTAGATGTCTGCAACCAATCCCGAATCCAAGATAGCCGGATGACAGTTGTTACTCTTCTACACACATTGTCATGCCATCTGCATATTCTCTAATTCATGGGCTAAGTTGTGACATAGGAATTCACAAATGCAAAATACTCAGGGGAAGGGAGAGAGAAAGTGCCTTTAAACCTTTAGAAGACACTGCTGGGAATACCAGTAGATACTGTATTCTTCTCTAAAACTGCTCACAATTTCAAGTTGTAGTGTTCTTTCTCTGCCATGAATTCTAGAGTTTTTTCCCCTCATCCAATTCCTCAACTCTCTGTGGCTTGTACTTGGTACATAAGCCAATTTTGTTGTTTAAAGAGAGAAGCCCTGGTAGTCTTTTCTGTGCAGAAATGGCTGTCTCTCATTCACTGTCACCAGCTGCGATAGCACTATGAAAACAGAGTATCTCTTTAATTTCAACTTTGCATTTTTGGATGCAGAGTGTAGGCCCATTGTGTGTATTATCTTTGATAATGAGGGTCAATCACTCCTGCATCATCATAACTCTCATTTTGATTTAGAAGCTTTAAATGCAATAGTGTCAGCTCCTAGTTCTATGCAAATATAATTGAGTGTCACGGTGGTACCATTCTAAATATGGATATTAAGATTTCCAAGCTAGCAAACCCAAGGTCATGAACCATGAAACAATATTTGTTAATGGAGCATAACATGTAAAAGTGAGAGAGGAGATATTCTTAGTCTCTTTATTGTTGGGAAAAATGTTTGCCCTATTCTGCATGGTGGCATTCGAGTTTCATAAGACTGATGCCTAAACACAGCTTCAGTACTTTTATAGACATTTACCAGGACCAAAACTTTGGTGTGACAGAGTACATAGCTAGAGCTCTGAATTAAATGAGCATATGTTTATGCTTGACTTCTGTCTCTATCAAATCAGTTCCATGGTAAACGGCATACAATAAGAGTAGATAAAATGTTTAGTAAGTCTACAGACACTGTTCCTGGGAAAAAACAGAAGCCAAATACAAATATCCCATATCAAAACAGTACTTCATTCCAATGAGGCCAAATCTCTTTCCAATCTGTGGTAAGATAGATTCAGTGTAATAGACATAGCCACAAGTAAGTTCTCTATCCCTTTTTGTCTAATTCCCACCCTGACCCTAGGAATGGTATCAATGTTAGAGATTAAGAATTAATCTAAACAGGGCCAGTGCTGTGGCGTAGCAAGTAAGGCCTCTGCCTGCAGTGCCAGCATCCCATGTGGGCACCAGTTCCAGTCCCGGCTGCTCCACTTCCAATCCAGCTCTCTGCTATGGCCTGGGAAAACAGTGGAAAATAGCCCAAGACCTTGGGCCCTTGCACCCACATGGGGAGGCCTGGTAGAAGCCCCTGACTCCTGGCTTCAGATGGGCACATCTCCAGCCATTATGACCATCCAGGGAGTGAACCAGTGAATGGAAGACCTTTCTCTCTCTCTGCCTCCGCCTCTGCCTCTCTGTAACTCTGCCTTTCTAATAAAAATAATTTAAAAAAATTTTTTCCTTCTGAGTTTCTACCACTTGAATACTGGATGTCTAATATAGTCAGTAACTGGAAATACTTGCTAAAGAAAAAAAAAAACAAAACAGTTGATCCAATACATAGTCTCCACCCTGGAAAAAGAATGAGCTTATTCAATATTGGCATGATTAGTGGCATTTATTAGCTTATCACCCTTTCTATCAGAATATTCAGAGATTCTTTAGCTGAAAATTCATGTGAGAAGCATCTCATATTGTAGGTATATTTTTCAATCTATCTAAACATTTCTTTCCCAAGTGTCTTGCCAGCTCTCCATTTTTATTCCTTTTAAATAAACCCATGTCATTCAGCTGAACTATTTATCAGTCTCTATGAATCAGTGTGAAAGTGTACCTCAGATCTTTACCTTTCAAGACGGGTGAGCAGTGGGAATCTTTGTTCAATCTTTTTCCCACTAGGATAATTATTTTTGTCCACAGTATTTTAGGAATACCCCTGGATACTATTTAACATGGAAGACATTCATGTGTTTAATTTATCATGCGAGATTACCAGGAAACCAAAGCAGTCTCTTTTTTTCTCCTCTGTTCGTCACTTGGAACTTCTCATGGGATCTTAGGTGTGAATCAATGGATGGATAAACTCACACCATGTTGCAGAGTTATTGGACAGGCTCTAATGCACAGCTTGGGGCATCAGGGGACACTCAGGTCACGATGGCAGCCCTCAGCCCTTCTTCCAAGTCCTACTTTTGAATCGATTCTTCACTTGGCAGAGCCTCCATCACATTGCCCACTGCACAGATCTGAGGAGGGCAGGAAAGTAAACTACTGGCATATTCCCTGAGAAGATAGGACTTACAGTGAAGAACATTATCCCAAACACATGAAGGAATCTTCAAAATGCCTTCATTAGACACTAAGTGTGAAAATTATCTCTGTACCATAACATCAGCTCTTTGATGCTAATGAAATTGGATTCCAATTTAAGATATTGGAGACCATGAATCCAATAAGAACATAGTATAAGCTTCTTTTTATAGAAGATAGTGGTAAACAGAACACAGCCTTAACTGATTTAAGATACTATCTTGAAGACGGAATGAAAATTTACTAAAGAGAATAGTTCTTTTATTCGTGTTGTTTATTTACAGATTATTATATAATGACTTCATTGTGAAACATTAAGATTACAAGTCTGAACTTATATTCTGGTGGAAAATCTTAAGGAATCACATAATTTGACATCTCACAGGGTTTCATGACAAGGACCCACAAGGGAAAGCCAAACATTAAGCTATTCCCAGAAAATGAGGCTGGATTGTTACTGACTAAATAAAAATAAATAATAGCAGAAAATTCTAAGGCAAAAAAAAAAAAAATACACAGGTACAGGTATTTGGCCCAGCTTTTGATGCCTGTATCCCACATCAGAGCGTCTGTGTGTGAGTCTCGCCTGTGCCCCAAATCAAGCTTTGAGCTAATGTAGACCCAAGGAAGCAGTTGATGGCTCAAGTAGTTGGGTCCCTACTACCCACATGGGACACAGATCGAGTTCTAGGCTACTGGCCTTAACCTGGCTAGCCCTAGCAGTTGTGTTTGGGAAGTGAACCAGCAGACAGAAGATCTCTCTCTCTCTCTTCCTCTCTCTGTCTCTCTCTCTCTCTCTCTCTCTCTCTCTCCAGAGTCCTCAACCTAAAATGATTCAACTTTCAATTACCAAGTTTCACACATGGGCAAAATCAATACATATTTGGCATGTACTTTCTATGCATACTTTGAACACTGACTTCCACTCTGTTCCTGGCTGCCTGTCTGCAGGAGGATCTTCCTCTCCTGTGATGCTTGGTAAAGGCAGCAGCCATAGCACCCGGTCATTCCTGCAACCTCCACAGTAACAAACCTGCAGCTGACCATCTACTGTGTGGCTTAGCTCTGATGTTCAGGAGATGAGACGTACTCCATGCATTTTCAACTTAGTATACTTTCAACTTACAATGGATTTAGCACAGATTACCTCCACTGTAAAGTGAGGTGCATGCATATTTAAAAAAAAATTTTTGATGTCAATTTAAAATATACTTGTTCAGAAATTCAATGAGTTCTATTGAGTGACCCTAGTTTCTGTTCCATTCTTTATGAGTAATGAGAGCTTGAAGTGATTTCCTGTTCTTATTGGCCTCAAATGTTTTCTAGGCGTTGCTTCTGCGGTGGCTAATAGCCAGAAAAGGTGAAGAAATAAAATCAAAATGACAGAGTCATTGATTTTCTAGTCAACAAATTCGAAGTTGACAAATTGTTTCCAGGTCAGGCATCCAGTCATGTTGCAGAAGGTTTTTCGGGCTTAGCTTATTAAAGGTACCGTATCAGCCATCACCTCATTTTTATTTATTTATGTGTGTGTTTATCTTGTTTGCTTGAAAAATTTATTTTAATCAACCATACCACTGAGTATTAAAACGCCCATTTAAAATGTATAGTTCTCAGTTTTGAGAAATATTCTACAGGCACGTAACAACCACTACAATCAAAATATACAGTATTTTCATCGACCTAAAGGAATCTGTCTTTCCCCTTCCCACTTCCTTCAGTCCTCCTCTGACTCCCAGACAACTCTTAGAGGTTAAAAGCAAAACATGTATATTGAAATCTTTTTTAAAAATCTGACAAATAACTAACATTTGTACTCTAAAGTTCTAGATCGAACGTTCTCCGACTCTGTTTCTCTTAACCTCCCTGAATTTGCCTTCTCGTCCTAGCTGACTACAGCCTCTGCAAACTCAAATCCATCCCAATCTTGGCCAAATTTCCTTATGTATGTCTGGCTGTAAGGTTTTGTTAATCCGTAATTGTATGTTTCTTTGCGCCTGGAAAAGGACAAAAATCACTTAAATGTTCATATTCATTTATATCAAATACTACCAAGAAGTTACTTGTGTGGGAGGAGAATAATGTGGCACAGCGGGTTAAGCCAATGCCTGCAGCACTGGCATCTCATATGGGCAGCAGTTCAAGTTGCAGCTACTTCACTTCCTGTTCAGCCCCCTGCTGATATGCCTGGGAAGGTAGCAGAGGCTGGCCCAAGGTGTTTGGGCCCCTGGTGACTAGTGAGGCACCTGGGGAGGGGGATGGTTCCTTGTTCCAGCCCAGCTGGCCACTGCAGCCAAATGGGGAGTGGGATAGTGGATGGAGGCTCTCTCTCTCTCTCTCTCTCTCTCTCTCTGCCTCTCATTCTCTCTCTTCTAACTCTGTAATTTTGACTTTCAAATAAAACAAAAACTTTAAAAAAAAAGAAATTACTTGGCAACAATCTCAGAATATGTTGCTAAAAAATTATACCAGTTACCTGCTTTAATGCAGATGACAACCTAAATTGAATAGACTATAAATTAGGCCCAATAAAACTAATTCTAGGGGCTGGCACTGTGGTATAATGGGTAAAACTGCCATCTGCATGCCAGCATCTCATACGGGTGCCAGTTAGAGTCCCTGCTGCTCCATTTCTGATCCAGCTCCCTGCTATGGACTGGGAAAGCAGTAGAAGATGGTCCAAGCCCTTGGGCCCCTGCACCCAGGTGTGAGACCCAGAAGAAGCTCCTGGCTCTTAGCTTCAGATCGGCCCAGCACTGGCCATTACAGCCATTTGGGGAGTGAATCAGCAGTTGGAAGACCTACCTCTCTCTCTCTCTCTGCCTCTTCCTCTGTGTAACTCTGGCTTTGAAAAAATTCTAATTCTGTCAAACTCAAAGTGTCATGTACAGTTTTAACACTCCAAAACAACAAAACTATTTCAACTTACAGAAACCCCATATAATTTATTGCCATGTCTACAGGTAAATATATAGAATTAGTAGTATATCACAGTTGTAAATTAAATGAATAAATGAATTTTTATTTCATCTATTGACTATTCAAGATTTATATCACTTGATAGATTATGTTATTTATATAAGACCACAAGAGAAAAGTTGTGAAAATAGTTCTAAGAGAGTTTTCTTTCATGAAAAATAATTAATACATTGTATGGCAGAAAAAGTCTTCCACCAACATCTCTTCATTTTCTTTCCAATGTCTACACCTTACTCATCAGTTTGACAGTTCAAATGCTTCTTACATTTTTCTGTTATTTTTCAAAGTGTTCTGACACCTAAAAAAAGAAAAACCTTTTAAAGACTAAACTTCATTATAAATGTCTTTCTTCTTTGAGTCAAAATAAAAAGCTAAAATCAACTCTGCGACAAAATATAGGAATGGCCCAACTGAATATGTGTGCAAGTTCTACAGCAAAACAGGTAGTTATCCTGGAGGAAATAAAAGTGAACAATAAACTGGTTTTTAAAAATCTACAAGCAAAAATGGACAACAGCCAGAAAGCAAGTAAATGGAAGGTTGTAATTAAGCAGACACCTAGTGGATTAGAGGGAATTAGACGGCTGCTGCCACGTTACTGATGCCAGCACAGAATGCTTTTTAACTCAAAATAGTCAACAGCCTTCCGAAAGGACTGTAATTATATATTTTTAATTTTATTTTATGAGGAATGATTGCAGACAAGATAAAATCAACAAAAATTGAGAAAGCTCTCTGTTATCAATGATACTAAGTTTGATAATTGTTATCCTACATGGACAAAGTTATCAAATTTGAACTTCAAAATTGGATTGTGTATTATTTTAATTCTAGTCATGTGGCATTCAGTCAAAGCTGCCCAGATAGGAATCAAAAGGCAAATATGTGAAGAATTTCGTTGCCAGCATCCTGCATAAGAAACAGCTGGCATTATAATCCTAAAATAACATATACTGAGAGCAAATGCCTTGAGCTGAATAAATAAATTCAAGGCATCTCAGGCTAGAGCATCCACATTTGGAATTAACCAAGTTTCCTTCGGAATTTTGAATGAGGGTATCTTTGGCAAGACAGAAAATTCTAAGGAAGTGTTCAAAGGATTTGTCTTTCAGAGCCCTCTTTCTTTATAGACTGTCTTCATATACACCCTGCCTCCCATCAATGTGTCTGTAACTCCCAGATATCCCCTAGCCATGGATTCTCCCAAAGCTGGTAGCCCACAAGCTTTTCCCAGTATATCCAGTTTATTAGTCTTTATGCCAGAAACAAATCTAGCAACTTAATATTCCAACAGCCAAATGAACACTGTCTTTATGTGCTACTCATTCCGAAGAATGTCTACACACTTATATCAACTGGTGATACAACTACAGACTTGGTAGTAAACGGTAGTGAAAGCAAGGTCTTCAGGAGACTGTATGAAAAAATATTCTCAGAACCAATGGCTCATCTAGTGTAATCTCCAGGTGCCAAGTCTCAGACCTTGACTACATAGCTGGTCAATCATTTTTCTTTTGTTTCTTCCCTAGAACATGTTATAGATCTGCCTGCTTCTTCTTCTGCCACCACCAGTTACAACACAACTGTTAAAGATTGTTCATTCTGATTAAGGCTCTGAAACTTGAGAGAGCAAATCAGTCTACCTCTATTAACCGGGTCCCCACCCAGTGACTGTCATAAGTGCTGCAGCCAAGTGAAGAATAAATAAATAGGCATTTAAAGCAAAAAAAAAAAAAAAACAAAAAAAAAACAAAAAAAAAACAAAGAAAAATCATAAAGAATCACCATCTCAGTTGCTTGGAAATGACTTGCCTGGTAAAATCTGTATATACTGGAGTATAGATATAGAAGAACTGTTGTCCAAAAAGAAGAAAGGAAAAAAATACTTGCTCTTGGTGATATAAGCATTTTCATTATAACTCAACCAATAAAGTTGCTATTGGACAATTTGTATAATTTTAGATATAAAAAGTATTTTATGGATGATTTAACTAAATGTTTTCATTTAAAATATGATGAAATTGGTTCCTTGAGATATAAAGCAGTTTTACACAGTACAGCACAAGTTAAAGCTAGAAGAATGGATCCCTTGTTTCACAATTTTCAATGCATCTTTCCTTGATAATAGTGAAAACTGATGATTCCTTCATGCTGATTAATTTAAGCCAACAAAAATTGCTGAACACTTATTTTTCTTCATCCAAAACAAAAATTATGTTGTTACGACAATGAAGAAAAAATATTCAATACACCAAATTGTTAACAGATTTACTTCTGAGAAGTAAGATAACTTAGAAACTTCAGTTCAGTGTTTCATTACCAGTACAATCAAAATACCCCAAAGTTATATGGTCTTCCAGGGTTGCCTTTATTAATATCTTGATAAAATCAACTCAATGGAGCCAGCATTGGTTTATGTGGCCACCTATGAAGACTGCATCCCATATAGGTGCCAGTTTGAGAACTAGCTGCTCCACTTCTGATCCAGCTTCCTGCCAATGTACCTGGGAAAGCAGTAGAAGATGGTCCAAGTACTTGGGTCCCTACACCCATATAGGAGATCCTGACGAAGTTTCCTGGATCCTGGCTTCATCATGGCTCAGCCCCTGCTATTATGGCCACTTGGGGAACAAACCAGCATGTGGAAGATTGCCTCTGTGTAATTCTGCCTTTAAAATAAATAAATAAATAAATATTTAAAAAAAAAAAATCAGCTCAAGCCTCCAGTCTGTGAAACTCATTTATCCCTATTTCTAAGCCTTCCTGTGTGGTCAAGCAGTAGGAGAGTACAAGAAATCCTGAGGCTTGCCAGGATACTTTACTCTAAAACCCTACTCCTGGTTCAATTTTCAGTTACTCAACTAAACCCCATGCTTTGATGGGCTGCTCTAGTTCCCTACGAGCCAGTGTATCCCTGTGCCCACCAGTGGCATAGAACTTTAGATGTACTAAATGATTGAATCCTGACACTAATGCTTTAAATTGAGTGCATTCTACTGCTTGTCTGAAGGTAAGGTTAATGAAGCCCTGAGAGGCTGGCTTGAGTGATGTGTTGCAGCCAGTACTTCTGTGGAGGGAGGGTAGCCCCAGGGCTGCACCCTCAAACACGTCTGTGCTGCCTCTGACACAGTGCTCTTGGGTGAATCTTCTACCAAACCCAGGGTCAGCTGGAAGAGATTCACTATATTCCCAGGTATCTCTGCCATGAGCAGTCTCTCTTACCTTTCTGTGTCCCCCAGTTTCTCACATGGTTGCTCTTCTTTCTCTTTTTCCCTCTTTTCCTGAATCTTTGGGACAATCCAACATCTTCCCATTTGAATGTTTCATACACAAAAGACAACTGAAGCTGTCAGTTATTGTTCTGAGTAAAGAATATCAAGTTACTCTTTGTCACCTCTGTACTGTAGCCTGGAATTTGATATTCATAGTTTTCCTGTTGTATATATTTTACAAAGGGAATAAATTATTTTGGGAATTATAAGAACTTTTTCTAAAATTATAAAAATTGATTTATATGCAATTTTGGAAAAGTGCTAGCACAAAATTTGACATTTTTTTCTGAACACTAAGATGTAATACAGCAGCATATTTGAGAATTATGGTAGCAGATCATTGTTAGCTTTTCTTACCGAATATAAATGAAAAACTCCAGTGTAAGTCTAGGAGGACTTGTGTCTGTTACACTGGTATAATAGGATGGTAATGAAGACTCAAAAAAGAGGAAAAATGCTACTTATAAAAATTATTTTAATATAATAATTTTAAAATTTTTATTGATCATCTACTATGAAATTGCTGTTTGCTGCTAAAAAGTAGTCATCTATGATTTTTTAAGGTACTCTTCACTTTTTAAATTACTAACTCAAAACTGGATGAAACCTATACACTCTATGGAGAAATATACATATACGAAAAGAACTTTATACAAAATAATAGGACCCAAAGAGGATCTACTGATTTATAGTATGTATTATGTATATATTATAAATATAAGGCCGGCGCCGCGGCTCACTAGGCTAATCCTCTGCCTAGCGGCGCCGGCACACCGGGTTCTAGTCCCGGTCAGGGCGCCGGATTCTGTCCCGGTTGCCCCTCTTCCAGGCCAGCCCTCTGCTGTGGCCAGGGACTGCAGTGGAGGATGGCCCAGGTGCTTGGGCCCTGCACCCCATGGGAGACCAGGAAAAGCACCTGGCTCCTGGCTCCTGCCATCGGATCAGCGCGGTGCGCCGGCCGCAGTGCGCCGGCCGCGGTGGCCATTGGAGGGTGAACCAACGGCAAAGGAAGACCTTTCTCTCTGTCTCTCTCTCTCTCACTGTTCACTCTGCCTGTCAAAAAAATAAATAAATAAAAATAAAAATAAAAATAAAAATAAATAAATATATATAAATATATATACTGATTATAATAAAATGCTAGGGATAAAATTATTTTAGATATATACTCTGTATAATTTATTCATATTATTCTTGCTAATGCTAAAAGATACACTGCGATGTATTAAAGTTTTAAAGAGCTAATTTGAGCAAACAACAATCTAAGTTAGCTTCAGTTGTAAGATGCCCATGATTTTTATATATCATGTTGAAATTAATCATTTAATTTTAACTGTAGGGTGTCATTGATTGTAAGATGTCTTCAGAGTTCAGAGATGTTTCAAATGTGAAAGTATGAATTGTGGTATTTCTTTTTTTAATTTTAGACATGAGAAACTGTTTATATTTTAGATAAAGGAATATGTGAAATATTAGGTCTTAGAGTCTCTGCCATTTCTCTCTATTATTCTCCAACAACTGAATTCACTTTTCTTAAGAAATTCATACACTTGTACCTAATTTTATTGTAGGCCCATTATTTCCAAGATATTATTTTAGCATGTCTGACCTTACTCTGCCAACTTCTGACCTCCTTGTTACTTAAAATGATATCACAAGACCTGAGTCTGCTGACTGTAGCATGCAATGTAAAATGGAGCAGAGGCCAACAGCCTGTGATTTTTAAAATCAATCATATTCATTCTCTGATTTCACAGTTATTATGCCTTAACTTCAACTGTGGTCTCTCCAGGGTCTAAAACGGAGGTTTCTGGAAGATACTTTCTATTTATTATTTATTTATGTCTTACTTATTGCTGCATGTTGTTTTGTTCTCCCCCAATTAATCTTATTATGATGTGAAAGCATACTGTATCCTTGATCCAATTTTTTTCCTCGAACCTGGCCTGACACCACACTTCTGATCCACCTGTGCCAGAAGTGTCAACACTGTCAACAGACAACGGTAGGGCTGGCAACGTTTTTCATTTGTAACATAGTTTGAGGATCTGATATTCTTCCTCCTCATTTCCTCATAAGATATATTTCATATTATCATCTCCATTGACAGAAACCAAATGTCAAAAGCCAGTGAGCCAAGAGAGAGGTGAAAAAGATGGAAAACATTCAAGTACTGGAAGCGATAAGCCATACCAACTTTCTGCTACTCTTCAGAAAGAAACCACAGGTGGAAATGTTGACAGAAGTTAAGCTTCTTGGGGTTTTAATGTCTTTCATTTGCCCAATGCCCAGGGAAGTCACCTGACTGGGAGGACTATCCCACTCATCAGATTTGTAACTGAAAGACAAAAATTTACTTGAATCTTTGAATAAAGATTGGTATCCTTGACTATAAAAGAGTGATTAATTAGTTAGATAATTGCAATTCAACGTGTTTAGAATCTGAAACATTACATAGGATTTGTGTACTAGCTTTTTGAAATAAATATATTCAAGTAATAGCTGAGAGATTTTGACATATCCAAGCAAATTAAAATCCAGAAGGATTAGCAAATTTATAACTGCAGAAAAGTTTTTCAAAGTATTAACAATGAATGTAGACAATAAAATCGAAGACAAATATATAGCTTCCCAAAATGTCACCTTTATCTTATTGTAAAACTATACTAAACATGTTCAAAGTTGAATGGTTTCAATACCCTTTTTGGCCGGCACTGCGGCTCAATAGGCTAATCCTCTGCCTTGTAGCGCTGGCACAGCAGGTTCTAGTCCCGGCTGGGGCGCCGGATTCTGTCCTGGTTGCCCCTCTTCCAGGCCAGCTCTCTGCTGTGGCCCGGGAGTGCAGTGGAGGATGGCCCAAGTCCTTGGGCCCTGCACCCCATGGGAGACCAGGAGAAGCACCTGGTTCTGCCTTTGGATCAGCGTGGTGCACCGGCTGCGGAAGCCATTGGAGGGTGACCCAACGGCAAAGGAAGACCTTTCTCTCTCTCTCTCTCTCTCACTGTCCACTCTGCCTGTCCAAAAAAAAAAAAAAAATACCCTTTTTGGTAGTATAACAAGGTGTTCAAAAAGTCCACAGAAAACGGGATCTCTGCCTATGCAAGCCCTGCAACAGGTAGGATTCAGTCACCCTTCGTGGTGGTTATCTTTATGTACCAACATAAACTTGTCTTTTAATTCAAATTGCCATGAATTTTTCAAAGTACCCTGTGTGTTGGCTCTCTGTTTTACAGTACTACAGTCCTAATTTTACATGCATGAGTATGCACTGCAGTTCAGAAAAATCACCGTATTTGCTATTTGTAGATATATAGATATAAAAATATATTTGCATCTACACAACATACACACATACATATATTAAACACAGTCTATTCCCAGTATTCACTAGTTCCACATTGTCTTAATTCACATGCTAACATTATTTGCAATCTAAAATCAATGCTCACAGCACCTTTGTTTCATGAACAGACATAGTCATGTCTAGAGCAATGAAAATTTGAGCCACCCATTGCTTATGTTCTCAGAAAAGTTTCAACAAGGCCCACTTTGCCTTTTTATTTTGGCTCTCGTACTTTAAGAGCTCAGTTATAATGCATTTAGTGTCAGATATTTTGCATTTTGGGGTTCTTTGTTGGTGACTTCACTATTTAAAGTGGCCTCAAAGCACAGCACTAAAGTGCTCCTAAGTGCTAGCATGCCATGATGTGCTTGACAGTGAAAATATGGATGTGAAATTAACTTTGTTCAGGGCTGAATTACAGTGCCATTGAACATAAGTTAATGAATTGATAATATGTTAAACAAGAAATCTTTAAGTAAAAATACATAAAGCAATGTTATGTATTGATTGGTTGATAAAATGAAAATACAGCTACATATCCTGTATATTCAGTAAGGGCAATTGTTCATTCTTCACCTATTCAGTGTTCCCAGGGACCTGATAGAATGTTGCAGCCACAAATAATAATGATGGATTGCATAAAACTATGTGTTCAAGCTCAGAGAACACCTGGTTTTGTTATTTTCCATTTATCCAAATCTTCTAATTTGGTGGAAGGAATGCACGCATTGTCTAAGTCTCCTTTGGAGAATAAGCAGGCAGGCTGAAGTGTCAGTACTCTCAGCAATAAAGGTGCAGGCATCTAAACAAGGTCCCTTCCATTGGCTGCTGCTCTTAGGACACTGGGATGTGAAGACAAGGCAAGATTCTTACCTGATTCCCAGTGGCAGCTCTTAGCACCATCAGCATTGGATCATGACAACTTTACATTGTGACCACAGCTTGAAATCTTGCTGTTGTCATTCCTTGAATCTCCAGTTTTCCCAATAAGTCTGTGAGTGATAGCCCGAGAACCTTCTAATAAATTCCTTTTTTGATAAGTTAACCAGATCTTGTGTTTGTGGCATGCAACCCAAAATCCAGACTGACATAACTATCATGTGCCAGGAGTTATGCCAAACATTTTCAAATTCTGTGGACAATCTATGTGAATCTAGGAGTTCACGCAAAATAAGAAACAGATGTGTGTAAACACATTTCCCTTAAAGAGTTTATTATCTTACTTATACCCTTTATTTAATATTTAATCTAAATTGCAGTGGAGAAAGCACAACTTTTTAAAAGGTATTTAAGGTATTTTAAAATATTAATTTGTACTGAATAAATCTATGGGAACATAAATTCAAAGGTGTAGAGTTAACTAGAATTAAGTACTGGACTTAATGCATTATTGCACTAGTAAGTTGATATTAGTGTTTACTTCCTTAGAAGGACTTTCTAACATTGTGTACTTTCCTACAGTCTAAACAGTAGGGTTGACATTTTCTCCCACAGAAATATTTTGTAATCAGGAAGCCTAATTGAATTACCTTTTAATTCCATCAACATGTGTAAAAATACATCTAAATAGGAATTAAAAGTTAATGAAGTGAAACAGCTATTCAATAGATGCTTCTAACAAATATGTATTTAAATCTTGGAAACTGGTTAGGCATTATTTGTAGGGTAGTTTTTCTGGCATGTAGGCATGAAATCTTACTTATACCTTCTCCCATTGGCTGCTTCAAGCAACCTCAAATATGCAGGCTTCTAGTTAATTCTTCCATCTCTTTTACAAACTCTTCAGTCCCATGGTGTTTTTGGTTTTGCTTTGTTTATTTCATTTTCACATTTCAGAAGTGTTGAATAATAAAACTGTTTTCACAGATTGTATTACCCAAAAATTGTTTCGAACTACTTGCAATTTCTCTCACTTCTTAAAAAAGACAGTTTCCTGGTCCCACATGTTAAAGTGTTGTTGAAGACCCAAAGGGGAAAAAGAAAAGACTTCTGTTACTCTCAGATAAAGCCCATCCCTGGAAGCAATAAGAATGCTCCTCACACACTGGAAACACAACTGTCAAATTCTAGAAAGAGCAGCCATTAGCTCCCCACTAGAAGCAGTCAGTGCACACCAAAAGGAGCCTCATGGGTGATGAATGTCTTGGCAGCTTCTTCGTGCCACATCTCTAGGTATTTCTAAACCAAATGAGCACACCAGGCCATCACAGGAATATGCAAGCATGTTATCTATCCAAATAGAATCTGTTAAAGTTAAAAATAAAATATGCCAACAATAACACAGTGACCAATCAGACTGACACGGCACCTCCTCCTGTGCACTGGAGAAGGCAGACAAGTCAGAGGGCGGGAAGCTCCTCTCATCTGACATCTACGTTCTCCAGAAAATCACACACTTTCCTTGAGACTTTTATAAATGCCTTCCTATAAATACATCCAAGTTTCAACATTTAATTTTATATAATAGAAAGTTGGATGTTTTTCTGAATCTATGCAAAGACTGCTTAAGGTTATAAACAACTTTATAAATAAAAGAGATAAATCATAGTTATTTTCTCATGCACTGCATCGCCTGTTACTTTGTCCATACAGCTACATTATCTATCACTTAATCAGGTCCTTGTTCCCTTCCCACTCATGTGGCCAACTGTCTGCATACCACATACTGAACTGTAGCAAAGAATACATTCAGTTTCAAATAAAGTAAAATTCTTTGATAGAATGTCAATTTAGAGATCTCAAAATCACAATTTTTTTCCTATTAGGTAGATCTGACCCCTAACATAAAATTGAATCTCAAAAGCACTGTGTGGCACTATAAACTTCTTCTCCACAGTTTGTAATGAGAAATAAACATTAGGTTGATGAGGATAATAGATTTATTTTTAAAGTAATAAAAGGTATTCTTTTTCTTTATAAAAAAAGTGGGTCTTGAAAGAAAAATAATAGTCCAACTACTGATTTATTATCAAAAATTTATGCCTACAAAATAGTGAATATAGATTTAGAGAATTAAAACATTACTGAACAAATTTATACTGAAGTTACTCCTTCATCTTTATAATTTTTAACTGTCTTATCTCTATATTAAAATTAGCTCATATTTTTAGGAATGATAGATTCAAAATTTACTCTTGAAAAATTATTATCTCATAATTTATACTGACTCTGTCTAACCTTGCTTTGACCTCCTAAACCCTGCTCTAGACTGCTACAGAGAGATCTCTGCCCTCATCAGCCCATTTACAACTCACTTCATTATATGTAAACTTTGTACAAAAAATTTTTTCCATGTTCTCATGATGCTCATTTGAACTTTCAACATAGTCCTGTTAAATACTTTTATTAGAAAGTGAAAGAGAGATGACTGCATTGCTGACCATTTACTTTGAGTTATCTAAGATGTCACAGTTGCCTTCCAGACTAGATGTAGATGACTAAGCTATTAAAGAACTATCACAAAACAGAATTTCTGTCTTCCTTCCTAAGCTACTGACTTCCATCATCCTTAGAATTAGTATGCAAATTACAATGAATGACAATATGTAACATTAGAAAGAGAACAGATTTTATTATTGTTTTAGAAATTGGCAAGCTAAAATGTTCAGGCAAACCCAAAGAATCCAGAATAGCCAAAACTCTTCAGCAGAATAAAGTGGAAAATTTATATTGTGGGTTTTCAAATTGTACTAAAAGGCATGAGTGAACAAATCAGTATGGTATGTGTATAAAGAAGAAACAAATATGTCAAAAGAACAAAACATAGTCCAGAAATAACCCAAACATGTAAGGTCAATGGCTCTTTGGCACAAATGTGAAGGCAATCCAGGGGGAGGAGAGAAAGACTGTCAGAGTTGGAGGATCTGGTGGTAAATCCTGGAGGGTTAGAAGGTATGATGTTGAAGCCGGCGCCGTGGCTCAATAGGCTAATCCTCCACCTTGCGGCGCCGGCACACCGGGTTCTAGTCCCGGTTGGGGCGCCGGATTCTGTCCCGGTTGCCCCTCTTCCAGGCCAGCTCTCTGCTATGGCCAGGGAGTGCAGTGGAGGATGGCCCAGGTGCTTGGGCCCTGCACCCCATGGGAGACCAGGAAAAGCACCTGGATCCTGGCTCCTGCCATCGGATCAGCGCGGTGCGCCGGCTGCAGCGGCGACCATTGGAGGGTGAACCAACGGCAAAGGAAGACCTTTCTCTCTCTGTCTCTCTCTCTCACTGTCCACTCTGCCTGTCAAAAATTAAAAAAAAAAAAAAGCTAAAAAAAAAAAAAAAAAAGGTATGATGTTGAACAATCCTTGTTTCTCCTAAGGCTTCCATTTTCTTATCTGGAAAAAAGCAAAATGCTAATATCTATTTCCTGAGTTTTCTTAAGAGGCTGAAGGTGGCATGCGCACATGTAATTGTTTAACTCGCCTGTGCACTCACTATTCATTCAGCAGGTATTTATTGATGCCTACCATGGTGGATGCAGAAGGACTTTATTCCAAGACATGAAGAAACAGGGTAGTCACAATGATATACACAGACATGCATCAGAACACCAAGCAAATTCCAGGAGAGATAAGGTCCGTGTCAAGGCAAAAAAGATGCAAAAATAAAAAGATGGCTACTTAAAGCACAGGGCCCAAGGACAGCCTTTCTGAGGAGGAGACATTTACCCTGCTGGAGCTTGGCCATAGAAAGAAGCGTAGCTGAATAAGCAGAGTGAGCAGGTGGGAGACCGACGGACACGGACAGGGGCTTCATAAACCAGGGTAGTGGACACTGGTTTCATTCAACATGTAACGGGCACTGTTGGAAGATTTAGCAGAGGAATGACAAACTGGCTAGATGTCCTACAAAGTTCAGTGTAGGTCTGAGAATAGGGATTCTAAAGAGTCGAAAATATGAGAGATTAGCAGTGGATTCTACAGTTACTGAAGAAAGTGGGGCTAAGGGGCCTTTTCTGGGTTTGCTCTAATGGACTTGGAGAAAAACTAGCATTCTTATAGCTGAGCCCACAGATAATCTCTATTGTTCACTTCTAATTCTCTAAATTAAAGCTGGAAACATTAAATACCTATTTTGCTGACTCTTTTAAAGCCAGAAATAGCTGGGTGCCACAGTTTCAGCCAATAAGAAACAGAAGCCTTTTTGTGGTTTTCTAAAAACTCTCTTGGTCTCTTGATAAAGCAAACAGATGCACCCCTTCTTCCAGACTCTAAGGCAGATGTGAAACTGAGAACTGTAGCAGCTCCAGTGTTTGGGAGGAAATTGGACATGAGAAGAGTGTGTAAAATAGCCATTTTGCTGAGTGAAGGAAACAAAACATACTGGGAAGCAGAGAATTGTTTAAGTCTTTAAAAAGGGGATCAGGAGTGGGATAGGAAATAAGCAACTGAATGGGTGCTAAAGTCGTCCTGAAAAGGGTGGCAAAGTGAATGGAGCCTTATAGACAACAGCTGTAAAGAGCTGTTGCAGAGAACAGAGCCCAGCGATTATTTCATGGAGGCTGGGAATTCTGTAGGCATGGGAAGGAGAAATATTTTGAAAGCAATAATGTAAGTAGCAAGGATAGTTTCTGTCCCCATATTGGAAACTGTGGTGTACGGGGATGTCAAAGAAATTAAGAAAAAAAATTCCCCCTGGAAAGCTTCATGGAGGCTATGTCAATAAAAGACCAGCAATTTGAGTTGGGAAAAAAGTGTGATGGCCAAGCTTAGGGAAGAGGTCTTGCGTATAAGGGTGTTTGCTGATGGTAGGCTGGAAGTTCCAAAGAAACTGACTGACAAAGCTGGGATTGCCAAGAAGAAAAAAGAAGCTGGAAAAAGTTAATGAATATGTAATAGAAGGAGACAAGTTGATAACTTCAACTTGAAGAGCATGAATGATGGAATTGACTTTAACAGTGAAGGAGGATTTCAAAAGAAGAGGAAGCAAGTTTGAGTTGGGCAATCTGAAATCTGACTTTCGGTGTATGTTGCATGGCAATTTGACATGCATGTCTGGATTTCATGAAAATGATTCAGGCTGCAGATAAAACTTTGGAATCATCAGACTACCAGGGTGGAGCTCTTGCCTGCAATGCTGGCATTCCAAATGGGCGCCGGTTCATGTCCCAGCTGTTCCACTTCCAATCCATCTCCCTGTTAATGGCCTGGGAAAAGCAGTGGAGGATGGCCCAAGTGCTTGGGGCCCTGCCACCCACATGGGAGACCCAGATGAAGTTCCTGGCTCCTGGCTTCGGCCTGGCCCAGCTCTGGCCGTTGTAGCCACCTGGAGAGTTAACCAATAGATGGAAGATCTCTCTCTCTCTCTCTCTCTCTCTCTCTCTCTTTCTCCCTGTAACTTTATTTCTAACTTGTACTTTCTGTAACTCTTACTTTCAAATAAATAAATGAATCTTTTAAAAAAGAATTATCAGAATATAAGTGATATTTAAAACCATCTGACCCAAGGTAAATGGAAGAGAGCAGAAAAATTGGTAAGATCAAAACTTCAAGACTGAGACCTAAGTACTACAACTTGAAGACACTGGAGAAAGTTGAACCAGCAGAACAGACCAAAAAGGAACAATCCATGAGACAGAGAACACAGAAATTGTCCTAGAAGTCAGAGAAGAAGAAACGAATCATCTGTCTCAAACACTGCTGATGAATTTTGCTTCTGACCACTTGGAGGTCATAGGCGCTCTGCTCAGCTTTCTCTCTGGAGACTACAGGTGGCCACTAAGAAAGGCGTCATCTTATATGAAGTAGGAGGCTGGGAACCTCTTCTTTCCTATGTTCAGGCAGCAAGATACTCCCTCCCACCCGCAGTGAAGGAACCATACCCAATAAAATCACCTCTGACCTTGATTACGTCTCAGATTCAAGCATGGGACCACCCACTTTATCCCACAAAGTAAGTTCTACCTCAGATACACACTCTCAGAACCAATTCTAGTAGTGGTGAACCATGGACAGAAGTTGGGTTAAATGATGGCAGAAGCAGCTACATAGAGGTCATTTTTTGTTGCAAGTGGGGTAGAGGATTATAAACAAATCAGAATCCCTTAAAGTAATTTGCAGATTTATATAGGCTTCTTATTAATCAATTTTTTTCTTGACTATCTATTGAAGAGGGTACCTCTCTTACAGGCGAGTTATCATTGCTTGGCTTCATCCTTACATGTATCTTCAAGGCCTAGCATAAGGCATGACCAATAGGTTAATGTTTAAGAAGTATGCTTTATATAAAGTTACCAAAGAAAAGCCCCATTTAGTATATGGATGTTTATCATTGATCTCGGTTTCTCCAGCCTGAATCTCTGCTCCAATGCCTTATGATTCACTCCTGGGTTCATAGGTCTCTAAATATTTTCAACTAGAGGATCGTAATTCTTTTGTATTGAACCATATCATTGTAACACCCTTCCTCATGTGGCTGCATGTCCTGGTCCCTATCATTTAGACCCATTGTTCCACATGCATCTTATCCTTGTAACACCACCACCAAGAAGTTGGGGGAAGACACATTGATGCTAGAGACTGAAGAACATCTTCTTCAGCTTTGTATTGGAAAGAAAAGGTGAGATCATTATTTTCTGTTTTCAGAGACAAGACCATTTGTTTCAATTAAAAGGGTGTTTGCTTTTCATGAAACTACATAAGACCAGGGTAAAATTAACTATAAAGTGAAAGGAGATCAAACTTCAGGACTCTCACTAAATAATACCCTTTCCATTGTCCTGAGAGGAACCACAGGAATTGTGTGTTTGTAATTTTATATTATATTCCTTAAAAAAAGAACTCCCAAAATTTTATCAGCCTCAAGCACCACAAATTTTGTATGCATGCAACTTAAATGTCTTCCATCTGATAGCTACAGAGGAAAACAAACCTCACCACATGGCACTGTGTACCATTAACTAGTATCTATTGAGTCAGTCAGCCCTTATACCAACAAGAAACTTTAAAATTGTGCATTATCTTTGCTGGTTATGTGAAGTAACACCTTTGGAGAGGCAGCAACAGAATTAAATTTATTATGATCAAAATGAAAATCAAAGCTATAGATTGTGTAACTTTCAAAACACTTCTGAAGTTCCTTTGGGTCTACAGTATTGTCTCATACACTTCCATTGTGTGGTAATAATATATGGGCTTTAGTTTTTGTATTAGCCTTCAATCATAAACTTTGATATGACATCTCAAGAATACTTGAGGCCGGCGCCGCGGCTCACTAGGCTTATCCTCCGCCTTGCGGCGCCAGCACACCGGGTTCTAGTCCCGGTCAGGGCACCGGGTTCTGTCCCTGTTGCCCCTCTTCTTCTGTGGCCAGGGAGTGCAGTGGAGGATGGCCCAAGTGCTTGGGCCCTGCACCCCATGGGAGACCAGGAGAAGCACCTGGCTCCTGCCTTCGGATCAGTGCGCCGGCCGCGGCGGCCATTGGAGGGTGAACCAACGCAAAAGGAAGACATTTCTCTCTGTCTCTCTCTCTCACTGTCCACTCTGCCTGTCAAAAAAAAAAAAAAAAGAATACTTGAATTGACATTTCTTTATGTGATCTTGATATTAGATTTCACTTATTTCTTATACTGAGCAAATGACTCCTATGAGAATCTACATTTTTGACAATGTGCCTCAAAATACAGGGGCTCATTTTATGGGTAACCTTTCATTTGGAGACAAAGATCAAGTGAACTCTGCTTGTGCTGCTCAGCCTGCTGTGCCCACTGGTCTTCCCTGCCCATCCTATAATTTAAAAGTTGTCACTGGGACTAAGCAAGAGCTTTGCTAAATATTGTTCAGTTTGTTCAGGGAGGATAAACTAAAATGAGTTTTAGAAAAAAAACTGTTGGTGGTTTTTGTGTGTGTAAATTCAATTGCTTTTTCTTCACATCCTCCCAAACTCAAAACAAACAAGGACCAACCAGTTTCATTCTGGCTCTTTTTCCAAATATTGTCTGTCTCTGCATCTGTTTTTCTTTCTCAATTCCACAGTTGTTAAATGAAGTAGGAGTGCAGACTCCAAATGAAGAAAATCTAATTCTTGTTTTCTGCGGAGCTCTGGTCCAGATAAGTAAACATCCCATTCACACAGGGAATTAAAAGTCTACAGAGCCTGTGCATCGTGGGGGCCTTTTCTCTTCAGTTATATTTTAATGCTCCACCTATTCACTTGAGCATATTAATTCTCAGGCATTTAATTTCTTACAGGGATGAGAGAATCAGGCTGAAAAGAACAAAATTAAAAATAACTTGCTTCCATATAGTAGAATAATGCCAGTCCTTTCATTCTTTTCTCACTCATTCTACCATGCTTTCAAAGCCTAAGAAAGTAGGAATAGTATGGAAATTGTATTAATAGGAAGCACAGCACACGCATAGGCCTCCCGTTTGTCTTAAAAGAATGAGAGATAAAAGCAAGAAGTAAATTTCCTATTCTTCCCTATATCCAAAGTATGAATAAAGCCCAAGCATGTTTCCTGTCAAATATTAAAGTTTCTGGCTCTCAGTTCAATCTTCTGTTTGACTATGAACAGGTCTGAATATTTCTTGGTTATTATTCAATTGTGAAAATGTTCTGAGATTGCAAAATAAAAATTTTGATCTCCCATCAAACATGTTACTGAATATTTTCATCTTTGTAAAAAATTCTATTGCAAATGACTACATTTGTAAATCTCTGATACCTCTGTCCCTTTCTCTCACAGTGTTATCTCCCCCAGCTCTCTTCCACTCTCCCACCTCCTTCTGCTTTCTGCAAAATCACTTAGAAATTTTGGTTTAGAAAACTGAATTTTCTCAAACCAGTGAGACGATATTAGTAGAAATGGGTGCATAAGATGTGTCACCCAAGCCAGGAAACTTAATAAATAATGTCAAAATTCAGTAGGGGAAAAGATTTGAGTCAGCTATCCTGGCAATTTACACCACATTACCCACAATGCCCAGTGCTTGGAAACGTGTTTAAGAAGTTATCATGATTACGTGGAAAAGAATAAAAAGAAAATCCTAACAATACCAAATCTAAATCTCCAAATGAAATTTGTGGTAATCACCTATTTCATTAGTGTGCTAAGTGCTTCTCCATGCCATTTGTAAATAAATAAATAAATAAATAAGAACACATAACAAAGGTAATTTTGTCACATAATAAGGATTGCATTTTAGTGCAAAAGCAGGTCTCTGCAGGGCCATCAGACAGCTTTCTGGAGTGGAATAATTAAGTTTAAGAGTGCTGGAGGAGACTGCAATGGTATTTTAGTTTATAGCTTCGAAGCCAGGGGGACCCATTAAAATGAAATAAGTGAAATTGTGCTAGTTCCTTGTAGGCCAAGTACCTGAATGACATCACCACCATCAAGGTAACACGCTTGAATTATACCAGACCACATTTGATAATAACAGCATCTCAGACAGCCCTTCTGCCACAAGGGGGTAAAACAATACTCTAAGGAAAGGGACTTCACAGAAAATACAATGCTAAAGGAGGAATAATTATTTAAAGACTCATTTGGGAGTTGAGAGGGCTGATAAACAGCCGTCAGAAAGTCACTAAAATCTGATATTAAAGGTGATTTGGTTGAATTAGGCTAGAAGGTAATTTCACATTGCAACTTCCAGACAGCCCGTCTCTCAAAGTCACAGCCTGCTCATCTCCAGTGGGAGACTGGGCGTGTAGCTGTCTGGGGTGGGGAGCATTGATCTTGGATGGCAAACTTGCAGTAACATAAGTGGTACCCAAATTCTCTCAAGAATCTTAGTTTCGGCTGGCGCCACAGCTCATTTGGCTAATCTTCCGCCTGTGGCGCCAGTACCCTGGGTTCTAGTCCCAGTTGGAGCGCCGGATTCTGTCCCAGTTACTCCTCTTCCAGTCCAGCTCTCTGCTGTGGCCCGGGAAGGCAGTGGAGAATGGCCCAAGTGCTTGGGTCCCTGCACCTGCATGGGAGACCAGAAGGAAGCACCTGGCTCCTGGCTTCAGATTGGTGCAGTGTGTCGGCTGTAGCAGCCATTTGGGGGGTGAACCAAGAATCTTGGTTTCAAAATTAATTATGTCATTCCTTGAAATAGTATGGCACACACGTGAAGCATTAAGCATGCATGATTTAATCTTAATAGTGAGAATGAGGGAGACTAAAATGCCTCAGTAGAAAGCTAAGTACTATCTGGGGCTGGTGCTGTGGTTCAGTGGGTTAACGCCTTGGCCTGAAGCACTGGCATCCCATATGGGCACCGGTTCAAGTCCCAGCTGCTCCTACTCTGATCCAGCTCACTGCTGTGGCCTGGGAAAGCAGTAAAAAATGGCCCAAGTGCTTGGGCCCCTGAACCCGCACAGAGGACCCTGGGGGAAGCTCCTGGTTCTTGCTTCAGATTGGCGCAGCTCCGGCCATTGTGGACATCTGGGGAGTGAGCCACTGGATGGAAGACCTCTCTCTCTCTGCCTCTCCTCTCTCTGTGTAACTCTGACTTTCAAATAAGTAAATAAATTTTGAAAAAAAAAAAAAGAAAGCTAAGTACTATCCGATTCCATGCATCTACACATCTATGGCACTGTAAAAGAAAATATCATATGATTTCAAAAATAAAGAATCAGTTTTCAACTGTGGCAAAAAATTTACTGACTTTTATAAGCACCATAACTGGTATGATGAGTAAGAAAGACTTAAAATATGAACAAAAGAGAAACTTCTTTTCCTCTTTTCCTTCTATTCCTCTCTAGTGGAAGTGGAAGAGGAAAATAAATAGGTATCATATCTCCTTAACCTTCAAAGGAAACTCAGGTAGGTCTCAGGCTTTGTTTTTGCATGAAGACGAATAAGTCATAACATGATCACGTTAATTATCAAACACCATTTCGGCTGGGCGATTAGACTATCCACTACAGGGTACTCAGAGCATTTTAATCTTTATGTATCTGAATCTCTTCCTTCTCCAACTTGAAGTTCTAAGAAGGTAGCTGGTGTGTGTGCAGGGGAGATAGGTATGTCGGGTGCTTTTGCCATCAACTCTACTGGTGCCTTTCTTCTTACCCTTCCAAGCTACAGTTTGCCTCCTTACCAGATTCACATTGTGTATTTTGGTGCAGCCTGGGCATAGTCGATCCATGAAGCTATCTTCCTTGAACCTGGTAGCTAACTAAATGCACTTTCTCTCATGATCTCGATTGTATGGGCTTTGAGATGATTCCCCAAACTTCCCCTCACCTGAAAGTCCCTTGGCCTAGGCAGATCCACCTGTCACTCTCACTGCATGTGGCTTCTCAGGATACTTCCCTAGTCCAAGGGAATCCACAGTAGAGCTGCAAAACACATTCCTGGCCGGCGCCGTGGCTCAATAGGCTAATCCTCTGCCTGCGGCGCCAGCACACCGGGTTTTAGTCCTGGTCAGGGCGCTGGATTCTGTCCCGGTTGCCCCTCTTCCAGGCCAGCTCTCTGCTGTGGCCAGGGAGTGCAGTGGAGGATGGCCCAAGTGCTTGGGCCCTGCACCCCATGGGAGACCAGGAGAAGCACCTGGCTCCTGGCTTCGGATCAGCGCGGTGCGCTGGCCACAGAGGCCAATTGAGGGTGAACCAATGGCAAAAGGAAGACCTTTCTCTCTGTCTCACTCTCTCTCATTGTCCACTCTGCCTGTTAAAAAATAATAATAAAAAAAAACATTCGTTCTGAAATACCTCACTGACATGCTCAAGAAAATTCCCCACCACATGGCCACATTGGGGTCCCTGGAAACAACCATGCATCCCTAGGTATGATGAGCTTGGAGAGGGAGGGGGTCAATCCCAACACCAGCACCACCCCCTGCCCAGCCATATAATTATTGGTTGAAGCTTCTCTCCCCCTCTGGATGTCAAAACCAAGAAAGACATAAGCACACAATTTGCTTTACTTTCCTGTGTTGTGGTCAGGTATCTGTCCTTAATATTTCAGGATTATTTCAAAGATGTTCAGCTGGGACCCCAGAAGTCCACCTTCTAAATTGGGAGTGGAAAGAAAGCACATTCCTAATACCTGTGGCCCATGGAGGATGGGACATCCAGCAACTCTCCCGAAGGAAGGTTTCTACAAACCCATTATTTAAAATCTTCTCTTCACTCATATACTATAAATAAATTTTTGATTGTATTCTGTATATTAGCTATCACAACTCAGAGAAAACATGACATATTTGTCTTTTTTGAGGATGGCTTATTTCACTAAGAATAATGGTCTCCATTTCCCTTTTTTTTTCTTTACAACTTTTATTTAATAAATATAAATTTCCAAAGTACAACTTCTGAATTCTAGCAGCTTTTCCTCCCATAACCCACCTCCCACCCACAACCATCCCATCTCCAACTCCCTCTCTCATTCCACTCTTCATCATGATTCATTTTCAATTACATTTATATACAGAAGATCAACTTAGTATATACTAAGTAAAGATTTCAACATACTGCACCCACAAAGACACACAAAGTATAGAGTACTGTTTCAGTAGTAGTTTTACCATTAATTGCCATAGTACAACACATTAAGGACAGAGGTCCTACATGGGGAGCAGGTGCACAGTGACTCCCATTGTTTTCTTAACAATTGACACTCTTATTTATGACGTCAGTAATCACCCAAGGCTTTGTCATCAGCTGCCAAGGCCATGGAAGCCTCTTGAGTTCACCAACTCCTATCTGATTTAGACAAGGCCATAGTCAAAGTGGAAGTTCTCTCCTCCCTTCAGAGAAAGGTACTGCCTTTTTTGATGGCTCATTCTTTCCGCTGGGATCTCACTCAAAGAGATCTTTCTCTTAGGTCATTTTTTTTTTTTTTTTGCCACAATGTCTTGGCTTTCCATGCCTGTGAAAATCTCATGGCTTTTTAGTCAGATCCGAATGCCTTAAGGGATGATTCTGAAGCCAAAGTGCGGTTTAGGACATCTGCCCTTCTATGAGTCTGCTGTGTATCCCGCTTCCCATGTAGGATCATTGTCTCCTTTTTAATTCTATCAATTATTTGCAAGCACTGATCTTTTTTATGTAATCCCTTTGACACTTAATCCTGTCTTTTTGATCAATTATGAACTTAAACTGATCACTTTAACAAGTAAGATGGCATTGGTACATGCCACCTTGATGGGATTGAGTTGGAATCCCCTGGCATGTTTCTAGCTCTACCATTAGGGGTAAGTCTGAGTGAGCATGTGCCGAACTATACATCTCTTCCCTCTCTTATTCCCACTCTTATATTTAACAGTGATCACTTTTCAGTTAAATTTAAACACCTAAGAATAATTGTGTTTTAATTAAAGAGTTCAAGCAATGGTATTAAGTAGAACAAAAAGACACTAAAAAGAATAAAATAGTAAGTTGTTCTTCAAAAGTCAGGACAAAGGCTGATCAAGTCATTGTTTCTCATAGTGTCCATTTCACTTCAACAGGTTTCCCCTTTGGTGCTCAGTTGTCGCCGATCAGGGAGAACATACGATATTTGTCCCTTTGGGACTGGCTTATTTCACTCAGCATGATGTTTTCCAGAGTCCTCCAATTTGTTGCAAATGACCAGATTTCATTGTTATTTTTTACTGCTTCATAGTATTCTATAGAGTGCGTGTCCCATAATTTCGTTATCCAGTCTTCTGTTGATGGACATTTAGGTTGGTTTCATGTCTTAACTATTGTGAATTGAGCTGCAATAGCAATTGAGGTGCAGGCATCTCTTTTATTTGCCAATTAAATTTCCTTTGGGTAAATTCCAAGGAGTGGGATGGCTAGGTTGTATGGTATGGTTATATTCAGGCTTCTGAGGAATCTCCAAACTGACTTCCATAGTGGGTTTACCAGTTTGTATTCCCACCAACAGTGGGTTAGTGTCCCTTTTTCCCCACATCCTTGCCAGCATCTGTTGTTAGTTGATTTCTGTACGTGAGGCATTCTAACTGGGGTGAGGTGAAACCTCATTGTGGTTTTGATTGGCATTTCCCTGATTGCTAGTGATCATGAACATTTTTTCATGTGCCTGTTGGCCATTTGGATTTCCTCTTTTGAAAAATGTCTATTGAGGTCCTTGGCCCATCTCTTAAGTGGGTTGTTTGTTTTGATGTTGTGGAGTTTCTTGATCTCTTTGTAGATTCTGGTTATTAATCCTTTATCTGTTGCAGAGTTTACAAATATTTTTTACCCATTCTGTTGGTTACCTCTTCACTTTCCTGTTTCTTTTGAAGTACAAAAACTTCTCAATTTGATGTAATCCCAGTAGTTAATTTTGGCTTTGACTGCCTGTGCCTCCAGGGTCTTTTCCAATAAGTCTTTGCCTGTACCTACATCTTGTAGGGTTTCTGCAATATTCTCTAATAATTTGTTGGTGTTGGGTCATAGATTTAGATCTTTAACCCATGTTGAGTGGATTTTTGTGTAAGGTGTAAGGTAGGGGTCTTGCTTCATACTTCTGCATATGGAAATCCAGTTTTCCCAGCACCATTTATTGAATAGACTGTCCTTGCTCTGGGAATTGGTTTTAGATCCTTGATCAATTATAAGTTGGCTGTAGATGTTTGGATTGATTTCTGGTGTTTCTATTCTGTTCCGTCGATCTATCCATCTGTTTCAGTACCAGTACCATGCTGTTTTGATTACAACTGCCCTGTAGTACGTCCAGAAATCTGGTATTGTGATGCTTCCGGCTTTGTTTTTGTTGTACAGGATTGCTTAACTATTTGAGGTCTCCTGTGTCTCCATATGAATTTCAGCATCGTTTTTTCCAGGCATGAGAAGAATGTGTTTGGTATTTTGATTGGTATTGCATTGAATCTATAAATTGCCTTTGGGAGAATGGACATTTTGATGATATTGGATAAATGGATTTTTCCCATTTTTTAGTATCTTCTATTTATTTCTCTAAGATTTTATAATTCTCATTATAGAGTTCTTTGACATTCTTAGTTAAGTTTATTCCAAGGTATTTGATTGGTTTTGTAGCTATTGTGAATGGGATTGATCTTGGATTTCTTTCTCATCCTTGGCATTGCATGTGTATAAAAAAGCTGTTGATTTTTGTGCATTGATTTTATATCCTGCCACTTTGCCAAACTCTTCTATGAGTTCCAATAGTCTCTTAATAGAGTTCTTTGGATCCCCTAAATAAAGAATCATTTGCAAGAGGGATAGTTTGACTTTTTCCTTTCCAATCTGTATCCCTTTAATTTCTTTTTCTTGCCTAATGGCACTGGCTAGAACTTCCAGAACTATATTGAATAGCAGTGGTGAGAGTGGGCATCCCTGTCTGGTACCAGATCTCAGTGGAAATGCTTCCAACTTTTCCCCATTCAATAGGATGTTGGCCGTGGGTTTTTTATAAATTGCTTTGATTGTTTTGAGTAATGTTCCGTCTATACCCAATTTGCTTAGAGTTTTTATCATGAACATGTGTTGTGTTTTATAAAATGCTTTCTCTGCATTTATTGAGATAATCGTGTGATTTTTCTTCTTCAGTCTGTTAATGTGGTGTATCACATTGATTGATTTGTGAACGTTGAACCATCCCTGCAAACGAGGGATAAATCCCACTTGGTCTGGGTAGATGATCTTTCTGATGTGTTGCTGCATTCTATCAGCCAGAATTTTGGGGGAGATTATTGCATCTATGTTCATCAGGGAAATTGATATGTAATTCTCTTTCAATGCTGCATCAATTTCAAGGTTAGGAATTAAGGTGATGTCGTCTTCATAGAAAGAATTTGGGATGATTCCCTTTTTTGATTGTTCTGAATAGTTTGAGAAGAATTGGAGTTAGTTCTTCTTTAAATGTCTGGTAGAATTCATCAGTGAATACATCCGGTCCTGGGCTTTTTTTGTTGGGAGGGCCCTTATTACTGATTCAATTGATTCAATTGATCCCTTTATCATTATATAGTGCCCTTCATTGTCACTCTTAGCAATCTTTGTGTTAAAGTTTATTTTGTTTGATATTAAGATGGCCGGGCCAGCTCTTTTTTGGTTTTCGTTGGCATGGAATATCTTTTTCCAACCTTTCACTTTCAGTCTGCATGCATCTTTGTTGGAAAAATGTGTTTCTTCTAGCAGCAAATAAATGGGTTTTGTTTTTTAATCCATTCAGCCATTCTATGCCTCTTAATTGGAGAGTTGAGGTCATTTACATTAAATGTGACTATTGATAAGTAGTGATTTTGCTGTAAGTCTAATTGGAGATCCTCTGAGAGTACTCTGATGTTTCTCTCTTGCACATTTTAGAATCTTTTCTTTATGTTTCACTGAGGTGAGTTTGATTACAATGTGTCGTGGTGAGGATCTCTTTTGTTCATGTTTATTAGGGGTTCTATGAGCTTCCTGTACTAGGATGTCTCTGTCCTTCTCCAAACCTGGGAAGTTGTCTGCTAGTATCTCACTAAAAAGGCCTTCTAATCCTGTCTCCCTCTCCATGCCTTCAGGAACTCCTAGAACCTGAATGTTGGGTTTTTTAATAGTATCCTATAGATGCCCAACAATGTTTTTTAGATTTCTAATTTCCTCTTCTTTTCTTTGACTTGACTGTATACTTTCCTGTGCTCTGTCTTCTAAATCTGATATGCTCTCTTCTGCCTCACTGATTCTGTTTTTAAATCTCTCAAATGTGTTTTTCATTTGTTCTATTGAATTCTGCATTTCATTTTGGTTTCTGTTCAACATCTCAGTTTCATGTTCTGCTAAATTCCTCATTTCATTTTGATTCCTCCTTAAGATTTCATTTTCAGAAGAGAGATTTTCTATCTTGTCCATTAAGGATTTCTGTAGTTCATGCATTTGTTTTTGATAACTTCTAAATATTCTCATAAATTTTTTGAAATCTGTATCTTGCTTTTCTTCTCTCTCATCATCTTCAGAATCTTGTATTGGAATATCATGCTCATTTGGGAGCACCGTGATGTTTTCCTTGTTCTTTTTTCAATTTCTGCCTTGTTGTTTGGCATTGTGGAGATATTCTTTGGTTTACTCTTTTTTTTTTTTTTTTCTTGCTGTGGTGGCTTCTCTCGTTATACTATGACTCTATGTTAAGTGGACTGTCTGCTTTTGGTGACTCTCTAGAGGCTTGTGATGGGTGTGGTCAGAGAGCTCTATTCAGTTCTTCACGGTTAAGGGTGGGCCAAAGGTGACACACCCAGGTTTGGCATGGTAAATCTTCTCTCTCTTTCTCTATTCAGAAGGGAAGTAATTCTGCACAGCTGAGCTCTTCTCCTTGATGGCAATCAGTGCCTGAGCGCTAGCCCCAGTGGGTATAATATTTGTCTGCTCTGTCCCAAGGACCACACAAAGGATCTGTGCAGTCCTCAGTGTAAGCTCAGATTCCCCTACAATGTCTCTCACTGGGTAGACAAGGCCGTCCAAACTTGTGGCATCTCCCATTGAGTCTGCTCATGTCTCAGCCACACTGTGAGTTCTCCCACACATTCTCAGTGTTTTTTTTTTCACAGTCCAAGTTCATAAACTCCACACATTCACTAGGTCTCAGTCTCCTTTTATTACTCCCCACCAAAGTCGGGTTTTTCTGCTTGGCTGAGGGCAGGCACAGCCCTGAGCTGGAACAGCTGTTACATATGTCCAAAATGGTGCCTGCTCCATTGTCTCACTCTCTTTTGTAAGGTGAGTGGAGAGAGAGAATCGTGCCTGTACCTGTCCCTTTTATTGTTTTTTCTCTACGCTAGTTAGGCTGGTGTACTTTCCCCCACCAGGCTTCAAGCCTCATTCCCTCTAGGCTCTTCCTGCCACTTTTCCGCCAGTATCTCAGGCTACTGTGGTTTAGCCTCACCTCTCTTCTAGCGCTGGTGTGGAGGAAACTCTCGGCAGCTGGAGTCCCAAGCTGTGGGCACCCATGTCCTCTACATAGGTCCACCGTGTCCCTCTAATTTTGGAAGAGTTTCCTATGCAGTTTTTTCCCTAACTCTTTCCTGAGACTACAGTATCTCCACTTTTATTAAACTATATTTTCCTGGACTATCAGTGTGCTCCCTCTCTATTCCGCCATCTTGAAGTCCTCCCAAAGATATGTCCTCCATTTCCCTTTGTCTCTACTCCTGCCAAACAGTGGTCATTCTACTTTTTACTTATTAAACTCTTTATCTAGTGAAGGATTAAGCCTGTGATTACAAATAAATTAAAAATATGTAAGCACAAAAATTAAAAAGAATGAAGAAAGGAAGTGGGGAGTATCATTATATTCTTAGAATTGTATCTGTGAACTACATCAAATTGTTCTCTTTATATTAATTATTAAAAGTTTTTTAAAATCTTCTCTTCAAATCCTGAATTTCTTGTGTATTCTATAAATATTGGAATGAGTTCAAGAATTAAAGACTTCAACCACTTTCTTGTAAAGTTTCCACATGTAAATTTGTCCCACACTCACGTTAATATCTGATGCAATCAAGATGGAGTCTAGGTTGAAAATGAAACATTAGAATTCATCTTACCACACATGCTAGGATCATAAACATCTCGTTATCTTTGGCTATAGATGAATTTGTTAGCTTACCAAATTCAGTTATTAAAATGCATAAATAAAATGTATAGTTCTCAGGAGATTTAAGTTTTGGGTCATCATGGACCCAGATTTCAGAATCTGATAATAGTACATGAGCCAGAGCCGGCGCCGTGGCTCAATAGGCTAATCCTCCACCTTGCGGGGCCGGCACACCGGGTTCTAGTCCCGGTTGGGGCGCCGGATTCTGTCCCGGTTGCCCCTCTTCCAGGCCAGCTCTCTGCTATGGCCAGGGAGTGCAGTGGAGGATGGCCCAGGTGCTTGGGCCCTGCACCCCATGGGAGACCAGGAAAAGCACCTGGATCCTGGCTCCTGCCATCGGATCAGCGCGGTGCGCCGGCTGCAGCGGCGGCCATTGAAGGGTGAACCAACGGCAAAGGAAGACCTTTCTCTCTCTGTCTCTCTCTCTCACTGTCCACTCTGCCTGTCAAAAAAAAAAAAAAAATAGTACATGAGCCATTTCCCGTAGAAAAAGCATGCATGTTTATACACACACAACACTTAAATCATTGAATACAGTGTCAAGACTTCACAGGTATCCTGAAGTTATGGACTCTGGGTCAATCACCCCTCAGGGATATCACATACACAGGTTTGTTCAAGCCAGGCTGCTACTAAGTAATGCAATTCACATATTAAATAAAACTGTGGCTATATCCACCCTGTAGAACAGTCTTTGTTCGTGGAGCCCTTTAACAATTGTATAGAAATGTTTATGAGCAACATATATGAGCAACATATAAGGGTTTTCCTGGGGTGGGAATCTAGCCTATCAGTTAAGATACTTGCTAAGATGCCTGCATCCCACATTGGAAGACCTAGGTTAATGTGCCAGCTCCAGCTCCTGACCCCAGCTTCCTGTTAATGTGCAGAGAGAGAGCAGATGATACCACGGATTTGGATGACCTGGATTGTGTTCCTAGCTCCTGGAGTGGGCCCAGCTTTGCCCCAGTCATTGTAGGCATTTGGGGAATGAATAAGCCTATGGGGGCTGTCTTCCTACACACACACACACACACACACACACCTGCCTATTAAATACATAAATTTTTAAAAATAAAAAAAATTTTATTTCTGGATTATACACTTACTCTTTTAGCTTTAATCTGTTTTATTTCAATTTACAAATTTAGTCATTGTCATAGATACACAAAACCTGAAGAAAACAAAGGCAATATAAAAATAATCTGGTCGGCACTGTGGCATAACACATAAAGCCACCACCTGCAGTGCCAGCATCCCATATGGGTGCTGGTTCAAGATCCAGTTGCTCCACTTCCAACCTAGCTCTCTGCTATGTCCTGGAAAAGCAGTGGAAGATGGGCCAAGTCCTTGGGCCCCTGCACCCATGTGAGAGACCTAAAGGACTCTCCTGGCTCCTAGCTTCGGATCGGCACAGCTCAAGCCACTCTGGCCATTTGGGGAGTGAACCAGCGGATAGAAAATTTTCTCTCTCTGCCTCTGCCTCTCTGTAACTCTTACTTTCAAATATATATCTAAAAAAATTAATGAAAACACAAAATAGTATAGAAATGCTGACCCTAAACATTGTTTTTGTTGCCCAACATGAAAATGCAACCAAATGAAATAAAAATGTAAATTCTTAAAAGAAAATATAACGATTTCAATGATTGCAGAATAACAGGAAAATGCTGGGTATAGATCATGTCATAACTTCCTATCATTCACATCATCTGTGCTTCCCTTGAATATAACTTCTGCTCACCAAATGTTTGCAGAATGAGCATAAAAATTTATTAGAAGGAATTGTCTCATTCTCTTACTTTTTGGTTGTAATTAAAGAGAATTAAAGAAATGAGCAAATAGGAAGCTCTATCTATAGACAAAAAGAGTAAATACCTGAAAGGGGAAAGATCAGATAATTGGCTTCCTGCAATTTTATGCCACCTGTAACCTCTTTGGGAAATTTTTATGACAAGTGACATTTAATTATCTTGCATAATGAGAATTTTTCTATAACGTATGCACAACCACACACACATACACACACATATGCATGACAGTATTTGACCTCATTCTCGGAAACATCTATGAATATCTCATTAATATTTTCTTCTTTTCGGCATATGCTCACTAATTAGAAATGCAATTAGAAAGATAAAGCATTTGTGTTTGTTTTATGCTTTCAAATTGTCATTTTATTTTTATGTTGTTGGTTGTAGGAAATACATTGAAATTATTCATTCTCTTTACAATGTTGAAAATGCTTTGCCAATGTATGCTGAGTGTATCCAACTTATTAGTTTGAATTTTTAAATCTCAGTTGCATGTACTTTAATCAAGGAAAAACAATGGATACATTTAAAAATAACCATGAATAATAACTAGGAGATCTATATTTTTCTCAGATTAAATCTAGAACTGAAAAAAGATAGCACATAAGGAAACCTTTATATGAATACATTCTCTGGCAGTTAATTTCAGGTTGAAGTTCCTATTCTGTTCCAAGAAAGACCAGATTGTGCTAGGGCCCTGGTGAGCCAGGAGAGAATACGGCCACCTGGGAAAATGACATGTTAAGAGACATAACCAGAGGGTAGGTGAAGATCCATATGTGGAATACTAATGACTTTGGGGATTTTATCCAACACTGACAGTGGACATCAAACAGTACTAAGAAGCCAACTTTCCATTTTACCTCCCGGGTTCATGATATGTGCACATCCTTTACCAAAACTAGAAATGAAGATTATGAATGTGAAATCCCCACTACAAATAGCCTTAAAAAATCTATGCAATGACTTACCTTCAGTTTAAGTATTAAGAACAGTGAAGAAATTCATTAGGAAAAAAAACCTGAAGTTTATGTGTAAACTCAGGTGTCCACCACATGAGAAGACTACATAGAATGCGTCCTGGTCTCCATCTATATGAGCAACACGAATGCTAAACCATAGACCTTACCTGATTCAGGTGTGAAGCATGGAGACACAAATTCTATGAGCAACTTACTGTTGCTGAAATGATTTTCTGAAAGGGTGACTGATAATAGATACTGCTGTTCAAAACCTAAAACAAAACTGGGTATAATTGCCAGCTTTGTGGCATGGCAGGTAAAGCTGCTGCCTGTGACACTGGCATCTTGCACGGGCACCGGTTCATGTCTGAGTTGCTTCACTTTCTGTCCAGCTCTGTGCTAATGGCCTGGGGAAAGCAGTGGAAGATGGAAAAGTGTTTAGGCCCCTCCCACCCAGAAGGGAGATCTGGATGCAGCTCCTGGCTCCAGGCTTTGTCCTGGCCCCCAGTCCTGGCTATTGAGGCTATCTAGGGAGTGAATCAACAGATGGAAGATCTCTCTCTCTCCCTCTCTCTCTCTCTCTCTGAATCCTTCTATTTCCATAAATCTGACTTTAAAATAAATAAATAAATCTTTAAAAAACTAAATGCAATAATTCCTCAATATATGAAGTAATTGTATTTCCGGAAAACATACAGAAATACTTAGACTACATATATCTGTATATTCACTTATATGTCTAATATATCTATATATAAATTAGAGGTTGGTTTATACTCAAGTAAATATGAATGATTCCTGCATGAGTACTCTATATGTCATTTGAAAACATGTAGGAAAAAAGATCAATTGAATATATTACAAACAAGGGAATGATGCTTTCATATGTTGTGTAAATGTTCATAAAGAACAGATGCATGGACACTTAAATGTGTCCATGGAAGATGGGGTTGGCAAACCATATCAATATTTCATTGACATTGCCAAACAGGTATGATCCATCCCCCATTCATAATGACCATTTCCTGCATTTACTTTCCTTTCTAACTACTAACATCATTTGAGTAAATAATCCTTGATTTTAGTCCAATCCTCTGACTTGACAAAGAGTAAATTGAAGTGTTAAGTTGATGTCAAATAAGTATTCATACTGGAATCAAAGATTGCAAATTACTTCTCACTCTGAAGCTCCAAATCTACAAACTGAATGAAAAGTAATGGAGGGGTTTTCTGTTAGCATGTGTAAGCAGGAGCGCTGTGAAATGTGATCCAATGCCTAAGGATCAGTGACCATGGCCCAAAATTGAGGACAAAGAGACATTAACTATGTAACATTTTAAAGAGAGGGGTCAATGGCTGGAAGCAAACACTGTTGGCCCCTCTATCAAGTTCTCAACTTATTATGGGTGGTGGAGACCCAGGCTTGACTCTATCTTCAGAGTTTTTCTTCCCACACTAAATGGGAAAATCCACCTGAAGCAAGTGGCAGAAAGACACCACGTCATTGTTCTTGCAGAAACTCTAAGATCTTACAGAAAAATTATTACCTTGCATGCCCCCAAAGAAGGAAAAACCTGAAACTAAGTGACACTCTTATAAATGGATTGGCTACAAGAAAGGCATCCTTGTACATAGTTCCCCTACGTAGTTGTCTGACAGGTAATAGCCCCCGCAAAGGCAGAACAAGAAAATTGAAGACAAGGTTGCAAGGAACAGGGCAACCTATCTCCCATACTTGGTGTGTTCAGAATATATGAGTGTCTCAAAATCAGGACACACTCCAGAAGCCTAAGCTTGCTGCCAGTACACACACTAGGATGAGCTCAAGGCAAGAGGATGACAGTATCATGAACCAAAATTTGGCACACATTGCCTTTTGCAGAGATTAAGAGAAGAGGGCAAAGAAGCCTAAATTTGACCTTTTAGATCAGAACTTGCAACCCAAGAGGATGAATATTTACATGTCTGTCATACAGAGGTGTCCAATATGAGTTTATATTTATTTCCTAGAGCTGCCATAACAACCGCTACAAAATAGTGTAAACCAACAGGAATATCCTATCTCACAGCTCTGTAGACCAGAAGTCCAACATCAAGGAGTCAGAACGCTTGCTTCCTTGTGAAGCCTCTCATTGCTCCCATGGCTCCTTCCTCACTTCTGGTGGCTTCCAGTAATTCTTGATGCTTCTTGGCTGCAGAATGCTAAACTCCAATCTATCTCCATCTTCATGGGGCCTTCATTTCTGTATATCTCTCTGTCTCCTCTTTTTCCATCTTTTAAGAGAACATTCTTCACAGAATTTGTATCCTATCCTAAATGCATGATTATCTCATCATGAGATCCTTAACTTTCATCTGCAAGGACTATTTCCTATTGGGTTACATTCACAGATACCAGTGTCTAAGACTTGCAAATATCTCTTTAAGGCCACTCTCCAACAGAGCTCCAACTGTCCTGAGTAGCTCTAAGGGCAGTAAGAGGGATCTCAACGCTTCCACTTAAGTAATCACATTAAGCTTGGTCAGACTACATCCTTCTGTGCTCCCTCTGATCCCAAAAGTTGTAAGACATGCCTGCTCTGAGGAGAGGCCAAGAGAGTAGTTTGAACTGCAGTGAGAGGTCCAATTTTATAAGTGAACTGCTTTTACAGTCAAAGTGACTGGGAATAGGGAATCTCTCAACTATTGTTTAAGGAACAATAAACAGAAATTTGTCATAGTGTTGCAGAAGGCAGTGACTAGAGAAAAATGAAAATGCTTCACGTTCTACACAATTGCATTTAGACAGCTCAGCAAACTGTTTCACAAAGCTTAAACAGATTTATAAACATATATTTTAGAGGTTTGAAAAGAATAGTCCAGTTGAAAGTACAGGCAGAGGACACCAGTACCCAGATGCCCCCTAATCAGAAATTATCAGGGATTTGTCTCAAATTTTGCTTTGGAGAAAATGAAGATAATTGCTAATAAGAGGAAGCAAAATGGACTGAATTGCAGAGGAAGACACTTAACAAAGAGAACAGAAGCCACAAAGACACAGAGAGAACTGTGGCAGAAAAAAGGGAGGGGAGGTAGGTGCTGCGGCTTAGCAGTTAAGCCATTGCTTGAGATGCCTACATCCCACATGAAGTGCGAGTTCAAGTCCCCACTACGCTGGCTCTGACCCAGCTCCCTGCTAATGCACCTTGGAAGCAGCAGATGATGAGTTCAGTGCTGGAGTCCCTGCCACCCACACGGGAGACCCAGATGGAGTTCCTGGCTCTTGGCTTCAATTTGGCCAAGCCCCAGCTGTTGCAGCCGTTTGGGGAGTGAAATAGCAGATGAAGATCTCTCTCTCTCTCTTTCTCTCTCTCTCTCTGTGTGTGTGTGTGTGTCTCTCTCTTTCTCTCCCTGCTTATAAATAAATAAATATATATTTTTTGAAAAGAGAGATGAGGAGCCAGCATTACAGGTTAAGAAACTGCCTATAATGCCAACGTCCCACATGAGTGCGGGTTTGAGTCAGCTGGTCCACTTCCAATCCAGTTCCTGCTAATGTTCCTGGGAGAGCAGAAGCAGGTGGCCCAAGTACTTGGCCCCCTGACACTCCCTTCAGAAACCCAGATTGAATTCCAGCCTCCTGGCTTTGGCCTGGCCCAACCCATCATTGTAGCCATTTGGGAGTAACCCCAGATGGAAGACCTCTCCCATCTCTCCCTTTCTCTTTCTCTGTAACTCTGCCTTTCAAATAAATAAATAAATCTGTTTAATTTTTTTAAAAAAGAAAAAGATGTAAAAGCTCATAACTTGGCAAATAAGGTAAAAGAACAAAAGAATAAATCGGGTTGTAAAAGTGAAATTACTTAGTTCTAGAAGCATTAAAGTAAGATAAGAGCAAATGGAGAGTAGGAGACAAAAACAGACATGCACACACTTATTGAACCACGTAATTGTCTCCTCTCCCTCTTACATATATGTCACAGGGACTGGAGGTAGGACTAATCCATGACTAAAACACATGCACGAAGGGATGAATATGCAGAACTGGCTTAGAAACTCTCTCTGTCATAGCTGGGCAAATTTCACTGGGATGCTGAATTTAGCATGGCTTCCAGGACTCCTGGCATTTATATTTTCTATTTTCTTTAGAAAAGCATCCAACTCTGTGATTCAGAAAAAAAAAAAAAAGAAGCAGCAAAACGTGGATATCTTTAAAATATCATTAACACAAAGCCCCTCTTTTTGGTGAAAAGTAGGACGTCTCTGCTAGGCCTTACTTTCCTTAAGTCAATTATTAAAGTCCACATTTAATATTTTCACCTTGTTCTCTTGTTTCCTTTGATACAGAGGGGAATCTGAATAGTCCTTTTATAATGTGTGGACCCTTAACAGGCCCATTGTATTCTTTGGATGGTGCACAGCCCCAAATCTAGCAGGGAATATTCTTAAAAGTCCGGCAACCTAGATATAGTCAAGTATTTCATCTTGGTAAAACTCCTACAGATTTATAGATTTTCAGTTCTTTCCTTCTTCGTCTTGTGTTTAACCACCATTGTTGACAACTGCATACTTTGAAATGGACATATTTTTCTCTCATTACACAGAAAAAGGCTTCAAGTCACAAAGTGCAGTACTGTGATAGAAAAGACTTAGAAAAAGACATGTACATAATGTTTGTGAATCAAGCATCTTTTCATTATTCTACCACAATCTACATGGGACAAGCTACTTAAGGAGGGAAGTTCCGAAGCCAGCATTGCGGTGCAGCCAGGTAAGTTTGCAGTAGTGGCTTTCCAGTTCAGAGTCCCAGCTCCTCTGCTTGCTGTCCAGCTTCCTACTAACCCACCTCAGAAGGCAGTGCATGACGGCCCAAACACTTGGGTCCCTGTCAGCCAGCTGGAGGTTCAGATTTGGTTCCCAGCTCCTGGTTTCAGCCTAGCCTAGCCTCTGGCCATCACTGCCGTGTGAGGAGTAAACCCACGAATGGGAAGATTCTCTCTCTCTCTCTTTCTCTCTCTCTTTCTCTCTCTTCTCTGTAACTCTGCCTTTTACATAAATAAATAAGTCTTTTCCAAAAATAAAAACGAAAGAAGTTTATTTTGTTTCCTGGTTTCAGAGGTTTATAGTTCAAGACTGGGGAAGTTCCACTGGTTCAGCTGAGCACCAGGCCAGAGGCTGGTAATAGGAGAACATGTGTGCAGGGACAATCATGTGGTGAGCGAGGAAGCAGAGAACAGGCCTAGGCCCACTCAGGCCTTTATAACCAGCCCTGTCATGAGAATTACCTACCAAGGGCATGCCCCCCAGGATGTGAGGATATCTCAACAGAACTCCCCTCCTAGTCACCATAACTGAAGTAGCTCCCTGTGCTCCTAGCATTGACATGATTTTCCGTTTTAAATATCTGCATGATTTGGGGAGCCAAATCCTGCTCAAACCATAACATCCCACCACTGGCTGTCTGAAACTCATGTCTTTCTCACATGCAATATATAATCATACAATACCTAATAATTCCAAAGTCTTGACTTAGCCCAAAATTAATTTAAAAGTCCAAAATCCAAAGTCTCATCTGAAACCATAGGCAAACTCCTTATCCTGTACAATCAAAAGCAAGTTCCTGGCTTTCAAGACACAACAGCAGGACAGGCCCAGGGTATATATTTTCATCCCAAAGAGAGGTAACAGGCAAGTAAAAAAGGATTTATTAGACCAAAGCAAGACCAAAATCCAGCATGGCAAGCATTAACCCTAAAGCTTCATGCCCAATGTCCCAGGGACATGGGCACAGCCACCTACAGCCCTGCACCCTTGCCCAGGTTTCAGTTCTCACAAGTTGCAGCTTAATCTCTGCAGCCCCACCAGGCATTGCCCTGGTGGGAATTTTTGGCAGCTCCAACCCACCCTTCCACTTGGCACTAGTGGCTCTGTGCTCATGACATGTCTCTGCCTGGACCTTCTTGGCGTTAGTGGCTTTGTGTTCATGACAGGTCTCTGCCTGGGCCTCCTATCCAAGACATCCTTTGAAGTCTATGTGGAAACCTCCATACCGCTACTGCTCTTCTGGTCTCAGCCCAGATGGCTGCTCTCTGAGCCTACACAAAGATGTCTGTGGCTTTCCAAGGCTTGTATGGAACACTGCTTGCAGAATTATTCTATGTGCATTTCCTGTTGCTGGCTTCTTGACGTTCTGAGATCTTTACTATGGCTTGACTCCTACAACTCCACTCAGCACAACCCCATCAGAGGCTCTACACAGGGGTGCCAACCTACAGCACAGCTCTGTCTGGCCTCCCGGGTTTTCCTTAGAAATCTTGGTACCAGCTGCCATGACCACATTAAGTCTTGCTTTCTGAAGTTGGCAAAATCAGCATCACAAGGCTGACGCCAAAGTCTGCCCACCACCACAAGCCACAGCTGGACCCGCTTGAACCAGAGTCAACAGTCTCAGAGCACTTAGCCAGCAGGCCAGAATCTGGAGCTCGCCCAGGGCTCTTATCTGAAAAGATTTTGAAACAAATCCACACTTCAGGGCCCCTGGGTGGAAGGAGCAGCCTCAGACATCTCTGAAGTGCCTTCAGGGTCCTATTCCTGCAGCCTTGTGGATTAGCACACGACTCTCTTTTATCTGTGAAAAATTTCTTTGGCAGCAGATTTCTCCACCACACACTCCCAACCCAAACACACTTTTCTTAGCTCCTTCTCTGGCCAGGCTGCAAAATTGTCAAATCCCTCTGCTCTGTTCTTGAGTTTTCTCCTGATTCTCACTGTAAAACTTGCTAACAGAAGCCAATAGCAAGCTGAATGCTTTTGTTGCCCTGAAACCTCCTCAACCAATCTAACTAGTATGTCGTCTTTTGTTTTTGTTCTTAAAGAGCTGAGCCAGACCAAAGCCAGCTTCATCCAAGGTCTCTCACATGGATGCAAGGGTCTAGGCACTTGGGCCATCCTCTGCTGCTTTCCCAGGCGCATTAGCAGGGAGCTGGATTGGAAGAGGAGAAGCCGGGTCTCAAGTCTGCGCCCACAGCGGATGCCAGCATCACAGGCTTGGCTTTACTTCCTACGCCACACTACCGGCCCCTAGTTCACCATCTTTAATTTGGCTTCCCACAAAGCCTCGGGACAGGCACACAGTACAGCCAGGTTCTTTGCCACAGCATAGAGAAGGTGGGCTTTAGTCCAATTCCCAACAGAATCTTCGCTTCCACCTGAAGCTTCATCAATGTGGCCTTTACCATGCACATTTCTAAGGCATCCAGTCACAAGGGCTCAGCCAACCTCCAAAATGTTCTAGGTTTTTCCTAGCTTCCTTGTCTTCTGAGACTCACCAGAAGCCCTCACAATGCTCTGCTTACCACGTTCTCCTGGCCTCATCCTCCAAAGTTCTCCAACACCTGCCAGTTAACCAATTCCACAGTATAGTAACTGTCCCACCCCTCAGTATCAATTTTTCATATTAGTTAGTTTTTTGCTATGAAAACAAATGACCTAAGACTAGCCATTGCGGAAAGAGAGGGGTTGGTTTTGGTTCATGATTTTGTAGATTTACAGTCTAGAAGCTGGCTGATCCTGTTGGTTCAGGGATCTGGTAGAGTCATGGCACAGCAGTGGCAGAAGGTATGCACAGAAGCAATCACTTGGTGAGCCTGGAAGCAGAGAGATGACAAGCCCTGAATCAGGTTTATGAACCAGTCCTCTCATGAGAATTGCCTTCCAGGGGCATGACCCAGGCGCTTCAAGATCTTCCTCTAGACCTCACCTCTAGTCATCGCACTTGGATTAAATCTCTGCCTTTCCCATACCACTACTTATGACTGGGTTTCATGCATTTGAATTGTCCCAGCAGTGAAGAAACTTCTATGCCATACAGGAATACCTGGGTTCAGCCCACAGCTGTGCTGTCTCGAGCTTTTTTCCACTGCACACCCTGGTAAGCAGCAGGGAGTAGCTCAAGTGATAATGCCCTACTCTCCATGTGGGAGATCTGTAATGAGTCCCTCACTCACTAGCTCATTCACTCTCTCACAGTTTCAGCCCAGTGCAGTTCTGATGATTGCAAACATGTAGGCAGTGAACCAGCAGCCCTGAACTGAGTGACACGCCATGCAACAAGCCAGGAAGTTGATGTTGTAATTTCAACATGACTTATCCAAGGTCATATGGCTAGGGTGTAAAACCCTGGTGTCCTAGTCCTAACCTTATCAATTAGCATAAGTATTAGCTGCAAGAATGTGATTTTAAAACTTAATTCTTTCAAAACTCAACTTGCACTCTATAAGATGGCATGATAATATCTGTCCTGCTAAGTGATGGACATATTTTCAGAAAGAGAAACAGAGACAGATAGAGAACAGAAAGAGAGAACGAAAAGTGCTTTGACAATGGCAAATGCAGTATAGGTGTGAACAATTTTATCATTTACTAGAATCTCCTACTTCTAGGATGGGCCTTTGAAATACCAATTCAGACGTGTTTGGGATGCTTACATCCCCTATTAGAGTTATTGTGTTCAAGTCCTGGCTCCACTCCCAATTCCAGCTTCCTGCTAAGGGTCAGCAGACAATGACGGCTCAAGTACTTGTATTCCTACCACCCGAAGGGGAGACCCAGAGTAAACTCCAGGTTCCTGACTTCAGCCTGTATGGGGAATGAACCAGTGGATGGAAGATCTCTGTCTCTGTCTCTCTCTGTCTGTCTGTATTCCAGATAAATGCATTTTCTAACAAATAATCTTCTATTACCAATACAGTACTTATATATACAATATAATCATTATATTCATAAAGTATACCTCAATTAGTAAAAAAGCAACTTTGTGCGTGGATAAAGATATCTTGTCTCCTAACTGAAATATGACCTGATATATTAACATCTCTTTCTTGAATGATATACTTCAAAATTTATCAGTATGTTTTTTTCATATAGCCATTAATATTTTTCATGAATATGTTTTGTCCTGTAGGCCATGAATTTGTAGCAAATTTGAGCTCATAAAATTGCATGTTACATTTTATAGCTGGAATATGAAGAATGTGAATAGAAAAGTAACTAGATGAACAGCATATAAAATGTATCTCAAGATGGCAAAATTTAAAAAAAACTCAGCTCATTCATTGGAAAAGTAAAAAGTGCTGACATTAGTATAATTGTATATTTTTAATGGGGAAAAATCTCTACATCTAATTAGAGAAAAGCTATTGGAATCTACAACAAATTAAATTAAACTCAATTTCATTACATCTTAATTTTTTTATATATTACTATGAGTAGCACTAAGAAGACAAAAGACATGGATTCTGTGCTGATGGAGATTAAAAGATAATTGGTGAGAATTTCAATACCAGTGTGAAATAATCTGTGAAGAATATTTGTAAAGCAATAAGAAGTATAAGATTTCAGGGGAGAAAGTATTAAAGGGTGTCCTTTGGGAAGTTTTCTTGGAAGAAGTGGAATTTGAAGAATAGGGAAACTATTAAAGGAAGGCATTGCCAGGTAAGAAAAACACATTCATACATGTAGATTCATTGTTTTAAATATCACATAAATCAAACACTTCAGTACTTGTAAATGTGAATGATTAAGATAAATATCTTGACATTATGACTCATTTTAGAATCTGACACATTTGCCAATATATTAAAATATACACAGAGCTACCGTGCTGTATCTAGGGAGAAATGATTATTGACCAACTATTCCAGAATTTTTCATTTCTGAAAGATTCTATTGGAAAAGTGTTATGAGTAAAGGAGAGATTTCATTAACAAATCTCCTGAGCTATATCAAATGCACTGACCTTTGAATATTGATGAACTCTTATAAAGAAAAAATATGAAAGTCAATTTTTTCACATAATATGATGTGTAAAAGAGTTCAAATAATTATATCTTTATGGATATCAGCATATTTTCCAATACTAAGATTTTTCATACAAAATCTGGCAAGATTTATACCTATTCTTATTATTCAATTCTCAAAAACACTGCCAATTTTTATGCATTTCCCTACCCATCTAATGACTGGGCAATGAACTTTTGTAATACCTTCAGTGATCTTTTTTGTTATTTGTAAGCCAGTTAAACTTATGGGCTCATTATTAGGAGTTTAATGGAAGATTATGCCAAAAATACAATTAGAATTTATTTCTGGTTCAAGGACTAGGAGTTCACCTCTATTTAATCCAATTTATTTTTAAAATTCCATTATTATGGGATCTTTATCAGAGGTTGATAAAAGATTTACCAAGGACCTAAAATTCACATAATTTGGGGGCTAAGTATAATTTAAATTAAATTTTAAATTTTCTTCTAGGTTGTACTGACCTACATAAATGTATAATGAAATTAATGTTATAGTACATATGTGGACATGATGAACATGAGTAGAATTTTTCTCATTGGCCCACTATTTCTTCTTGGTGTTTCCCTTCATTTGTGATTGTTTTTAAGACATTTTGAATGAAATTACATATTCTTTCAAGACAAGATGTTAGTTAATTCTGCAACATAATCATATAAGTTGTTAAGCATAAAATGTATGAATTCACACTTTAATGTATTCACTATTTCTGGCACTGTATATATTAGTGTGAGTTTATACATTTGTATAAGTAAATATACATGATTGAGAAGGTTCTAGACAGAGTATGTCCATAGCATGTCCATAGCATGGACATTTCTCAGCTTTGCAAATACAAGTGAAAACAAGCAAACATTGTATTAACATGATCAGCCAGTACAAGCTGAACTAAATTACTATATTTCACTCCACATTCCCACCCAAGTTGCTTGCCAATCATACTTACCTGGTTCTCCATAATTCTTCATCATTCTACAATAACATATCCAAGAACAATTGAAAGAAAAATTTTTGAAATTTTTGCAACTTCTCTCTCCCCCCATTCTTATTTCCCATACTTGGATATTTAGGAGTTTGGTGTTGTGGTGGGAGGGTGAGGAAAGTAGCCAGGCATTAATGACCTGCTCCAGTGGCTATCTCCACTTTTCAAATGAATGAATGAATGACTTCTGTTCAACATTTAATGACGGTCAAATACAGTCTAGGCACTGTCAGCCTGAACTCCTCAGTTTTGAAGTGTTCCTTCCTACTACACAAGAGTTTCCTCTCAAATACAAAGAAGTTTTATGCTCCAATGTCTTAACTACAGTTTGTAGTTCTCAGAGTCTCAAACATAGTTAAGTCCTTAGTTCTTTGGACAAATTATCTCTTCAGTAATCACTAAGAGCCTGGTACAAATTAAAAGACAGATTGGTTTTGTGGCAAAGCCATTAAAGCTGCTGCCTACAACACCAGCCAGCATCCCATATTGGTGCCTTTTGTACCCTGCTGCTCCTGCTCCCTGTTAATGGCCTGGGAAAAGTAGTGGAAGATGGTCCAAGTGTTTAGATCCCTGCCACCCACATGGGAGAAACTTGATGAGGCTCCCAGCTCCTGGTTTCAGGTTAGCCCACCCCTGGCTGTTGAGATCATCTTGGGGAGTG